>NW_014577065.1:176209-226845 GCF_000485595.1 Priapulus caudatus | reverse complement strand
TATGTAGCATGTGTACGTAAGCCTGTGTATATAGCATGTGTACGTAAGCCTGTGTATATAGCATGTGTACGTAAGCCTGTGTATGTAGCATGTGTACGTAAGCCTGTGTATGTAGCATGTGTACGTAAGCCTGTGTATGTAGCATGTGTACGTAAGCCTGTGTATATAGCATGTGTACGTAAGCCTGTGTATGTTGGTATTACGTTCGTCAAAAAAAGAACTATGCCTGAAAATGATAGCTGAGACAGCTTCGGTTTGACATATGCTTTGTTAAAATGAGAATGGAATTAAATCAATTAATCAATCAATTAATTAATTAATTAATCTATTAATCAAACTGTAATCGTGATTAAGAGGTAAATCGCGATTACCTCTTTCTCGTTTCTATATGGCCATTATTGCTAATTGCAGCCACGACAATCATTTCATTATCGTAATTGTTACACGTATTGCCTGTGCGACGGATTAACCGAAAAGATCTGGACACTCGCCCGCAGTAAACGCTCTACCGTATTTCCACTATACAACCGGAACTCACAGCTTCTCGTTGCCGGAGCCGGAAAACACTACACATGATTAAAGAGTGCATATTTTTCATGTTTCGTGGAATGTACGTGATCAACTCAAGCAGACAAGGTCAATAGAGGTTTCTCTGACGGCTGACAGCGATGCATTAATTATTTTAGCAACGCCAAAACGCACTTATTTAAACCATGTATACGTAATTATTTTCCGGGCATACCGTGCACGGCTTGTTTGCCTTCCCTGTACCTGCACTCTGCGCGTCTGTCCGTGTAGCTAATAATGAAAGACAGATCAGATGCCTTCAATACCTTCATATCCAATCTGTGAATTTAATTTGTCATTTTATTTCGTCATTCTTTCTTTGCACGCTGAAAAACGACGTTTCAATCGCGACTAATCAACTCTGTCCATATCCGAACACGGCGCTGCGAGATTGGGTAAATGCCATGCTTAACGCTGCCTTTTCATCGACACCAAATCGGGTTTACGTGACCCACCGTCGTCAAAATCCTAATGCACTAAACGTCTTGACGGCTGATGTGTGGGACTGCGGATGTTCACATCGTGAACGCTAATTTCGCAGTAGCATTTCTGACAGATGCAAGTATATGTATGCGACAGGTGAGCTAACGGAAATCGAGGGACTTAGATTGAGAAATTCGTAGGATCTCCCTCGCATTCAAGAACTCACAAAAGCTACAGTAGTAGCAGCAGCAGAACCAGTGGTAATAGCAGTAATAATATAGTAGTAGTAGTAGTAGTAGTAGTAGTAGTAGTAGTAGTAGTAGTCTCTCTCTCTCTCTCTCTCTCTCTCTCTCTCTCTCTCTCTCTCTCTCTCTCTCTCTCTCTCTCTCTCTCTCACTCGCGCGCGCTCTCTCTCTCGCACTCCGTGCGCATTGAGACGCAGCCGGAGCGTTCATGAATTAGCATTGCCACACACCGCGTGTTCGTTCACTGAACAGCATTAGCTAATCCAGGATGGCAGCGGAGCGAGGTATATATGTGTATATAATATATATTATATATATTATATATATATATATATATATATCATATATGATATTATAAGATATGAATACTTGATGGCAGAGGAAAGGAATTAGATAAAAGAGGATCAGACGGAGGTGATGCAGGGATAGAAAGAGGATGGCCCCGGATCAGGAAATAATGTAAGAGAAAATGCGTACAAAATAAGCAAGAAGGAAAAGCAGAGCGCAAGCGCAAGAGACCATTACAATACGATATTACACGCTTCAGCGAGCTGCTGGGGCAGAACAAGGCGAGCACCATCGTGTGATTATGTTAATTAATGCACGCCACTTCCGCGCGTTACAAGGGCTTATTCTCTCACGAAAGGCATTAATTACAAGCCCTCCTAATGTAAGTGCATGCCTAATATAGTTAATGGTAAGTACAAACCTCTCAATGCAGGTCGCCATCAGAGTTAGCACGCTCGCGAACACGAAGATCGGCTGCGTGTAGTTGAGAATCGTGCACAGACTGTCGCTGAGGATATTCAACTCCGGCGGCGCCGTATACTCCATCAGTATCAGCGGCAGGACGAAGCCGGACACGACCAGGTCGCTGACGGACAGATTGACGATGTAGTAATTAATGACGGTGTGCATCTTCTTGTGGTACCACACCGTGTAGCACACCATCGCGTTGCCTAGCAACGAGAGCGCCATCACGATCAGGTAGGCGACGACGTAGGCAACGCGCACGGAGGCGATCTGAGAGAAGTCGGCGTAGTCGTAGAAGCAGGCGTCGACCGTGCAGTTGGGCCACCTGTGCAGCATGCGCAGGATGAACTCGCGATTTTTCTCGCTAATGTTCGTCTCCAGGACCCCCTGGAGGGTTTCCTGAGATATCGCCATCTGGTCGGTTGCTTATTGAGATCGGGCTGAGATGCGTGCGCCGTCCGCAGTATACGGGCACCTTGGGATTATAGGCGGAGTCTTTCACTTTCTCTCCCGCTCCTTCTCCCCTCTCCCTTTCAGGCTTTTGCTTTCTTTCCCCCTGTCTTTCACACCCTCTCTCACTTTTCTCGTCCTCTCTCTCTCTCTCTCTCTCTCTCTCTCTCTCTCTCTAAACAATGTAGTATGATTGCCGATAAATAGTCTATCTCGAACACATTGCAAGAAGCATCAAAACCACGTCACGTTATCGTGTTTGTAGACCTCAATCATAGAGCGGTCTGACATCCATTAATCATAAGGTATGGTCATTCTAATTCGTCTTCCGTCCAGCAAAAACTTGCTTTCTGTTTGGAAATGGCCGCATAGCTAATCCCATCACTAATAAGGAATGCTCGCTGCGCTTCCTGGTTAGTAAATCTGATGATCAGCATATCTCACTGAATGAATCATTATTTGGCTTACATTTAATAAAACTCACAGGGCTGTTTCTCGGCTCAACAACAATCGCGATCTCTGTGACAACTTCGTGACCATGTCGGTAGACTACCGGTCGCCACTACATTGTACCGCAGTCTAACCGACATTACCTCATTACTTCTACAATCATTAAGTGTCCTCCGCGGCTGACTCGTGACCTCTAGAATCACCACGTTATCTCGACGGCTACATCATGACAAATATAATCGCTGCGTGACCTTTGTGGATGTCCTATAACAACTATGGTCGTTGGGTGACTTCCGCGGATGTGCTATAACATCTATGGTTGTTGGGTAACTTCCGTGGATGTGCTATCACATCTATGGTCGTTGGGTAACTTCCGTGGATGTGCTATCACATCTATGGTCGTTGGGTGGTTTCCGAGGGGCTGCCACCTGACTCTTAGTCTTATGATAGCTGAGCGACTTGGGTTGTCTCGTTGTTCCCACCTTTGTCTATGTTGACAGTGATCCCACGCATTCGTGTTGATTAAATCCTGTGAAAAAAGGATCTTCTTGATGAAATTGGAAATCAGCAACTAGTCTATCTAGAATTCGATTAGAACTACCTTTGACTTTCTGTTGGAATTGGGCCACGCATTGCGCCGTCACGTTATCAATAAAAATATGATAATAGTATTTGCGACAGAATGTGTAACACTCTAGTGTGTATTACTATAGCACAACATTTTCGCAATGCGCTTACAGTAATCGAATTTTTCTCGTCTTGCTACATTTATCACAACATGCAATAACAAGTCTATATATAGCCCCTATGATGCTAGTAATAAATACTGATTTGCCGAAATTCTGTAACTACGGTTATTACATGAACGAAAAATGGTTCAGAAACTATAATATTCAAGATCTGCCTATTATCTACGGAAAAAAATACACATCCTTGTAACAAGCAGCAGCAAACCATGAATCAGGTCAAGTTAGGTTTAGTTTAGTTTAGTTTAGTTTAGTTTAGTTTAGTTTAGTTTAGGTTAGTTTAGGTTTCGATTCGGTTTAAGTTCTTGGTTCTAAGTTTTTATTTTACACATGTACGAAAGGTCATCGTAACGTTACTGATATGACAATTAGGTCACTGTGACAATAATAGATGTAATACTAACTAGGTTCATGGAATACCGACTGTATCCGCTACGCAATAACTTTATTGACAACCGACTAATCAACCACGTTATCACGCTGACTGTAGCGTTATGGATGATGCGACGTTTGCTAGTGTTAGGTTGATGTCACGATGTTCTCTGAATGGCACTTTGATTTCTCATTTCCTCTCAATATCACAACGGGGCTACACTTGCGCTGTCGATTAACGGTGATCGCACATTGCCCATCTATGCAGAAATGATACATCAATGTCACCGCACAGCAGTGTCTGTGAGGTTACGATTTCATGTGGAGATTAGGCCATGATAGACGTATAGTAAGTTTCAGGGTAATGTCGATGGCATGCTGCCTAGCTGTGTACCACTATCGCAGCATGTGTTGGTAGCACACAGTCCCTCTAAATCACTATGTACTTCTACCCTCTATCCTGGCAGTGAGATGAAGGCAGCGTAGGAATGAGTTGACACATGTTCTCAACGATAGCTGTCAGAGTCTTCACTGCGTTAAGCGGATCGCCATCAACGTTTGACTCGCGCACTACATTGGTCTGTCAGGCGCAGAGTTCTCGCAAGAGACTTTTTCCGTAAGTTGTAAAACGCTTTCTCGTGGTAATTTAAGTGCTGCTGCCGACAACAGCAAGGTTCACGAGAGCATAACGAACAGCGACGGCGGCCCGTGTATGCTGTTCACGGGATCTTACACTGCATCTGACATTATGCGATATAGCCATCAATGCGGGGAACAATCACAATAACTTCTCTTCACGAGCTAAATAAGATATTTTCATTCCGTATAGACAGGTGCTTTGCTTACAGACGCTCGTGCACTGCTATAGTGCGTCGGCATCGTCGATACCGCGTCATCAATACGATTCGACTCTGGCGATCAATGAAATTGAACCGAAATTACTGTAATAATAGTATATCGTAAAGTAACGATGGGTTTACCGGAATGAATGAAAAGGGACGATGTCAAAATGTCAAATGTCAAATGTCAAAATCGTCACAACATTGCGTCGTATTCAATATTATATTCACGGGTTTTTATCGAATCTGACGATGACACACACACACACACCGAGGTTTTACCGCCACCTACACCAGCCCTGCTTAGTGCACGGGAGTGTTGTATATGTTATAGTCGCGGCTTTGGTGTGAGGGGGAAATGATATGGGTATACGTGTTAAGTGTAGTCAGATTCAGCGCATTTCGCCCTGAAAGATAATATATGCACCATATTATATGTGAAATATATTATAGTATCGTGCTTATCTATTACTACGCCGGCTTACTTAAATACACCACCGTCACGCCCAGACCTAACTATAGTGGAAGCACATAATTATATTGTAGAACACTGATCACGGAACGCATGGTCTACGAAATACTTCCCTCCCGTGCGCTAACGCTCTATTTAGGAGCACGCACTCACTCACCCGCTCACTCTCGTTTGCTTCTCTCTCTCTTTCTTTCTTTCTTTTTTTCTTTCTTCTCTCTATCTAGCTATCTATCTATCTATCTATCTATCTATCTCTCTATCTATCTATCTATCTATCTATCTATCTATCTATCTATCTATCTATCTATCTATCTATCTATCTATCTATCTCTCTATCTATCTATCTATCTATCTATTTATCTATCTTTCTCTCTTTCTCTATTCTCGTTTTCTCTATAATCATCTGTCGCTTCTCTCATATATTCGTTTTTTTTTTATCTCTATCGTATCTATATCTAACGTTTTATATAGTAAAATCTATACTCGTTTTCGCTATAATCGGCTCGGTGCTCGATGGCTCGGTGCTCGATGGCTCGGTGCTCGATGGCTCGGTGCTCGATGGCTCGGTCCTCGATGGCTCGGTGCTCGATGGCTCGGTGGATTCTGTTGCCCGAACATGTTACGCCGTTAAACGCCCTAGGTTGTGGCGCATCTCTACTCCGTGATAAATCCGGACACATCTACCAGAACTGATGACATTTGCCTGACACTGACTACTGGCATGAGGTGCGACATGCTGAATACAATATACGCACTATATATATCAAGAGTACATAATAGGAGTCTCCTATTATTAATTCTCTCTGTTTCTTATTACTCTTATATATATATAAGCTCAGCTTTATGCTCAGAATTGTTCTAGATACCTATCGGCAGTGCCTCTTCTAGAATGGCCACCTGAAGCGCAACAACAGTATCGATTCGTCCCCGGATTTACCGGATGTCGCCGAGTGAAATGTAGGCCATCTTGCTTTATTCTGCTTATCTTCTGCTCATCCAACGCGTTTAATACGGCATTATATTACCTCATCCATAATATAATAAATACCGGATAATTGCACGTATTATTACGAGCCAAATCACACCCACGTGGAGTGCCTGTTTGTTAGCAACTCTTTATGCAGTGCACACACTTACTCACACACACAGCACAACACACTACACCACACACACAGCACAATCAGCATCAACACCACACACACACACCACTCCGCGGCGCAGCGCGCTAGCTATATATATATAACATAGTATATAGTATATATATATATATATAATTATATATATGTTTATATATATACATATATATCAGGAGTTATAATGTGCATAAATCATATATATAATATATATATATATATGTTATATGATATGACGTATATATAGTATATATAATATATATTAATATAGTATATATATATTTGCGCGCGCGCGCTGTGTGTGTGTGTGTGTAGTTGTGTGTTGTGTGTGTTGTGTGTGGTGGTGTGCACTTCCGGCTTGTGTTTGTGGTGTATGGGTGTGGGATGTGTGTGTGAGTGTGGTGTGTGGTCGTGTTGTGTGGATGCCTGTGTGTGTGTGTGTGGGTGGTGTGTGGTACATTGTGTGTGGTGTGCAATCCCGTATTGCGCGCCCGTGCTGCAAAGTCGTACGTGTATTTGGCATATAGCATGTGTACGTAAGCCTGTGTAGTAGCATGTGTACCTAAGCCTTGTATGTTTGCATCGTGTAGTAAGCCTGTGTATTAGGCATGTTACGTAGCCTGCTGTATGCTAGGCAGTTGTACGGTAAGCCGTGTGTAGCTAGCATGTCACGTAAGCCTGTGTAATGTAGCATGTGTACGTAAGCCTGTGTATGTCAGCATTGTGTAAGTTAAGCCTGTGTATGTGCATGTGTACGTAAGCCTGTGTATGTAGCATTGTGTATGTTAAGCCTTTGTATGTAGCATGTGTAGTAAGCCTTGTGTATATAGCATGTGTTACGTAAGCCTGTGTATATAGCATGTTTCGTAAGCCTGTGTATGTAGCTATGTGTACGTAAGCCTGTGTATGTAGCATGTGGGACGTAAAGCCGTGTATAGAGCATGTTGTACGTAAGCCTGTGTATGTAGCATGTGTACGTAAGCTGTGTACTATAGGCATGATGTACGTAAGCCTGTGTATATAGCATGTGTACGTAAAGGCCTGTGTATGCTAGCATGTTGTACGTAAGGACTTGTGTATGTAGCATGTGTACGTAAGCTGTGGATGTAGCATGTGTCGTAAGCTGTGTTGATTATAGCATGTGTACGTAAGCCTGGTATGTAGCATGTGTACGTAAGCCTGTGTATCGTAGCATGCTGTTACGTAAGCCTGTGTACTGTAGATGTGTACGTAAGCCTGTGTAGTGTGCATGTGTACGTAAGCCCTGTGTAGTAGGCATGTGTACGCTAGGCCTGTGTTATGTAGCATGTGTACGTAAGCCTGTGTAGTAGCATGGTTTGTACGTAAGGCCTGTGTATGTAGCATGTGTACGTTAAGCCTGTGGTATGTAGCATGTGTACGTAGCGCCTGGTATGAGCATGCTGTAACGCTAAGCTGTGTATATGCCATGTGTACGTAAGCCTGTGTATGTAGCATGTGTTTTTTTTTTTCTTTGTTTTTTTTTTTTTTTTTTTTTTTCAGTAAGCCTGTGTAGTAGCATGTGTACGTAACTGGCCTGTGTAATGTTAGCATGTGTACGTTAAGCCTGTGTATACAAGCATGTGTACGTAAGCCTGTGTATATAGCATGTGTACGTAAGCCTGTGTATGTAGCATGTGTACGTAAGGCCTGTGTATGTAGATGTGCTACGTAAGCGCTGTGTATGTTAGGCATGTGTACGTAAGCCTGTGTATTGTAGCATGTGTACGTAAGCCGGTGTATGTAGATGGTGTATCGTAAGCCTGTGTATGCTAGCAGTGTACGTAAGCCTGCTGTATGCTAGCATGTGTACGTAGGCCTGTGTATGTATGCATGTGTACGTAAGCCTGTGTATTATAGCATGTGTACGTAGCCTGTGTATGTAGATGTGTACGTAGCCTGTGTATATAGCATGTGTACGTAAGCCTGTGTATATATAGATGTGTACGTAAGCCTGTGTATGTAGCCATGTGTACGTAAGCATGTTTATGTAGCATGGCTACGTAGCGCTGTGTATTGTAGCATGTGTACGTAAGCTGCTGTATATGAGCATGTGATACGTAAGCCTGTGTATATAGCATGTGTACGTACGCCTGTGTATGTTTGGTATTACGTCGTCAAAGAGAACGTTATGCCTGAAAATGGATAGCTGAGACAGCTTCGGTTTGGACATATGGCTTTGTTAAATTGAGAATGGAGATTAAACTCAGATTAATCAATCAATTAATTAATTAAATTAATCTATTAATCAAACTGTAATCCGCTGACATTAAGAGGTAAATCGCCGATTTACTCTCTTTCTCGTTTCTATATGGCCATTATTGCTGAATTGCAGCACGACAATATTTCATTATCGTAATTGTTAGCACGTATGCCTGTGCGACGAATTAACGAAAGATCTGCGACACTCGCCCGCAGTAAACGCCTCTACGTATTTCTACTTACAAAACCGGAACTCACAGCTTCTCGTGCCGGAGCCGGAAAACATACACATGATTAAGAGTTGCATATGTTTCATGTTTGTGATGAACTATGAACGTGATCAACTCAGCAGGACAGGTCAAGTAGAGGTTTTCTCTGACGGCTTGACACGATGCATTTAATTTATTTTACAACGCCAAAACGCACTTGATTTAAACCATGTATACGTAATTATTTTCCGGGCATACGCACAGCTCTGTTTTGCCTTCCCTGGTACCTGGCACTCTGCGCCGGTCTGTCCGTGCTGAGCTAATAAGAAAGACAGGGATCAGATGCTTCAATAGCCCCTCATATCCAATCTGTGGACATTTTAATTTGGTCATTTTATTTCGTCACTCTTTCTTGCACGCTGAAAACCGACGCTTTCATCGCGACTAATCACCTCTGTCCATAGTCCGACAACACGGCGCCTGCGAGATTGGGTAAATGCCATGCTTAACCGCTAGGCCTTTTATCGACTACCATCGGTTTACGTGACGCACTCGTCAAAATCCTTAATTGCACAAACGTCTTGACGGCTGATGTGTGGGACTGCGGATGTTCACCATCGTGAACGCTAATTTGCAGTAGCATTTCTGACAGATGCAAGTATATGTAGGTCGACAGGGAGCTAAACGGAAATTCGAGGACTTAGATTGAGAAGATTGTAGGTCTCCTCGCAATTCAAGAACTCACAAAGCTACGTAGTAGTAAGAGCAGCAGAACCAGTGGTAATAGCAGTAAAATATAGTAGTAGTAGTAGTAGTAGTAGTAGTAGTAAGTAGTAGTAGGCAGCAGGTAGTAGTATAAGTAGTACGTAGTAGTAAGTATGTAGCATATAAATAGTAGTAGTGTAGTGGCGGTAGCGGTGGTGCGGTGGTGCGGTGGCCGGTGGCGCGGTGGCGGTGGCGGTGGGTGCGGTGGCGTGGCGTGCGGTGGCGGTGGCGCGTGGCGGTCGGTGGCGGGCCCCGTGGCCGGTGCCGGGTGGTGGTGCGGTGGCCGGGTGGCGGTGGCGGTGGCGTGTGGTGGGCGGTGCGGTGCGGTGATGGTAGCGAGCAAGCAGTAAAGTGGTAAGGGCAGCGACAGTAGCAGCAGCAACAGTAGCAGCTGCAGTAGTTGTAGCAGCGGTAGTAGCAGCAGCAGCAGTAGCAGCAGCAGCAGCAGCAGCAGCAGCACAGCCGTGCAGCAGTAACCTACAACCACCAACAGCAGCAGCGGCAGTGGCAGCAGCAGTAAAAGGAACAGCAACAACAACGGCAGCAGTAGAAGCAGTAACAGAAGCAGTAAAGTAGCATATTTAGATGTTAGAATATTAAATAATTAAATATGGCGATCATTCGAGTGGGTAGAAAGTGCTAAAAGGTTTCTCTGACCTTTGCCAAAGTAGGCAGTTTTTCTCGAGTCATGTCTGAGTAACTATAGGTTCTGAGCTTCCTAAATTTAAATGGTTGACCCTGTGAAATGGAAAATCGGGTTTTACGGGAGTTGATACAGGTTGTTATTCTAGTATATCTTCTTGATTTACATTGCATACATGGTAACTATGTCATAGAAATGTCTTTTAGTTAGTTTTAGGTAACTGTAAATTTATATCGTATATTAAATTATAAATAAAGAAGCAACTATATGCAACCATAACGATTTGCTCATTTTAAACCCAAACCATCTGTTACATTAGCCTGTATGTTCTCTATAGTATCTTGAAGCTTTAATGTTCTTTGTCGGCATAGTGTAGATTTAGTAGTGATGCACTAAAACAATGTTATACAGATATTCGACTATTTGAAACCGATGTCTAACATCTGCGACTTTCGCGTTGTGCTCGTGTCTAGTCAAAACAGTGCGCTCTCTTGTGTGGGGCAATTTATCTATTAAAAACGGAAATATTGAGGCAACGCTATGATGCTAGGGAAACCTTACATCCCACCATACACTCAGTTGTTCTATGCGAATATACTTATGAACATGAAATATTTATTACATGCAGTAGCGCGATGCTCGTCCAAAATATTGCGAACTAAAATATCAGCTTATAATACGTGAGTGCACGGCAAGAACAAACGAAATAATGACAAAGAACGCGGAATTGCAGGCTAAACAGAATAACCATTTATAGATAGGCAAACTGTTGTGACTTCTGCTTTGTTCATAGTCTTCATTATCAATACTTGATTTATACATACACGTGTATGTAATTCGAGTGGATCTTCTTGCTCTAATGAGGAAAAAGGAATATATATATATAATATATTGTGGACGAGCTTTCGACTCAATACTCTACCTCAGGCTTTAAAATATGCGTAATTACATAAATCCATAAGCGTGAAACACGCCGTGGTAAATCAACCACGATGAATCAGGGACGGGAGTGTGGGCGTATCATAACCACGTTACCGTTTACGATTACGATTGCTGTGATTTTAAAATTCGTGCGCTAATAGTAATGCGGAGTCGACGAAATCTGGTTAATTTCTAGCATAATGATGAAGTCGGCAACTCAATCGTGCATGCAATCACGGCATTTCTAATTATCTCATGAAAGAGAGTTCTTTGTTCGGTTCGTCGCAAAAATACATGGTCGTCAAGTTGAGCAAAAAAAGAGCTAAGCCGTGTTTTCTCTAGAATACGTATACCGGCTATATGAGAGAAGATAGGGTTGAAAGTATATCGTAGATTGACTATGGCTAAAGTAAGAATAGGACTCACTACGACTATCCACGGTTTTTACCTTATACCAGATTTTAGCGCTTAATATTTATGAGATATAGTATTGGGAAAGTATAAGAACCATTAGCTACGTGGAACGGAACGCAAATACAAAACCAGGCACG
This sequence comes from Priapulus caudatus, assembly GCF_000485595.1. Taxonomy (NCBI): domain Eukaryota; kingdom Metazoa; phylum Priapulida; class Priapulimorpha; order Priapulimorphida; family Priapulidae; genus Priapulus; species Priapulus caudatus. The sequence continues at coordinate 215,086 of NW_014577065.1, read as the reverse complement.
TGCATGTGCCGAGTCCACTCCACACCGTCCAACCATCTTTCGCGATTTTTCACGATATCTCTACGGCTTGAAGCCATTGTGCTCTCTAACCAACTGTGCCTCGCCCAAACCTCTGCAACACGGCAACACCCGATGCATTGGGTCTATTAACTAATGTCATATGAATGATATATGTTGGATATTCACTTGTATAATATCACGTCCATGTATTCCATCAAGAGTGAATAAAAACAAACTTGTTTTACCTACTCCTGATATGATCGTGTTCATGACCTCGATCGTAACTAGTGTTCACGCACGTTATGGACACAAGTAAATCCGTACTAGGTGATCACGAATCAAATTGCGATAATTTCGCGCTGCACACTTTCTATTCGTTGGGAAATGAAATAGAATAATTGATTAAATCCATTTCATTTCATTCCATCCATTCCAAATCATCCAATAGTATGATTTGATCCATACGTTGCTTGCATTGGGTTGACATCTAAGAATAGGCCTAGAAACATCTAGCATTAATTAAATCTTAATATGAGGATTACTATCTGATATGTTCAATGTTGAGTTGTTTTAAATATCAAAGAAACTGTTATTCGAGAGGCTAAATAGTTTGAATCAAACGAAACATTGTTTGATATCTAATGGACATCACGGACGTGTCATAGCACAATTAATTATAAATGCATTTATTACGCACAATAATTTATATTCATTACATACATAGCATTAGAACCGTTTAAGAATGATAAAGCTAACACAAGCCGGCATATTACAGAAACACAACAATTGTCAATTTCATTCAAAATAAATCCAATAAATTTTTGATAATAACCATGGACATGTAGAAGTCACATTTGCGCAATTTACACAACTGAATAATGTACCACTTTGACATTGATACATTGATAGAGATGGTTATGCCATATCACTGTCGGCATTTCACATCTGTGTTGGGGAACGATAAAGTGTAAAGATATAACGGAAGCAAGCAAGAGAATGAGATTATCAGTGAAGGCCAATAAGAAGACAGATTAGACAGAATCTATTAAGAACCGCATGTGGCTCGGCAATGTGGATATTAAATGGTCCTGGAAAAATCGGGCATGAGAAATATAGAATATAATTAAACTACTATCACGACGGATGTGTGGCGAGCTCGGGAAACTTTATCGCATCCCAAAAATTTCAATGCGTGGTATAAGCTTACAATAGATTCCTGTACCGTAGCAAGTTGAATTTGGTACTAGCAATTTAAAGTCACATTTAAATAGTTTACGATGATGGCATACAGTAATTTGTACGATTGTAGCAGACAGGTGCAAGGCTAAGCAAAGAGATATGGAGTGGACAAAATACAGACCTGTAGTTGGTGATCATAGATGATATGGTCGAGATAAAGATGATAACGATGAAGATGACAAAGACGACGACGACGACGACGACGACGATGATGGTGATGATGATTGTTGATAGTGGTGGTGGTGGTGGTGGTGTGCGGGTGGCGTGCGCTGTGGCGCGGTGGTTCGGCGTAGCGTGGCTGTGGTTGTTGGTGGTGTGCGATGTTTGGTAGTCTCGGTAGCGTGGGTGGTGGATGTGGGTGAGGCGTGGTGATGGTCGGTGGAGTGTGGTGGTTGAGGTGTGGCAGTTTGTGAGTTAAGGATTGGTGGTGGGTTCTGGAGTGGGCGTCTGTGTGGGCGGTCGGGTGCGGTGGTCGGTGGTAGGTGGTGTGGTGAGTGGTGGTGGTGGTGGTGGTGGTGGGTGGTGTGGTGGTGGTGTGGTGTGGTGTGGTGGTGGTGGTGGTGGTGTGGTGGTGGTGTGGTGGTGGTGGTGGTAGTCGGTTGGTGGTGAGTGATAATGGGATGATAACACATGATGATGGATATGATGAATGATCTGCGACTCATCAATGATCGCATATCTTGGGTCATCACATCATAGATGAAAATGCTGGTAGAAAAGGTACAGTGGCAAGTGTCACGCTGGAGAGGACTACATAGCCTCGTCCATGCCCGCTCTCGCCTGCTCTCTCGGCGTCATGCATGGCGGGTCGCGGGGGGCACTCGGGCGCGAGTCGGGGGGGTGCGTTTCCAGACGCGCCCGCGTCCCGCTGCCACCAGGAAGAACCGTGCGGGCGTCGTGCGCGACGTGCTACCGTCCCGTCCCTAACCGGGTGGGGGCGGGGGGCGTTTCCGCCATGCACGCACTCAACAACGACAAGGATGATGATTTAGATTGTCTTTAGGCGGCAGCTGTCACAGCAAATACGCGGCTTTCCATAGAAGGTCACAGAGGCTGCGAACACTTTAACGTGCGCACTAAGGAACACTCCGTTCAATTGAGCCAGCAAAAAAATTCTCTTCTTTGTTTCTTATTCTAATAATGTATAAATTTCAACGAGAATGTGGGATTAGCGCTGTCACATTGAGAGCATCACACGTGATGCACTGCAGCGGGCGTAGGCCTAATCGATGTTTCAGATGCGGCGCGTATGCTGATTCTAGTAGATGGCATTGTAAGCCGGTATGAGAGAGTTTATATATAGAGGGCAGTGGACTCTCTCTCTGCGAATGTCTCGGTGGGTTTATCCCGAGGATTTATCACACTCTGATATGTGTACACCAGGCACAACACACGCTCACACATGCAGCGGCACACACACACAACACATACACCAGCACTAGCACACACGAGTCGATCGTCACAGCACAAGTAATCTTCATGCTTTTACGACACACATTCAGCAATCATCTACAACACACATCACACACACACATATATCCCATGGCTACCGCACACTTACAATTGCACACCTTACTGAACGTTCCACATACTTGCCACTATAAATTCACCACAAACACACCCCGACGATGTACACGTTTATCCTAGGTATAGTATTAGATGAATGGATGGATGGTATAAGTGATGGATTGGATGGATGGATTGTGATGTGATGGATGGCATGGCTATGGACTGGTAGAGGATGGCACGTCTGAGCACTTTGCATTCGTCGCGATTGAGCACGGATTGGGACTGGGATGGGAGTGGATGAGACAACTGTGATAGATGATGGAAACTGGGTATGGAACACTGTGCAAAAATGTGTATTTGGACGACGATGAGAATGGTATTCTCGAGACTTGTGGAATGGAAGTCTGGATGGTCATGGTCATTAGACTGACTCTTGGCAGTATACGGAAGAAATATGGAAGAGAGATCAATGCGATGTACACTGATGGATTGGATGTGTATGGACTCGTTGACTGATCTATTGCGAATTGTGGATCTTCAAGATCGGAGTCATGGATGCGAGATTTGTACAATTGAGGCTATTTCGCACTCGACTGGATGTCTGATGGTATGAGATTCGGATGTGACTGGATATTGGGATGGACTACGATGTGTATTGGATCGATGTATGAATGGATTCGTCGAATGGATGTGCACTCAAGATGGTAACTGGATGGATTGCGAATTGGATGTGTATAGGATGGATTACGATGGACTTGACGAATATGCATATCTGATGTGCCAATTGTGAGTATGGATCGGATGGATGGGGACGATGGATGATGGATGGATGGATAGATGTAATGGATGGATTCGATGGATGTGAATGGAATGAGATGGATGGATGCGATGGATTGATGGATGGATGGATGGATGGATGGATTGGATGGATGGATGGATGGCATGGATGGATGGTTATGGGATGGATGGATTTGGTACACTGTGATGGATGGATGGATGGATGGATTGGATCGATATGGCATGGCATGGATGGATGGCGCAATGGATTGAATGGATTGGATGGAATCGGATGGATAGGATGCGATGGAGCCAGGGATGGATGGATGGATGGACTGTCCTGTGATGGATGGATAGTGTATGGACTGGGATGGATTAGATTAAGATGAATAGGACGGATGTGGAAGTGGATAATAGTATGGATGGATTCGGATGGATGGTGGATTGGGAGTGCGAATGGATAAGATAGGATATGGTAAGTCGGCTTATTGGTGAATCACTGGATGCGTATGGATGAGTTCTATGAGATGGATGGAATTTGTATTAATGGTGACTCGAACTGGATGGATTCCGTCTTTGGAAGATGGCGTCCCTGGTCTTTCGCGCGAAAGAAAAAGCTGATGCGTTGTTCCGTTTGTGTTCGTTAGAATATATCTAAAAGTTGTCGTCTGCTAGTATAATTCTACGGCTAAATGAAGGTCTCTTCCATTACTCACACCGTTCTTGTCATTTACCGTCAATTGATCGTAAGCGGATAAAAAGAACGCATTGCACCGAGCGGGGTTAGCGAGGCGGTTCTCACTCAAAGACGCCACGAGATGACGCACTGATACTATTATTACTTGTTTAGACCATATTATTACATACGCAATTTAATTTGCGGCAACGCAAAGCGTGTCACTGTGATAAACCCGTCGCTCGTAATCACCATCACGTGGCACACTGATCGTCGGTGTGCGTCAATATGCGGAACAGTTAGATACATTACCTCGACATAATAGCCCAATTACATATCAACTATACGTAAAGAGCGTTAATACATATCAGAGCCGTCTGATAAACGCGAAAAGCATCTGATTATTAGATTTTAGCATGTACCGGGGCTTGCCTATGGATCGCACAGCTGTGCTAACGAGAGCTCGCAGAGAATATAGCAATGAACAATCGGCACGTTTGCATATGTATTCTCGAGACTTTATGGGCTGGGAATTATAACCACGTCACATCGCAAGCGCGTAACCAATATATAAAAAACATCATAGGATACAAAGAAGTATACAGCACGTAATTTAAATCATTCGAGAAATATCTGACCAATTCAATTACATCAGTAGGGAACACTACAAAGACAATAAGCGATCAGACTATAATAATATAAAATCGCTACAGCTGTCTAAAATTGACTCCGCGGTTGTCTGAGCGCCCATTGTGCTCTACAGATCCTGGCCGCCTAGACGCTCCCACTATCTACCTATCTTCATTCGTACTCAACGAGTCTTACCTCCCATTCATTCATGTTCTCTGTTCCCTATTCTTTCTCTCTCCACTCGATCTCCCAAGTGCTCCCGCGTTATTATCTTGACAAAAGTATCTTAAGAAATTCTAAAAGCATTGCTTTTAGAAACATTACTGAAACATCTCCTTCTCATCACTAAGCCAACTATACCGCGAATAAATATTCATCCAGAAAATCTACAATCACGGATCCGCCGGATCGTCCGAACGACGGTCTTCAACGCGACTCGGTCTGGTGACGCCTTTGGTAATTCTCCTCCGTTCTCTGGATTCAGGTACCGCAGCTACCCTCGATCAGTAACGGTACCTCTCTCTACAGGCTCTCTGGTCTCCTATTCTTCGATCATCGTGCTCTTCTGTCTCATCTTCTCGATACCAGTCGGCGTGCTGGTCTTCTCTCCTGCTCCTCGTTCTCTCCACTCTCTCCTCTCTCTGTCTCTCTCGTGCCTCTCTATCTCTCTCTTCTCCTCACCGCGTGCTTCAAAATCCCACTGAACCCTCTCGCCCTGTCTCTCTCTTCTGACTATGCGCCTACCCTCTCTCTCTCTCGTCTCTCTCTCTCTGCTGCTCTCTCTTGCCTCTCTCTACTCATGAACTCCATTCTCGCGTCCTGCTCTCTCTCTCTCTCGCGCGTCAGTCTCTCTACGTACACCCCCCTCTCTCGTCTCGTTCGTACCTGCTCTCTCCATGCGAACGTCGTCTCCTTCTCTCTCTCTCTTCTCTCCTCCTGCTTCCCTTCTCTCCTTATCCTCTCCGCATCTGATCGTTAACAGGTGCGCTTCCCTGCATTCTCACACAATCTCCACAAATCCAATCCACCCATACAAAAAAACAGCAGTCACCAGCGGAGTGCGTCAGTTAAGCTCAAATGATTAAGGAAAATCTACGTTGGTAATACGCGCCTCGATTCGTCTCGTTTTGGCATGACATCCTTACCGTAACCGATAAAATAATATGACGAAAGATGTGTAGTTTTATCCATGACAGGCTTCACAGTCACGAAAGGAATATGATTGTATGTTCGCATCATTTCCTCACCACGGGTCCTCCGTGGGATGCTAATAGAATTGTCACCTATCAAAATCTCGTTTAGCTAGAAGCGCGATCTATCTGCTACTAGCAGTGACCAATCCCTCTTCTCGAATATACACTCCAACGTCACAGGGCGTGTCACAACACTAATACCAACACACGCAGCGCGCAGCACATATAGCGGCGGCGCACCTGAGTCACGTGCACACGCGCAACCCCATATAAAGCCAACACACAGTCGTGGCAGCGTACACTATACCGCACACACAACGTGCACGCGCAACGCACGACGAGCGACTGCCGACACGCAGCACACGCACACTCGCACGCACTACCCCAAGCATCACCCACCACGCGCAACACCCCACGCGCACAGACGCGCGCGGTCTAAGCCTGAGCGCGCGACAACAACACACACGAATCACACCACAATCACACACACAACACCACACATCCCAACACACACACACACACACAACCACTTGACGAGCAAATCCTATTGAATATACTATTAATGTGATTCAATAGATTCGTAAAACTTAATATCGAGCGAATGAATTAATATCAGCATACGCTAAATTAACATCCCTTATTCTCAAGCGATTACGAAGAAGCGTTTGCGGTCTCGGCGGGTATCGACCGCTAGGAATCGAATTCAGCCTACAACCGTATTTCTTCGTGTAAGGATTACACATTCCTCCGACATGCAGAAATCATGTGACATCCAGCTACTGCGGCGCTCAGCATCGCCTGAACACGTCAGAAAAATCTTGCAACTGTCGCAGCGACAGGCGCTCTACTAGAAGAAACATTCGAGAAAAAATCAGCCGTCTACTATCTTCTCTTCGGCGGCTCCGTGTGTATTGTCAGAGCTATCATAAGCGAAAACGCCGCATTTGAGTTTTCTTATCGCTCCGATTAGCAAGAACCGCTCTCCATCTTAATTAGGTGAATGGCTCGCGCTACGGTCCTCTCTCTCCTCTCGTCTTTGCTCTTGGGGCAATCCGTTCTGCGCTCGCGTACTGTTTCGCTGGCTTCCGTTTGTCATGCTATTCCGTATCTTTAAACACGGCTCCTTTGTTCCCTTCTCTATACCCGCATGCGCTAACGGCGCTCGAGGCACTCGCGCTCCTAAAGGGGGTCTCTGGGCTACACTCTTCAGGAGCCATTACCACATCATCGTCTAACACACCAAACAATGCTCTTCACACATCCTCCGTCTCCGGTGCGTCGATTTTATCTTTGTCAAACAATGTCGTCTCCGGTTAGTAACCTCACCGAGTGCACCACCGTCTCCGTCCCCTCCCCAATCCCGATTTCTGCTCATCATGTCGCATTTGGCCCCGGTCTGATCAAACTTCGATGAAGCGCAAAAATGACAGTATATGGCTATCGTAGTATTGTCGCTGCGTAATCTGAGAATCTTCTCCTTAACGGCGCGTCACCGGCGTGGCTCATGGTAAAGGGAACGGGCTGGCCTGCACATTCAACGAAAAGCATAAGGGGGGAGTGACACGCAGACCTAATGCAAGTCTCTAAAACGCACACACTGCCACGCACCAGCACACAAACACGCCCCTCGCTGTAACCTCTCGAGAAATCCACGCATCACAACAGTCCTCATAATCTCAGAATAAATAGATCTCTTAATTTGCGCACATTTGCAATACACACCTCTCCACACGGCACAACAATCACACGCACACACACATCATTCCATCCCTCTCTCTCTCTCTCACTCGCCATATTCTACACACACACAACGCGCAGGCTGATACCCAAACAACACGGAGCTATCCTGCTTCTTCTTCTCTACTCCCAACCACCACCACACGAGGTACACACACGAACGCACACAGCACACCAGCACGACGCCTACACACACACACCATGGGACCTACACACACACACACACACACCAAACACACACACAGCCACACACACCGCCACACAACAAGGAGCACACACACACACACACACACCACACACACACCACACACACACGACACGCACACGCATGCACGCAGCACACAATTCACGCACTGCCACTGGGGCACGCTACACACACAGCCACAGGCACGTCACGCGCACGCGCGCGCGCGTAAATAACCATGTAAATTTCGTCGTCGAAAATTATGACACAGTTATCTCACCAAATTCAGAACGCCCCCAAAACCGAATCTTACATTAAACCGGACGATGTTTAACTATCAACACTATCTAAAACATGTAAGATGTCCCAACTCCCTAGAAACCGAAATTCACAGAAACCCAAACTAAATAGTCGGTCCCGATGGTCGGTATTAGGGACGTTGACTGCATGGAGTTTATCTGTATCATATTCATGGATCGGCTTCAAGCTGCCAGGAACAATAAGGCTAATGGCTATCCTATTATGTCTCAAGGAGAAAGGTGCACTCACCGCCGCCGATATATGAACGTTCAGTTCATTGCTGTTAAACTAAAACGTGTTCTTATGTGTAACAGTATCGCCTACGATCTAGTTACTAAAATTTCACTTCTTGGATTTTCCGGCGCCAAGGACTATATAATGCGTGACCGAGCGACACCACGATTTACTGTAGAGTTGACAACAAAGCGCCTTAAGAAATGAAACACGAGGAGCCATCGGCAGTGTTCTGAGAGTTACTTGCTCTGCTTCTCTGCACCATCTACGTCGTCACCGCTGACATATTGTCTCCCTCTCTCCCTCTATCAGTTTACATTTTTACAAGAAAAATAAGCTATGAGTACGTTGTTAGGTCGTTTGGGGCAGTTGTACTTTGGTCGATATGGACTTATGAATCTTGCCTGGATATTAGCGCATAAATCACAATTCCTCATTCCACCGCGACGACGTACAAAGTCCGCTCGTGTCTTGTACATTGAAATATGTGTGTTTCTACGCGCCGGAGGTTGTGGGCTCTCAGGATCGCTAGAATAATACCTTAATTCGTTTCATTTTAAATTAGCATGCTAATGAACACTGTTCTTCACCCACACATGCTTTTCTCTTATTTCCTCGCCTATTGTGCAATCACATAGTAACGGAAAACATCCTCATTAAAACCCCGGCACAGAAACCTGTTACCTTCAAAACAATGCAGGCGACGTAAAAATACAGGCAACACCACAAACACGTTAATGTACTCACGCGTTTTCGAGTAAGCGTCGGAATCTGTTCGCTCGAATCTGGACGAACGACTGAATCTTCTCCGAGACGCGCAGCATCTGCAGCGATGGCTAACCAATCACGCCAACCAACGCAAATTACAATCGATGAGTGCACACCGACGCCTTGTAGTAAAACGTACGCCTTGCCTCTGCGCAATGCCTATACTCGCTCCGCGTCCGATGCTGCACTAACCTAACCATCGCACAGCAGACTCGCTTCACTCCGCGTGCCAAATTCATATCTACGGCGCATGCGCAGTGCCGACATACGTCGATGTGTTCGTCGGCGAAAGAAATCACAAACTAATTAGTCGCTTGCCTAATGTGTTTCTCCGCAGGACCTGCCAAAAATAAAGTAAAAATACTCAAATTAATTTGCAGGATTTACTTGATCAAATTTGATTATATGTAAATATTGTTTCAAATAAGGCTTGAATGAACTTTCTAGTGTCTCGGGAGTATTACCGTCGTAGGAAACGTATTACAAGTTGCATATTGATTTAGAGGAATTATTAATGAGGCCGAATTCATTCATTTTCTTGTCACCGTATTTTTACGGTGACATGTATTAGTAGCAAATTGAGATCTCTTGTATGGAAACGCAAATATAAAATGCATGAAATACTAATAATTCCATGTCAGACAATCTGCCCTGTAGATAAACAGGATAATTATGGGTATTTTAATCTTTCTTGCTGCCAGAATATTTAGCCCGCTCTCTCTCTCTCTCTCTCTCTCTCTCTCTCTCTCTCTCTCTCTCTCTCTCTCTTTCTCCTTCTCCGCTCTCATTCCGCTCTTCTTTATTCTGATACGCTCGATGCTGGAAGTCTCGGTGCATTCCGTTGGCCGAACATTTGGATCCTTAATTTTGGAGCATCTCACCACCGTGATAAAGCCAGACACATAATATGGTGAATGATGGCGTTTGCTATGCACTATATATAGGCTCAGCGTTGGCCCCACTGATAAATATTGGAATTATTCACACACTCACGCGTAACACGCGCGCGTGCACAAAAACTCACCCACCCACGCCCGCACGCACACATACACGCACGCACGCACACATACACGCACGCACGCACACACGCACGCACACACACGCACACACACGCCCGCACACACGCACACACACACACACACACACACTCGCACACACGCACACATACATGCCCGCACGCACACACACACACGCACGCACATACACACGCCCGCACACACGCACACACACGCACACACACACACACACGCACACACACACACACGCCCTCACACACGCACACGCACATCCCCAACATACGCTATATATATATCTCTCTCTCTCGTTCTATATAATTATATCTTCCTTCTATACGTGTTCATTAGCCGCAATTCAGTTTCGCGTGTGCGATCCCCTTCTCCCTCGCTTTCTCATTTATTCTCTCGCGCAAATTAAGCTTACACGAATAGATATAGACACTAATTAATGCGAAGAATACACGTAAATTAACACGTTAACTGCGCTTCACGCTTCACGCGTCACACGCTCAAGAGTATTATATGGTCGGGAGTACATGAGTAGAGATCTCTGTTCATATACTCCTAATATATGGTAAGCAGCGGAAAAATAATTGCCGACCGATGAGCTGTTTTCACTATTTTATTCAACAACAAATACAATTAGGTAGCTTCGTTGAAACGACTTTCCTGCGCTGACAAAGATAACTCGAGCAAACGATGGCCAAATACATAATTATACCGGTGTGGTATTCCCCGACTCGGTTCAGACAGTATCGAACGTGTGTATTCGTACAAGTATCAAGTTTGATATTTGTATGTAGGCAGAAAATAATCACTCGGTTTCTGCTAGGCTGCGTATGAGCTTGTCAGCCAATCGATCGTTGACCGGGAGCGAGGTAGGCCGGGTGGCGAGTTTTTAAACCGTAGGATAGCGACTGAAGATTGATAAATTATTCATGACATCACACATGGTTCGCGTTTCTGATTTGATTTATGCGAAGTAATAATTCACTTCACTCAAGCCCACTTCACGAGCCCAAAACCATATCCCTAACCTTAAACCTAACCCTAACCATAACCCAACCCTAACCCTAACACTAACTCTAAACCGACTCGGCTATCTTATATACGCGTGTCATAGTAGCAAATTAATCTATGGTGTGGGAAAGCGACGCATACAACGCTGCGCGACTGCTCGGACGAATAGCGCATACGAACAGGTGTCCGATGCTCGGACGAATATCCACGACATTCAACTCAATTCAGCATGAGAATGTTGCGTTATGATGGTCTTACATAAAATATAGTAAAATCCGGCAACGAATCAGAAACGCGAACCATGTGTGATGTCATGAATAATTTATCAATCTTCAGTCGCCATCCTACGGTTTAAAAACTCGCGGCCAGGTGGGTAAAATAAGCGAGTAATTAGGAAGCACTCATCGTTGGTAGTTTTGGCGTACGGTATGCTATGCCGTGTTATTATTAACAGTTCCAGTATATAGCAGTATAGTATATAGCAATGGTAGTACGTGACCTGCTGCTAGCGTATCAATCCATTACACTCGGCTGACAAATACCTTTAAAATTATGTGGGTGAATGTATCGGGGCCGGGTTGCTAGGAGATACTGGAGTGTGCTCGGGCTTCATTCTACTCACTGGTTGAAAGCAGCACTCGGCAGAAGCTGTAATCGTCTAACGATATCAGAGGTTGCACGACAATCACACGAAGTATCCATTATGAATATATGACCATATTGAAAAAAGAAGCTAATTCCGATTAGGCTTCAGTATATCGCGTAATATTAACACGTTTTAATTAACGACAAATTTCAGTTCAGAAATATCGACCTTTATGGAAATGACCCATAAATCAACTCGAGATTCGTGTATAAACGTCTTAAAGCTGCTTTACCAGCACACCAAACCGCCTAGCTAAGCCCGGTGTTCGCGGTTTTCTTTCTGCCGGCGGTCCATAAAGTTAAAGAAACCTATAAAATGAATTTTTACCAGATCACTGATTCAGTTTTCTTTGACTCGAGCCATTTGATTGTGGGTTTCTTACAAGGAACTGATACATAACGCTGTAGAACTAGATAACTATTTCGAACAATTTCAACTTCCAATTAGGATTTCTAATTCATCGCGCTGATAGGCAGCATACGAGCGATAGATTCTCGTTTTTCGCGGGCTAGTCCCATGTATAAATTATGCGAATGTTAGATGCTAACCATTTCGGTACGCGAAATATATATATTCGGGGCTCGTTGTCAAAAACAAAACTAGTCTTTAACAAAAACAAAACATTTGTCTTGACATTAACCTTTTCTCTTACAGTGTTGTCAGAAACATCGCAAACTGAAGATATTCTCATACGCAGCGTATGGCGGTCCAGTCTATGAGAAGAAGTTAATGCTAAGGCTAAATTTAATTAATTTTGTTTCTGACAACGGGCACCGGGTCCGCAAATAGGCCCGGTTGTGACAGCGAGAATCAATCAAGCCTAGCTGCTCTTTGAACTTATCGTTGCTCGACACAACTGCGATCCGGCCAATTCGTTCACATCGCTTTTTCTGAAAGATGCCTCGCGCCACGGTTCAACAATCCAGTGTTAGCTAGGTTACTCACACGTCGTTTGACGCCGATGAATCAGTTGATTGGTGGTGGGGGAACACATTTTGTGATGGCGGTCAAAGTGAAATGCGCATAGAACGCATTTCCGAAAAAAGTGAGATGTGCATACTGTTTACTTCGCAGCAAATGGAAATTTACGTATTCGGGGCAAACGTGAGGATGATATGAAAGAGAGAGAGAGAGAAGGAGAAAGTTCGGATGCTAAAAAGTTGCTGTACGTATATAGTGATGCTATAGTGCATGTGTAACATTAAATTTGCAATCGGTTGATGGATGGCCGTGAAAACGCAAATGGAAAGAGCAAAGCGTTACACGCCACTTCTATATAAACTGTTAATGTGTCTGGGTGCGTGCGTGTGTGCGTGCTTACGCGTGTGCGTGTGCTGGTCTGTATGTGCGTGTGTGTGTTCGTTGTTGTTGTTGTTGTTTTTGTTGTTGTTGTTGTTGTTGTTGTTATGTGTGTGTGGGGGGATGTGCAGGTTCAATTCGGCTAAGCTAAGTGGAGTGGGACTCCGTGGGTATGACTATGAAGGCATGACTCTGTAGGTGTTGCTGAGAGAGTGTGACCGTGAGTGTGACTGTGAGGTTGTTACCGTGAGTGTGACTGTGAGGGTGTGACCGTGAGTGTGACTGTGAGGGTGTGACCGTGAGTGTGACTGTGAGGGTGTGACCGTGAGTGTGACTGTGAGGGTGTGACCGTGAGTGTGACTGTGAGGGTGTGACCGTGAGTGTGACTGTGAGGGTGTGACCGTGAGTGTGACTGTAAGGGTGTGACCGTGAGTGTGACTGTGAGGGTGTGACTGCGTAGGCAGCACTGTAAGGTACGGTGACAGTAGTTGTGACTGTGGGGTGGGACAGTGAGGGTGTGGCTAGGGGTATGATTGTGAGCGCGCAGTGACTGTGTAGCTGGCACCGAAAGAGTGTGACTATGGGTGTGGCTGTAAGTGTGTGACTGTGGGTCTGGCTGTAAGTGTGTGACTGTGGGTGTGGCTGTAAGTGTGTGACTGTGTGCATGGATGGGCGGGACTGTGTGGTGCGATTATGTGGAACGTGACTGTGGGTGAGAATCTCTTATATAGATATGCGCTTACATAGAGGGCGTAAGGGGGCTTCGAGGCGCGATGACGATCGTGAGGGCGAGTTTTGATATTACGCTTGACAAAACTTATCAAAGAATTTCCAGGAAACTGGCTGATCCCAGCATGGTAACGCAACTTACGACCGATGCGATGCGATACAGTGCCGCGACTGATGCATACACATAAGAATTGGCAAAAACACGGAGCAGTAACTGTGAATATTTGTCAGTTAGCTAATTAGTGTCCGTTAGTACGGGGCGCCATGCAGGACAGGGCTCAATTTTGTCTAACAAAACTCAATTCTGTCTCACAAAACTCACTTTTGTGCACACAACTCAATTCTGTCTCACAAAAGTCAGATTTTTGTGTTGATTTTTGAATTGAGTTTTGTGGGACAGGATTGACAGAATTGAGTTTTGTGTTCACAAAACTCATTTTTGTCAAGTTTATAGGTACAAAAATGCCTATCCTGCATGGCGCCCCGTAGTTAGTGGTTAGGTGTCTAGATACGTCTCACCTGTGAGCAGTTGCCAATGCTGCGCATGTGCAACTAACTTGCCCCTAGCTGATAATAGCCCCGTAATGAGAAACCAAATGAAGCGAAATGGACTACATCTACACACTATATGTATTATCTATGTACTGATAGACATAATATCGCGCCATTTTGGCCTGAGTCCATCATTAGTCAAGAAACGAGACATTCGATCACGTTTACGCGCATTCAACCCATTTTGATTACAATTCTGGTCTCGATCCGACAAATACACATAATCCCCGTATTTGTCTTGCAAAGTAGAGTAAATTATTGTTCATGTACATAGAGGAGATCGCATATTGCCTACTCATCTCACTCGGTCCGGAGATGAGTTCGGGCATTCTGAAAAATATGCGATTATTCAAAGACGGTAAACGTTCGACGTAATGGAATACAATTTACAGCGCGTTCTGTCATCAGTCCGGCAAGCGAATGCACACACAGCTAGCTATGACAGCCATGCTGAATGCAATAATGCTGCCTCTACGTCTTAAAAACACATTCAAATCCAATCCAGCATGCTCCATTCAAGAAATGGAAAATAAAACGCAAGCGCACGTAAACTATAAAGATCTATTTTTCAACGCGCACTCACCTGATTGGTTGTTTTTCATGTCTCACCTACAGCAAAAAGCCAGCAAAACGTGCGCTTATCAACGATCGCGGTGCACACCACGCGTCTGACTAACACGTGCCTAACTGTGTAAGCTGTCTAACTGTAAACCACACTAACACTAACACTAACACTAGGCAATTAAGTTACCTAGAATGGACCCACTTCTGTGAGTAACAATTATCGGTGCATCGCGGTACGCCTCAATGATGATATGCGAGTGAGCTGGTAAAACTGCTGTGCATATTCCGAGATCTTTTAGAGAAGATCTGTACAAATAGATCGGCCGCTCGCGAACACAAGTTAATTTCGTTCCGGCGAGCGTAAATTTATCCACATTAGCAAGACAATTGCCAAACGAATTGCCAAGACGACGCTTAGTTAGGCTGGATCAATGGCACTGCTGATGAGCAACTGGAACAGGAAAGTGCCGACCGGCCGTTACTCATTCGTCCACACCTCTCAGAGACAAATGAGGGTCGTAGCATCGTTTCATTTAGTTTTGAGTTATTATTTCACATGGGCCACCTGTCGACATTCTATTCCTTTGCGTCGTAAATGGCTTAGAGGGACACTTATACAAGGAGACGAAGGATATATAGTTCTATATTGTCGCCGTCTTGTGGCGAATAGGACGCCGCATCTGACGTTTGCAATTTCGACAGAATTTGCGCGAATCCGAACATAGTAAGAAAGATATGAGAGTGAAGAGCGAACGTGCAAAAGAGAGAGAGAAGTGCGCGAACGAGTGTGTGCGCGCGTGTGGGCATGTACATGTGCATAGGCGTGTGCGTCTGTTAGTTGGAGCGACAGATATAGAGAATGATTGCAATGTGCAAATGCACGAGAGGGGCCAGAGGGGCAGTTGGTTGTCAGCCTGACAGACAGACAGATAGACCGACAGAATAGACGAACCCACGGACAAACGAACGAACGGACGATCGGACGGGCGGGTGCAATCACACAGTCTGTTATAGCTGCCGATTGAGAGTCAATATTCTTATCTGAATTGAAGCCGTGCAACGATTTGATGTACCAGGGCGAGTGAGCGGTGAACATACAACCAAGGTTAGTATGTTAAGCCAGTATTAGTGAGGTTAGGTTTAAGCAGAGTAGGTTTAGGTAGAGCAACGTAATCCGCTGCAGGCCGTGGTGATCATGAGTTAAAGCTGTTATGTTAGCTGTTGCCATATAATGGCGTTATTAGGGCGAATATGAACCGTGGATATCAGAATTTATGCTCTTCAAGCATTGCTGAAGTGTATTGGCGTTTTACATTTACTCGATTTACTTCACCTGTTATTCATAACTGGTGGCGCTGGTAAAGTTGGTCAGCGACACATGTATATTGCCTGAATGCCTTTATCTTTGGCTTATATTTCTTTAGCAAGCAAGGCTCTTAGATGTGGTCAGTATCAAGGGGGCTTCATTTGAGCAGTCACAAGCCAGTATATTTATGGCTTTTAGCGGGAGAATGCAGTTAGGTTCGTGTTGACTGCTATTGTACATGGTAACACAGTTGCAATTACAGTTGCCAATGTAGACGGTTGTAAGCTAGGGCGTGAGCTAGGAGTTCGTGGTCAGTTCGTCCATTTTCAAGTCATCTTTCAAGAGAGTATCAAATATACTAGCCACGCCCTGTGTGAACGTCTTGACTGATATCACTTCAAGACATAGCAATTGTTATTGTTAAACCACACTGAGCTCACTAATTTAGTGTGTGATTAGTGTGCGCGCGCGTACGGGTGTGCGCGTCGTGTGTTGGGTATGCGCGCGTGTGAATGCGTATGCGTGTGCGGGTGCATGTGTGTTACGTGGCGCACACGTGCGTGCGTGTATGCAGAGATGCCAACCACTACGATTTATCCGTATTTTATACGAATTTCTATTCCTTTTGCACCACTACGACCAGTTTGTATCAAACTAAGAATTTCACTGTGATCAAACCAAAATTTTTTTTTTTAATTATTGTAATTTTTTGTCAATTTATTGTCATTTTTGACCCTCAGAATGCAGGAAATTGCATCTCAGAATCAAAATTTTTTCCGGGAGGGGCATGCCGGACCCCCCTAGCAAACTCGGGTCACTACGTCACCCTCGAACTACTAATTTGATGGCCAGAAACTACAGATTGCTTCAAATATGTGTTGGCATCTCTGCTGAGTGTATGCATGCGAGGGAGCAAGCGTGCGTGCGGTTCGTCGTACGTCTTTGTGTATTGAGCCCGGCGCACACATCCGAGCAAAACGGGAAATTTTGTTTTCCAGCGTTTCGCGTTCTGCTGGGCGAGCAAGCGCACACACGCCACTCGACACAGCACACAGCTGAGCAAAACATACAAAATACATATACAACACAATACAAACATACAGCGCCAGTGACATCCAAGCACATGACATCCAAAATGGCTGCCTCCATGAATAAACGTACACAAATTCTCGCAATTTTACTTTTAATGCGTATTCGACGAAGAAAGGCCCGTAATCGTCAGGTTTGGGGTAATGGATAGGTAGACGAGAGGAAAAGGGGATATTTACTAATTTGCTCACAGAATTGAGAAGGGAGGATACGGAAGCACGGCGGGCATGCAAGCATTTTCCGAACACTACACCGGCTCGGGGTAATGCTATCCCCCGGGCGTGGAGGGAGGTTACCGCAACGTGGCAGCACTAGTGTACCGGCACCGACTCGATGGTAGTCGCCATTTTGTGTGTCATGTGATATTTTTAAGGATATTGATTGGAGACCGTCTGTGGCGTTTCGCTGTGTAGCAGAACGATTGACGCACACACCCGAGCAAAACGTACGTTCAGGCGAAAACACGTTCAGCGAATCAAACATTGCTTGTTCAGCTGAACATGCTCAGCTGAGCAATGTTTTTTTGTTTCGGGAATCCGCACACAGCCACGAACATCGAGCGAAACGCGTTTTTGCTCTACGTTCAGGTGTTTTGCTCTACGTTCAGGTGTTTTGCTCGGATGTGTGCGCTGGGCTTTAAGCATAACGCACACACCCGAGCAAAACACCTGAACGTGGAGCAAAACGTGTTTCGCTTGATGTTCGTGGCTGTGTGCAAATTCCCGAAACAAAAAACATTGCTCAGCTGAACGTGTTTCACTGAACAAGCAATGTTTGATTCGCGGAGCGTGTTTTCGCATAACGTAGTTTGCTCGGGTGTGTGCGTCAATCGTTTGCCTCACAGCGAAACGCCACAGACGCGGTCTCAATCAATATCTTAAAAATTCACTATGACACACAAAATGGATGTCCATTGGATGGCTATTTTTGATGTCATGTGACAGCGGCGCTGTACGCAGTGTTTCTGGTATGTTTTGCTCAGCTGTGTGCTGTGTCGGGTGGGTGGTGTGCGCTTGCTCGCCGAGCAGAAGCGAAAACGCTGGAAAACAAAATCCCGTTTTGCTCGGGTGTGTGCGCTAGGCTTTAAGCACACGCACACACCGAGCAAAACTGGAAATTTTGTTTTCGCAGCGTTTCGCGCTTCTGCTCGGCGAGCAAGCGCACACACGCCACCCGACACAGCAACACAGCTGAGCAAAGTTGTAGAAGAACAATTGACGCACACACCGAGCAAAACGTACGCTCAGGCGAAAACACACTCCGCTGAATCAAATTGCTTGTTCAGCGAAACACGCTCAGCTGAGCAATGTTTTTTGTTTCGGGGGAATCCGCACATGCCACGAAATCGACGCGAAAGACGGTTTGCTCCAGCGTTCAG
This sequence comes from Priapulus caudatus, assembly GCF_000485595.1. Taxonomy (NCBI): domain Eukaryota; kingdom Metazoa; phylum Priapulida; class Priapulimorpha; order Priapulimorphida; family Priapulidae; genus Priapulus; species Priapulus caudatus. The sequence continues at coordinate 196,240 of NW_014577065.1, read as the reverse complement.
TTGTGTTTGCTTCGGGTTGTGTGCGCGTTATGCTTTAGCCTGCTCGCGCGAGTGTATGCGTAGGTGTATGCGCCCCCTGTTTTTGGATAGATGGATGGCATGATGGACGGACGGACGGGCCGAGAGAGACAGAGAGAGAGAGGAGAGAGACGAGGAGAGAGCAGGAGAGAGAGAGAGATGAGAGAGAGAGAGAGAGAGAGAGAGAGAGAGAGATAGAAAGAACGAAAGAGAGAGTGGGCGAGTGACAGACGGGGAAATGAATCAAGGCTATGGTTTTATCACGTGATCTCAAAGTGAGTCACATGATGCCATTCAGCGAAGACTACCATTAATGCGCACAAAAAATCAATAATGACTTTCAAATTATTGTGAAATTATCGAAAAGGAAGAAATACACGGCACAATCTCGTTTATTTATAAATACCACCTGTCGACGTTTTTATATTACATCTATAAAAATTACGAGGGGAAGTTTATGAAAATAAGAATGAATATGTTCTATCGACAAGCAGAAAAATTTGCACACGCACGCCCGCATGCACGCTAGATGAACAACTACAATGTTCGTAATACGTTTAGCGTCCATCTCCTACTTATCCGATGGCTGTCGAGTTCACAAACCGCACCGAGCATTAATGGCTTGCGTAATTAGCAATGACCACTTAAACAATACATAATCGTAATACGTGTGTACGATATAATACAGCTGTAACGCTGAATATTGATGCTCCGTTAAGATACGTGCGTCTTTTGCGTGCGTACGCGAGTGCCGATACGTGCGTGTGTGCATGCGTGCGCGTGTGTGCGCGTGCCTACGTGCGTGTGTGCATGCGTGCGCGTGTGTGCGTGTGCCTACGTGCGTGTGTGCATGCGTGCGCGTGTGTGCGCGTGCCTACGTGCGTGTGTGCATGCATGCGTACGCGCGTGCCTACGTGCGTGTGTGCATGCGTGCGCGTGTGTGCGCGTGCCTACGTGCGTGTGTGTGCGTGCCTGTGTGCGTGTGGTTGCGCGCGCACATAGTGGTTCACTATAATGCGCACTGCGCATGACTAGTTTAAAGCCGCGGTGAGTCAGCGAAATTAGGCGCAGTCCCGCAGCTTGTCAGTTGAATATTGTCAGACATCAGAAGAAGCTTGTCAGTCATCAGAAGGACCGGCGTTATTATTAACTCACCGCATCGTTTACCGTTGTCTAAAAAGTGACAGCATCAGCCGTTCTCCAGGGAATCTCTCTCTCTCTCTCTCTCTCTCTCTCTCTCTCTCTCTCTCTCTCTCTCTCTCTCTCTCTCTCTCTCTCTCTCTCTCTCTCTCTCTCTACTCTGTCCGTCTCTTGTTATGTCGCTCTTTCTCTCACCCCTTCTTCCCGTCCCTCACTTTCTATTGCACACGCCTACATGCTCGTTCGTGGTCTTTCTGTCCGTTTTGCGCTGTCTTTCATTCCTTTAACCTGTCCATCTCTTGCTCGCATTTCATCTGACCCTACATTCCTCTCTTATCCGATCTCTCTCTCTCTCTCTCTCTCTCTCTCTCTCTAACGTACTCTTGTTTTCTATCCGTCACCCCTCGGGCTATTTCCACCTCGCCTCCCTCTCTCATTCTATCTCTATCTCACACGCTATCATTCACTATCAGGATTTCGTTCGATTGCGTGAAATGTGGTTTAATCAATGGCCAAACCTCTCGAGGCTACACTTCCTCGAGGCTTTATACATTATAGCGTTATATTTTTGCAGCCTTGTTGGGTACTTAGTAAAAGCATCTGATTATTTACAAGAGTGGAGATATGATTTTCATGATAATTATTTTATGATAACCTGAGTATAAGGCTTGAGTTTGCGCGATACTCAATAATAAGTGTAGCAATTAATCTAATGATACACCTGCTGTGTGGAATCAATCAAATAGCTTGTCGGGTGAGAGTGCAAGGCAATAGTGGACCAACTTGGTTAGTGGAGCGACCCGGGCCCAAAAAGGGCCTTATTAAATTACTTTAATAATTTAAAGGGCCTTATTAAATTTATTATAATTAAGGAGTTACCCCTCCCCACTTTAGAACATGGCAAATGAGGTATCGTTGGATTCGTTAGGATGTCTGCTTTATGAAAAACAATGTTTTACAGTCAGATTCTAATTAAAACATGGCCAATTAACCCCTTTTTTGCAAAAACCTATAAGAAATGTGAATTTCGGAATATCAGAATAATTGTTATTTTGGCCCCTTAAAAGACTGAAAACATGTTAATATCACATTAATTCTTTTCTGCTAAGGACACTCACATTATTTGGGGGTTTAACCCACTTCAATGGGGCTTTGGGCTCCTTAATACCCCAAAATCGGGGTTTTTTTAGACCTTTTTGCCATTTTCCAATCCTAAGTTTTGATGCAGTACCCCTCCCCCATATTATAACAAAACAAATCTGGTCTAATTTGATTCGTAAGGATGTCAGCTGTATGAATATTGATGTTTGATTTGCATATTTTAATGCTAACATGGCTGATTAACCCCCTATTTGCAAAAAAAAAACATAAAATCAGGAATTTCCCGATACAAGGTTGAAAACAAGTAAATGTCACATTGTTTTCTTCCTGTCAACGACACTAACACATTAATTAGGGATTAACCCTCTTCAGTTGGCTCCAAATAACTGGGGCTGTTCCCCCTTCAATGTTCAATGACGATGGTTCCATGAGAAAAAACAGATCTTGCCAAAAAGCTTGAAGCAAACATGGATGAAATTCTTGTCCTTTCTCATCAGAATACCACGACATCATCACAGTCTGCTGCATACCTCATCGATGGCATGGCAATGTGTCAGGCCCTAAATGAGAATCATTTCAAGACGTTCAACGAACTCGGAAAGGTGGTTCTGAAACGAACTGTGCGTCTTCTGAAGAACAGTGACATGGATCCAACCATTGACGTTGTGACATTGGTCTTTGACCGGTACGATAGGAAACATTCAATAAAATCAACTGAGCGACACAGGCAAGGAATGATGAATTCCGGACTCAACTACCAGATCCAAGATAACAGGGATGTTCCGAACTACCGGAACTTCCTCAAGTGCGATGCCAACAAGGCCTCGCTTCATTCATCTGTCAGTATATCTGCGACAATAAACAAGATATCCTGTCTGCAGAGAAATCGGTAGTACTGGCAGGTGGATTTGAAGATGGAGAAGTCGTCAAAGTTCTGAATGAAGTGGGTGTGTTCAGTCTTGAAGGGTTGTACAGCACACAAGAGGAAGCGGATACTCGCCTGGTAATACACGCAATAACGTTGTCGAGAGGCCATCCACGGATTATCATTCGCTGTGACGACACAGATGTTCTGGTGTTGCTGATATATTACTGGAGCAGGGGAGCGCTGGCCGATGAAGTGTATATGCATGCTAGACACTCAGAAAAGTTTGTCACAAAGGAACGATTGATACATGTACACCACATCAGTACCAAACTTGGCAAAGCAGCATGCACGTCCTTACCGGCTGCGCATGCTCTGTCGGGATGTGACACGACAAGTGCTCTATACAGACTTGGAAAGCGAACGGCTTATTCAGCTCTCACCAAAAATGCAGAGGCCTTACAGAGTCTGAAATCATTCCAGGATGTCCCTACTTTCTTAGATACTGCAAGGCGATTTGTTCTCCTCATGCATGGGAAAAAAAATCTCAGTTCAAACTTCACTCAATGAGCTTCGTTTCGTACTCGCCACAACCACTGACAAGCCTGCATCAATACTGCCGCCGACAGAGGATTCCTTCGCACAACATGTATTGCGTGCCCAATGCCAAGTTGCAGTGTGGTGTCAGAGTCACGTCGCAAAACCTGTGAACATGGACCCAGTTGGCCATGGTTGGCATGTAAGTGCAAAAGGTGAACTCTGTCCAACATTGTACCAGAATGAATCGGCACCAGCTGAGGTTAGAGACATAACTCATTTGTACTGCACAGACAAAGATTGTCGTGGACAGAAATGCCAGTGTGTCATTGCTGGACTTGCGTGCATTGACATTTGTACCTGTGGTGGAGAATGTGAGAATCAGCGGGAGATAAGTGAGGTTGAAAATACAGATGAAGTCTGAGGTGATACGGACATGACGGTGTAAAAGGCAGTATGTTCAAACACTAACAATATTCTCAAGGAATTATTTGGAGCCAACTGAAGAGGGTTAATCCCTAATTAATGTGTCAGTGTCCTTGACAGGAAGAAAACAATGTGACATTTACTTGTTTTCAACCTTGTAAGTGATAAAGTAACAACAAAATGAGATATCGGGAAATTCCAGTTTTTTTTACAAATAGGGGTTAATCAGCCATGTTAGCATTAAAATATACAAATCAAACATTAATATTCATACAGCTGACATCCTTACGAATCAAATAAGACCAGATTTGTTTTGTTATAATATGGGAAAATGGCAAAAAGGAGTAAAACCCCCGATTTTGGGGTATTAAGGGGCCTAAAACCCCATTGAAGTGGGTTAAAACCCCAAATAATGTGAGTGTCGTTAGCAGAAAGGAATTAATGTGATATTAACATGTTTTCAGTCTTTTAAGGTGCCAAAATAACAATTATTCTGATATTCCAAAATTCACATTTTTTATGGGTGTTTGCAAAAAAGGGGTTAATTGGCCATGTTTTAATTAGAATCTGACTGTAAAACATTGTTTTTCATAAAGCAGACATCCTAACGAATCCAACGATACCTCATTTGCCTTGTTCTAAAGTGGGGAGGGGTCGAGCTAAATTTTTGGCTCTCAGTCGCTCCACTAGTTGCTAGCGACCTATCCCATTCCCTCCATGCATGCTAATTACTACGACGCGTATTGCGTTAAAACTGGTATTTGATATTTGTCATTTCACCTTTGATGCGAAATTTCAGCCATGTGAATGGATCGAGCTTCATAGTTTTGAGTGAAAATTGCCCACAGCTATGGAAATCATTACCAACATAAAATGAATACCGGTTACCGGTTTGTAGATAGGCCTCGTGTCCTTTGCTATAGCTTGACATTCCCAGTCGTTCTTTGCAACCGCTGTCAGTCATGATCATTCGTAGGAATTTCGAGTTTGTCTCAAAGAACTTCTTAGCGTTACCGACTGGTCCATTGTTGACATAATCAAGAGCTATAAAAACTATAATAAGATATAGTACGAGTTTCTGGGCTCTTAATATCATATGTTAATAATTTATTGCATTAAGGCAATTGCATTATTGCATTAATTTATTGCATTAATTACTTTATTATTATGTATTAATTTATTAAATAATTTTGTTATCGTTATAATTAACGTGTTTATGCGTCAGAATACCACAATGCAGGCAATAATCGATTTTATACGATAGATGTGATGCATAAGATAGATCAATAAAGTATATAGAAATAGATATGATGTCCGATGACACAAAACCCTTTGCTTCGCTGCTGCCTTTAGAACTGCTGGTAAATAATGTAAATAGACATGACCTATTTGCTATAGGAATTAGACCAATCTGACACCCCTGGTAGCCTTCCATTTTTCGCGCCATTTATCGATTCTACTGCGCTCCTGTTGTTCAGATGGCAGTAGAGTTTGCAAAGATTTATTCTTGGTCAACCACAGACTGTGGATTTTACGCTAGTCTCACAGGTAATGAGTAATAAACGTGGTGTAATAAACGTAATGGTAATAAACGTGGAGTAATAAACGTGGAGTAATAAACGTGATGGTGCGTCTAATAAGTTGTATCTAAAATTTTCGGTGCGTTCGACCATTGACGACGTGTAGAAACCCGCATGCGGATACATGCGAAGCAGCGTAAATAAGTCACCGGAAGCGTGGCACTAACCCGAAACGAAACCCAATCAACGTTATACGCATTGAACATGCGTTGTTATTCTACCTACATGTCTGCTCGGACACGCTAACATATTCCGCAAAGCAGGGTACGTGCTCGTTATATTACTTAGATGGTAAGGATCAACACCTATCACTCACGAGCAGTATGAGGATGTCAGCTATTCAGGTCCGTAGGAATTATAGTAACCAGCGAGGAATCTTTTTAGAAAAGTGATGATTTGCGTGTTTGATGGAATTATTATATGGTTCTACATCTAATATTGACAAGTGCAAACCCTTTAAGCAGGTGTCAGTCGATTTCTTCGGTACCAGCATGTATAAATTAACGTGAACTATAAATCCTTGTCCAGGTCTGCTATGCATAACACCAAGAATGGGTTAGTAGAGGATCTGAAAGTAATGGATTAAAATGCCCGTATTAGCTTACCACTGACAGCATTGATCATAATTATGTTCCCATTTATTATGCTAATTTGTTTCCACTTATTAGCAGTGAAATCACTGCGCACATTATCTGTCCATATCTGTCCGCCATCAACTCACCCCAACCTAGTGAATAGCTAAATAGCGAAATAGCTCCAGAAAAATATAAACACGAAGAAACATGCTTCTTTTAAATAGCAATGATTTAGATGTGCTTACTTGCCACTTGCAGATAGAGCGGCATTGTATTACAAGCATAGAAAAATCGACACACTTTGCATAACAACAAAAAACAACATGATGCAAACTTCTACGATTTGCGTATCATGATAGCATAACTAGAATATAGTCGTGAGTATAACGTAATTTTGGATCTATACCAAGTGTCAACTACCACGTAAAAATATAACGTATAAACCGCAAGAAATCTATAAGAGGAGATAGTAAACGAATTCTTAACGAGATACTAATTTGCCTGCCATGATTTATATCAATATATCAATGATTATATCAAGATAATCATCACGGATGTCTATTTGATATCTACTGATATATTGCCAGCAAACTCATAATCATTACTATTAGACGAACAAGAGACGTGCATTAATTTAACAGGGTCCATTAATATATCCTCGGAAAATGCATCATCGGAATATTTAACTTAGCCTTTCATTACCTAGTAGTGCTATATATCAACGTATAATGTAACCAGTTGTAGATCGCGTACAGTGAACTTGGCCATTTCGCATATATGGATGATGTAAACATGTGAAATAGATCTGTAAACGCGCATGTCTCGAACTCGCGCGGTTTTATTGAATCAAATTGACCTGCAATCATCATTGATTGGCAGCACGCGGAACATAGCACCATTTTATTATTATTTACACTTCAAATATAACATCCTGGACTAATGTATTGACAGGTTTTTGACAGACTAGGAGGCCTAGTCTTATAACCAGACACCAGCCTAGAGTAATAATGGCGTACGTAGCAACATTCAACAATAAACAGCGCCATAGCCCACTTGCACGTCGATGTCAAGAGTCACGAACAAATTAGAATTAATAAACCGCAGAGACATACCAGCGTATACGCAAATTTGGCACGTACAGAATCCATGGCCTATACGAGTACGAGAAATTAGCATATATGAATGGAAGATAAACGTTTAACAGAGCAAGGTAGTCGCCTACATATAACAGGTAGAGATAAATGCGCCCAAGAGCGGAGCATCATCTTGATAATTTATATACTGATCCGGCCTTTGATACAAACATTGATACGACTGATACAAACAGGGCGGGAAACCTTCTACTGCGCATGCGCACTGCAATAAACAACATGCGTCACGGAGGAAAATGCTCGGAGTTAGTTTCTATTATGTTGCCTGTTTATCGGTCTGCATGATTTGTTAATTTATTACAATAATTTTCATCATAGATATCACTAACACACGCAGACAGAATAATAATGGCTTCTCAAGATCTTTAGAATGAGAAAGGCGGTGTAAATTTATAGCACACCATGCAAAACAACATGCAACATAACAACCGTTCCATTTTCACTTGATACTAATTAAGGTTGGGTTATTCCTGTATAACGCATCTCAAAATAACCATACACTGATCTTGTCTTATACGGCATAATTTCAACTAATTATCGCTTCCAATTTGGTAAATCGTTTTTTGTTGGATTACAATGGCTTTCTGTATTATTTTTACTGGGAGAAAAGAAATGGCAAGAATATGCGCGTTAGAAAACATGACTATATAATAAATAAATAAGAGGTTAGTTTGCGGTTTTCGTTAAATATGTTGTTACACCGAGTACAAAAAGGTCTTGATCTTGGCAAATGGTGAACGAGAGTTTACTGTTTATTAAACAAATGTCCATTATATAGTGGAAACTGGGCTATTAATCGTGTGTTGCTAATAGTCCAATTAATCGTAATTGCTGGCAACCATCAATGAATGATCAGCAAATTGTGACTAGAGTAAATAGGCTATATTAGCTGCTGCCATTTTAAACACTACGCCTGCTGAGATAACTTTCAATCCTTTTTAATTTCTCGATTACCTAAATTTGGGAAATTAATCCCGGTAACAAGGTGGCGTTACCAAACACCTTGCAACTCCTTGTGAACCCCTACTACGCTCACACAATTTCTTATAGCAGTAGTATTTAAATGTGCCAGCCCATTAATCATGTAAAATAACAACATTTCAGACAACGGTATTGATACATGACATACGTATACATGTAGCCACATGGAGATTTACATGTTAATATGTTCAAACATGTCACAGAGATGTCTACAGTTTGTTCAATACAGAAACACATATTCAACGTATAAAAAGCAATATAGAAACAAAAATAAGTGGAGCGAAATGTTTTAAGTATTTGCGCGGAACACAATTCATGCCCTTGATTTTTACGGTGAGTGCTGTCATATCCAATCACTTACGAGGTAAAGATCTAATGCGTAATACTGTTAAATCTTCGCGTTTCAACTGCGGGTCTGGGCTTTTAACATCGAACATAATAATACGTCACGTCGAAAAAACTAAGCGGATGCACTAAGGCATTCACAGACTGTGTGAGTATTGATATTATAGCGATAACAGGCTATAGACCTCAGGTGGCCTTATTCGAGAGAGAATGGCAGAAATTACTGAACGGAGACCGCTGTAACATATTCCCCCCATCTTTACTTTCTTTCATTAGAATCGTGTACAGCGTCCCCGTGCAGCCGAGACTGCTCGAGCTCCTTAGTGATAGGAGAAACATCATCGTCGGTCTCCCTGTCTTCGGTCTTCTCTTCACTCGGGGCGGTCGTAGTTGCCTCCTCCTCTGAGCTCCGCTCGCTAGGGCTGCTGTCATGCGGGCACTGTTCCTTCAGCTTGGGAGGAGATGCAAAAGCTTCCCGCTCGCCATCCGCTTCGGGAGGCGTCCCAGTTTCCGCATCAGCCTTCTCCGTACTATCGACGGAGACAGCTTCCTTCCCCTCTCCCGCCGTCGGCGTCTCCTTGTCGGAGGCGCTCGCGGCGCTCTCGCCGACCTTCTCCTTGCCGTGAGACAGGTTCCTCTGCGCGAGGGCGTACGCCTGTGCGTTCCTCAGGATCTCCTTGTGACCGATGGTCAGTTGCAGAGCGAGGTGCGCGTGCTCGGACAGCGACTTGTCCTTCAGCTTGGCCTTGTCCTCCTGCATCAGCATAGCGAAATAAGCAGCGAGTCCGCGCGAGTGGCACTGTAGTGTGGTATACATCCTCCCCGTGGCAAACGTTCCCCGTCTACATTGCGCATAGGCAAGAAAGGGCAATGACGCATAACACGCGCACTATGCGGCCTGCTAGAAATGCCCATGCCAAAGCGCAATGTAGAGGGAGAGACGTTCGCTATGTATACCATGCTACATCGCCCTATATACGCATTGATACATATACTGGCGATATAATACAGTCATATAATAGTTATACAATAATCCTGTCCGTATTTTCGTTCGTGTGTCCGTCTAACCGTCTATGTGATAGGTCTTTGTCGATCTGATGAGCCTTCATATTGCGGTCATTAGGTACATCCGCTAATTCACCTGGCTGTCTGTCTGTCAGCCTGTCTGTCTGTCTATTTGTCTGTCAGTCTATCTGACTGTGAGTGTCTGTCTGTCTATTTGTCTGTCAGCCTATCTGACTGTCTGTCAGCCTATCTGACTGTCTGTCTGCCGGACTGCCTGCCTGCCTGCCTTCCTTCTCGCCTGTTTGTCTGCCTGTCTGTCTGACTGTCTGTCTGTCTGCCTTCATTCCTCCCTGTCTGTCTGTCTGTCTGTCTGTCTGTCTCTGCGTCCGTGGGTCCGTCCATCTGCCCACCTGCCCTGCCAGCCAACTGTCCCGCTGACCCCTTTCGGCCTGGCCAGCTACTCCCCTGCGCACACGCGATAAGACCCATGATGGAATATGGAAGCTCGCGAAAGCTACACACCCGCGCGGGGTACACACGCCACACATGCAGCTATAAACATTGGTATCGGTGGAAACACAGCTATTCTTATCAGAGCTATTATATATATATTCTGTATGACTCCGAAAGTAATCAGATAAGAAAACATAGATCAGAAGGCGGTCACGCGAGCTTCATCAGCGCGCCTTGAAGTCGTTCTATAAAGCCAACTTAAAAGAAACGCTGCGATAATAAAAGATGAAACAGTTATAGAGAATTGAAGCACTGGCTGCTATTTTGATAAGAAAAGAAACATGGGCAAACGCTAACGAGACTCGAAAGCGATTACCCCAACCTGACATCATTTCAGTTTAAAATCGATAGGTCTTCCATCAGATTTTACACACGGCATGATTTGGCGGAATGCAACAGCAATACATGCACACGAGTTTCTCATGATATCGTGTGGACATCAGCGCGTCTGCATTGCTATGTCTGCAACCCCATTTTTAAAACTTCGGGAAAAAGGTTCCTCATTTCGCATTAGGAATTCATCATCGCCTGTTGGCATAGCCTTGAAAATATTATACACACGCTTAACTTTAAATCGAGTTATACATAAATGAACCAGCAACTTCATAATAATAGTTTTGCGATCATTTAATAATAATAATAATAATAATATAATTCATAATAATAGTTTTGCGTCAGGGGAGCAATACTAGGAAACAGAAATAGGCATGTGTAGATAGTCTAGCGTATAAAATAGTGAAATGAGTAATGAATGTATATAATATTGCGTTGCCTGCCTTCGCAACAGGATAGTTCCGTCCTATAAATTTGCCCGCCCCGTGCAGCCAATCACGTGAACATGACGACCGGCATGCATCATAAAGGTCCGCAGCGGTCCGCTCCTGTTCTTCCCTCTCATGTCACTGCTGTTTGCACAGACTTTACTGATGCAACACCCTATGATGGATTAGTCAAGCTGAGCAACTAACCCATCGTGTACCGATATCTGCATGAAACCGTTGCGATTGCTATCCTCTAGACTTGTCCTTGGCTAGACATAAAGTTAGACAAATTAAGAGTGACAGGCCGAGAAAGGGGGGCGGGCTGCGGCGGCATAATGGTTATCTCTTAGAACTTCAGTTTTAGGAGCAGGGTCTCGACTCCCACTCCCGTTCACTACAGTTATGGCATTCAGAAAGGCGCCTTATCCTGATTTACTACAGTTGGCAACGCGAGCTGTGATAACTAGCATGGAGCAACATCTCGTGTGTCCCTAGGCAAGACATTGCTTCCAGGATGTCATTATATCTGATAGCAACATAACGTTAACATCTATAACACCCGTTATTTACTTATTTAACAAAACGATACAAAAACTGCCCTCGGGGGCAGTCATGCTAAATTTTGATTTCAACTAATGATAATAAGACGATGAAAAAGGTAATATAATAAAAAACATCGAAATTATTTAGCGATGATTCGCGTCTTCGCAACTCGAGATTACGAAAACTAGCTGCAGTTTCGACAGCTAACACTGGCTGCTGGCTGTGAAATCGGCAGCTAACCGTCGTGTGGCAGTCACGCCGGTTTTAACCCTCCAGGAGGATTGAATCTACGACAACCGTCATCTGTGATAGAAACATAAATATATTTGCCCGATGTACGACCAACATTAACCCTCTGGTCAATCAGCGCAATTGCTTCATATTCGTACACAATGTATTCAATTTCGCGTGTCTTCCGATAACCCGATTTCCAAATTTCAAATTCTGCTGCACGTCCGTTGGCAACGGCAACAAATTTATAGTGACCACGGCTAGAGAACCGCCTGCTCTCCGCAGCCGCTGATTGCCCTGCACAGAAGCATTGCTCTCAAAGAATCTGAGGCATGTAGCGCGGACAGACAAATCGAGAATCCGCGTCAGAATTCCCATGAAAATCGTTGCATTTGCTCTAGACGGAAGAACTCTTCGCATCGCAGCCAGATATATCAAAAGAGAAATCAATGCCGAATCTTTTTATCATTCTGCGGCAACACAGTGCAATCACGATTGATTAAGGGGAGAATGTGTTGATTGAACGTCGCGAGCAAGATTTCAGAAAGGTTTCGAGATAATTTTGCGATGATTTTCTTCTCATGCTCATGTCACTGTTTATAATCATTACGAATGTTAAGTTATTTGAATAAAACGGTATAATATAACGGCCGTTTTGTGTATGCGGGCGCGCACGCGTACGTATACGCGTGCGTGCGTGTATGTGTGCGTGCACGGACACCTCGTTTGTGTGCGCAGTCGTGACGTGTTTGTGTCACGGGGAGCGGGGCAACCAAAGCGTCAACATAATACCCAGCTCTGTACAATTATTCAATAGGTAGACAATGAAACTCACGAGTGTTGTTCACTACAAAGCCGGTCATCCGCTAACGGTAGCAACCACGCCCTGTCATGTCATTAACAATCAAACCTACCTGCGGGATTGTAGAAGACATGCGCACATGCACGCAACATCACTGCATAGGTATATAGTATCACACGCTTTGCGGCGAGGCTACGGGGATACGTCAAGCAGTGTTATTATTACCTGCAGCGTTGTCGGGTACTGCCGGAGTATCAAAGCCAGCCTGGTCTCTATGAACGTCCACGCCTTTCGGAAGACCTCAACGTCATGCAGAGCTCCTGCCTCCTTCAGCAGCGCAAGGTTCTCACAGTCCAGCCACAGCTGTAGCGTATCTACGGGCATCAACGTGTATTGATGAACTTCATGAACATCAACATGCCTTCAATGACATTGAAGGCAGCCATGCCCGGCCCGCCTCGCTACAGACGCGACCAAGCGCGGCCGTCACAGCCACGTTTTCCACGCTCGCTTTGCGGGCGTACACACACTTACGTGACACGTATTTTCACAGATAGCAAACCCATATGCGACGAGCGGATGCAGAGGAAAGATTCTACCTTCGCATCTAGTTGTTCTCTTCTTAAATTCGTCGTTACACGTAAACTACAATCGTGACTAGAAGTAAAGCTGCCGCAAACTCCGTCCGGTGGCCAAATTCTATCAATTCATTGTTTACGCATCGCGACTATGACGTTTCGTCGGGTATCTGTGTGAAAACGCCGATGTAACCATCTCGATATAGAGCTTAGACTAGCACGCGACATTGCACAAATCTATAGCAATGTCTCTCGAGACGCAGTCGGGCCCGTCTACGCGACCGGCTGCCTAGATCTTACAGCCTGTACTATAGTTCGAAAAAAGATTAGAAGAACTCTAATTTTCTAATGCATGACGTAGCAACACTGAAAGCGTGACGACGCGAGCATCGGTTCGGATTTCACGGCTAGCTTCTCTGACCACAGATTCAGTGTATTGCACTATTCCCCCACCCTACCCCACACGACTGCGTGGCAAAGATATATATTATATATATTTCAAATTCATTTTCATTTTCATTTCAAATTCATTTTCATTTTAAATTCATTTGCGAGAACAAATCGCGGTGGCCGAGATGGCTACGAATATTGGTGGGGGCGGAGTGACGTCACTTCCCCTTAGTGGGACTCAACAAACCTTCAAAACAAGAGAACAAACGCCAGTTGTTTTGGTTTATGATCGGTAGATAAGTAAGTTTTTCTGATGTATATTCCATGAAAAACACACATTTTACTCATTAATATAACATAATATCACTATAATTGCAATTCTTTGTGTAAATGTGTTATTTTCATCTTCATCTTAAAGTTATGAGAGGGTCTCGGCTCTCGTAATACGACATAGGTACGTACGTACGTACGCACTGCCTACTGCCGTACTAGTACTACAGCCCTTCGCTCCGTCGCAGGAGCGTGTGTGTGTGTGCGTGCGCCTTTGCGTGTGCGCGCGCCGTGTGCATATGCGTGTGCGTTCGTGCGCGCGTGTGTGTGTGTGCGTGTGTGTGTGTGCGCGCCGTGTGCCTATGCGGCGTTTGCTTACTGTTAGCAACACGAGGACGCGATAACCACATCACACGTGAGCCGCGGGACTCAACCACAGACACATGTTTGGTTGCTATCGTGCCATCTAGCATAGCGAGCTTCTGAGTGGTGCTGGCGGTGAAGACCAGTCTAGAGCAAACGTGTGATGTGGTTATCGCGACCTCGTGTTGCTAACATCTAGCAAACGCCGCATAGGCACACGGCGCGCACACACGCACACGCACACACACACACGCGCGCACGCACGCACACGCATATGCACACGGCGCGCGCACACGCAAAGGCGCACGCACACACACACGCTCCTGCGACGGAGCGAAGGGATATAGTACCAGTAGTGGCAGTACGGCAGTAGGCAGTACGTACGTACGTACGTACGTATGTCGTATTACGAGAGCCGAGACCCTCTCATAACTTTAAAATGAAGATGAAAATAACACATTTACACAAAGAATTGCAATTATAGTAATATTATATGTTATATTAATGAGTAAAATGTGTTTTTCATCTTACTTATCTACCGATCATAAACCAAAACAACTGGCGTTTGTTCTCTTGTTTTGAAGGTTTGTTGAGTGGTTGAGTCCCACTAAGGGGAAGTGACGTCACTCCGCCCCCACCAATATCCGTAGCCATCTCGGCCACCGCGATTTGTTCTCGTAAATGAATTTGGAATGAAAATGAATTTGAAATGAAAATGAATTTGAAATGAAAATGAATTTGTTATATATATATATATATATATATATATATATCAGGGGTTAATAATGACAAATTTGTTCAGATAATAAAAAGAAAAAAATTATTCGCCATATTCTTCTTCTGATGAACCGTTCATCCCTCTGACAATTTTAATTGACACAAAAACATATTCACACCAAACTGTTCTGCGCGTCATTTCTTCGTAATAGAATCGCACAAATAGGCAACAATTTAGCTCTTACTTTAAATTGATAATTTTTGCGCTGATATGCGAGAGCCACACTCCGCCGTCATAGAAGCACGTACTCACGAAATAATAAGTCCAAAACTGCACAGCGACCATATCGAATGGCAATTTCTTCAATCTTTTCAACTTCCCAGAGGCCACTACATGCAACTGTTAAAACTTACGTATTTCATCTTATCATCATCCGCCTTGCCACTCGAACTATGCGCTTCAAACGAGGCAGGGCGACCGATGGCATTTGCGTACGGGCATGTGTTCGCGCGCGTCTGTGCGCGCATTCCCGTATGAAAGCGCGTTCCTCTGCATGCACGTGTGCATTGCTATGCGTGCGTGCTCGCCTGTGCGTGTATATATGCGCGCGGGAGGATGAACGCATCCGCATGACCTCGCGTTGTATAGGTGTACTAGCTGGGCTCCCCGGCGATGCCCGGGATAAAGGAGAAAAGAGCTAGAATTTAGTCTGCCATCACGGCTGTACTGATCTTATTCGGATTTTACAAATCTGTCCCAAGAATTTCACTTCTGTTCAGTTCTGCAGCGCTTCTTGGTACACAACATTCTTGGTCTTGCCATCTTGAGAGAGGATGTAGAGGTTGTTTGGGTTACCCACCCTGGAGCACCCCACATAGAGCTAGCCATGGGAGAACACTGGCTCACTGAGGTTGAGTCCAACCGCCTTGAGGGACTGGCCCTGGGCCTTGTTAAAGGACATGGCAAAGCTCAGCTTGACTGGAAACTGCAGCCTCTTGAACTGAAATGGCAGCTCTGATGGGATGAGCGGGATCCTTGGGATGAAGACATTTTCGCCCTAGCTGGTCATGATTTTGGCTTCGATGACTCTGGGCATGAGCTGCTTCACTGTGAGCCTTGTGCCGTTGCAGAGCTTGGGAGCATCCAGGTTGCGCAATATGGGCGCGCCGACCTTGAGCACCAAGTTGTGTGGTGGCAGACCTGAGGGCACCAGGCTGTTGAGAGACCGGATAGTGCACGACCTGGTCAGGATCAGGAACTCTGTCCATCGACTTGTAGCTCGTTGGGTCGCCAGGCAGTTGCTCCAGCAGCTGGGCGTTGATGTCATCCACGGGCAAATTCTTGGGAGGAAGGATGGCTCGCTTGCTCAGCCAGTCTTGGTCTTGGTAGCGGAGGTGGATGTTTGGGAAGACTTTGGTCATGAGCTGGGTGATGTCCGCTGCTGCTTTGCCGAATGGCAGCTTGACTTGGCCATCAGCTGTGGTGGTGAGTCTGCCGTTGCCGACCTCCAGCAGTTGCTGAGAAAAGCGGCCAGCTTCTTCATCGCCGCTGAGCTGCACCCTGATGTTGGTGTTCAGGCTGTGGCGGTTCACCTTGCTCCAGAGGTACGACGACTTGATGCAGGCATTGACAGCATCTGCTCTTGTTCCTTTGGCGATGACTGGCAAGGTTTGGCGAAAGTCGCCTGAGAGCAGGACAGTCACACCTCCCATGACGTGTGTGTTGTGCCGAAGGTCTTGTAGGGTGTTGTCGAGTGCTTCAAAGGCACCTTTGTGGCTCATGGTTGCCTCGTCCCAGATGATGAGCTTGCACTCTTGGAACAACTTGGCCTTTATGGAGCCACGGCTGATGTTGCAGGTTGGATTTTACCGCTTTGCCATGTTGAATGGCAGCTTGAAGGCCGAGTGAGCAGTGCGCCCTCCGTCCAGCAGGGTGGCAGCAATGCCGCTTGAAGCAACTGCCAGGGCAATCTTCCTCGTCTGCCTGACCTTGGCCAAAAGAAGGTTGGTAACGAAGGTCTTGCCTGTTCCGCCAGGAGCGTCGAGGAAGAAGAGGCCGCTGCGTTTTTTTTGTCAATTTTTTTTTGTCAAATTTGTTGGTCAAATTGTTTTGGCCTAAAATGTTGGTCGTGTCATGCTGATTCAGAATATATATGGTGTTGGGGGAGTACCTCTTACGGGTATCGAGAAAATAGACGGACAGACAGACAGACAGATCTGGCCATTTATGTAGGAGATAGCCTCAGTTCATTTACTTATAATACTTTATATTACACTTACAGTATCATATATACGCTATACACATAGTACTTGTGGTTTGGCTATAGAAAGTGTATCTAGCTTAGTACTATAGCTCGTACTATATATAGTAGCTTAGTATATCTTAACATAGTAGTGAAGTAGCTTTAGTTGTAAGTGTGTGTGGTGTGGTGTGTGTTCTGTGTTGGTTGTGGCTGTAGTGCGGTGGGCGCGCTGCGGTTTCGGTCGTGTGCGGTTGCTTCAATGTAGTGTAATGTAAGTATTAATGTAGTGTGAGTTAGGTAATGCTAGTGTGATGTAGGTGTGAATATGTAGTGTTGAATGTAGTGCTCATAATAGTAAACTGTAGTATAATTTGTGGTTATGTAGTTAATATAGGTATTCAGGATAGTTATAATGGTAGTTATAATGTACATGCTGAAAGTAGCTGTAATATAGTATAAGTGTAAGTGTAATGTGAGTGTAATGTAGTATAACTAGATGGTAGGGTAAGTATAGTAGAATGTTGGGTTAATGGGAGTATAATGATAGTGTAATGTAGTGTAATGGTAGTGTAAGTATAGTAAATGTGTAGAAGTGGAGTTATAATGTTGAGTGTAAGTGTTGTAGCAGTATGATATGCTAGGCGCGGCGCGTATACACATAGCGGCTCTACCTGCATGGCCTAGTGACCGGAGCGAGGGCTGCATAGGTCTGGCCCGCCGCAGCGCCGCGTCTGCACTCTTCCATCCGCGCCAGCGATAAGTACACGCCACACGTCACAGCACGTTAAGATGAACGCTCGTCCTCTTGCGCCGATCGCAGCGACCGTGGTTCACACCACCAGCTGGCCGGACGACGCGGAGCACGGCGCGGTCACAGGCGCCGACACCCGACGCCGACGCGGCCGGCGAATCGATGCGCGCGTTTAAGACCGTCGCTCGCGAGAGTATCGCTCAGAGCTCGTGAAATCGAGCAGCGGCGCAGTCTGGTGGGCCGTTACGCGCTCGTTACACGCGCCCGTTGCGCAGCGGATGCCGGCAGGCAGGTCGCGTAGCGCTCAGCGGCGAGTCATACCTCGGCCCGCACCCCGCACCTTGCTGCACGATACTCACACGCACACAACGAGATCGCAAGCGTGACGATGGTGGTGTGCTCTGTGTTGTGTGTGTGTGTGCGTGTGTGTGTGTGGTGTGTGTGTGTGTTCAATGGCTGCGTATTGCGTGTGCGTGCGTTGCGGGGTGAGTTGGTATGCGTGCGTTGTGCGGCGCGCCTGTCGGTCGCGGCGCGCGTGTTGTGTGTGCGTGTGCGGTACAGTGTGAGCCCACTGCGAGAGATTGGATTGCATGAGGCGCTAGGCCGACAACCTGACGCATAGCAATGAGAGAGTGTACGGGCATTACCAGCATACGCATAATCGTTGAACCGTTAATCTAACGTCTCAGCCTTAACGATGAACCATAATTCAACCCGAAACCTGACCCTAAGCTTGAAGCCTAATGTTTATACCTAGACAGATTAAACTACACTAACGCGATAATTGCTATCACGCACTCTCTACTCTGCCAGCCCGAACTAGGCATGTATGGGATACAGCTATGGTAGGAACTAGGGATAATTAGCATTATGAATTCCTGACTGACATAGATAGTGAGGAACTACGATTAGAAACGTGCCTACATGACATTCCGAACGGATGCGCACACATACGGCATGGTTGTACGGCTGAAAAAAGTCGAATAATTATGTCAGGTGTCTCATGCTCGTCAGAATACCTATTAGTTTCGCAGTAAACCTCTAGGAATTCGTTTTGTATGGAGACTGAATTATACGTTTTCGCATCGGACGCTCATAAACGATTCTTTGACGGGCTCCTTAATTATAAACGGTGACTGAGAGTCCCTAGGCCATAAAGCCGTAGCGCAGACCTGGCGACTTTTTCCATGAACTCGAGCAGCGATGTTCTAAGTTGCTGTGTAAGAAAGCGATGATCGCCCCTACGTCTGCGGGAGACGTGCAGCTGGCCAATGCCCGGTAGCCGATTTGCTGGTCGCCTTGCGACGATGTTGCGCAAGAAATCAAACTGTTGTTGATGTTGAGCGATCGGTCGCGCCTCCATTTCGCTCCGAATTAGCTCTAGAATTGCTTGCGAAGATCTGCAGATACCGATCACGATTCACATCGGTCATTAGTCGTCGGTGTGCATGCAACCATCAAGTGCAACAAGACAGCTGACTCTTCATCTACACGTAAATGAAGCGTAATAAGAAAGCGAAGCAAGCAGCTGATGTAGAGGAGCGGACGGAATACGAGCAATCTGGAGTATGTGGCCGAGATGGCTCACGGATATTTTATGTTTTATTGTTTAATTCATTTGGTTATTCGCAAATCTGTTCATTTTCGAGAATTCATTTTGTATTCCAAATTCATGTTTCATGTTCCAAGATATGCGATTGTTCATTGTCAAATCATTTTTATTTTCAAATTCATTTCGAATTCCAGAATTCAGATTTTATTTTCATGTTCAAATCATTTTCGATTTCAAATTCTTTTCATTTTCTTTCAAATTCATTTTGCACTTTCATTTCAAATTCATTATTCATTTCAAGATTTATTTTGCATTTTCATTTTCAAATTTATTTTCATTGTCAAATTCATTTTTCGATTTGTCATATTCATAAGTTCATTTTCGAGTTTTAATTCCATTGCGTGAGTCAAATTGCGCGGGGGGGGGTGGCCCGAGATCGGCGGCCCTACGAATATCTGGTGTGGGGCGGAGAGCAGTGACGTCAGCTTCCCTTAAGTGGGACTCAACAAACGCTTCAGAACAAGAGAGACAGAAGCGCCAGTTGTTTTGGTGTATGATCGGTAATAACGTAAGTTTTTCTGCATGTATATGAT
>NW_014577065.1:168402-175805 GCF_000485595.1 Priapulus caudatus | reverse complement strand
AATAAACACCTGTCTCTCTAAGCTGCTGGTAACCGTACCGGGGTGGTTCTCTCCACCTCCCCATCCCCCCTTCCGCAATGATATCAGACATTCATGACAATAACGAAAAAGAACTGTTAATGAATCAAGCCGATCGCTCGGCTGTGTCCCGGATGTGTAAACATCACCGTGGTGCTACTTTCGTAAGACAAATATTTTCGTTTAGATTTCGTGAAGAAATGTTATGAAAGCAGCAATAGAAATGAGTTGTAGTGAATTTTTGCAATACAGACGAGCTAGCAGTATAGGTATATCTACGGATTTTGCTGCGAGAAAATGCCGTTTTAAAGCAACTAGGATGTTATTCATGAAGAAATGCGAAGATATCGTACATGAGAGTATATATCTATCTATATGCAAGCGCGTGCGCGTGCTCAAACGTGTGCGTGCGCGTGTGCGTGCGGCTTTTCAGAATTGATGTTTTTATATGATGATAGCCCCTCTCATCTCCCAGAGAAATGCGGAGACGGAGAGGGGGAGAGGGAAAGAGAGAGAGAGAGAGAGAGAGAGAGAGAGAGAGAGAGAGAGAGAGAGAGAGAGAGAGAGAGAGTAGAGTAGGTAGTAGGTAGTAGGTAGTAGGTAGGTAGGTAGGTAGGTAGGTAGGTAGGTAGGTAGGTAGGTAGGTAGGTAGGTAGGTAGGTAGGTAGGTAGGTAGGTAGGTAGGTAGGTAGGTAGGTAGGTAGGTAGGTAAGTAAGTAAGTAGGTAGGTAGGTAGGTAGGTAAGGCCCCCGCACACTAGTGCAATATAGCTCAGCAATAGGACTCGTGAGCAATATTGCTCTAGTATGCGGGGGCATTTTACTGCGCCAAACGACTCGCGAGTCCGATTGCTCGCACATCAAACATGTTTGATATTTTTACGGCAGCTGAGCAATATAGCTCTAGTGTGCGGGGCCTTTAAGTTGCTCTCCGTCGATTATAACGGCGAAGGGTTGAGCGATTTCTCACCTGCACACTTCCCCGCTTTAACATTCGACTAGCAGCAGACGACGACGAATAATATGTGAGCGAGAGTTTGAGCTGAGAAGACATGATACGCTATGGCAGCGATCGCGTAGAGCAGAGCGGATTGTGTGTGTGAGAGAGGTGCGCGCACGCATGCACGATACCAACCGCAAGCGCTCGCACGCGTGCACACATCGGCACAACGGCGAAACGTCAGCAATAATCTTCACTTCAGATCCGTCACGGGTATACCTATCGAAGTCACACTGCCACGGAAATGCGCAGCGTGAAATGTGTTTCAACCCTGTGGAAACAGGCCAGGTGAGGGCGTACACATGCACATAAACGTCTCTCATAAATATAACTCCGACTTAAAGGCCGTGTTTACAGCGAAATTATGCAGTAGCTATTGCCGCCCATATTTTACAAGGCCAGACGTCAAAATTGTTAATAAAACATCGTAATTCATAGCGTAGGAATTTCCTAATGTGCTCGTGTCAAAAATGACGCGCACACTTCTATACGCCACAGTTTCTTGTCAAATATATATAATGTAATGTGCCACGTAAGATAAGAACGTGGTAGTTTTTTTAAGGCTGTATTATTTGACAGAAATCATAATATAATTGTAGGATCATCGCCTCACCGCATCAGCCGGAACGTTGACTCACAATTTACTTTATGATCGGATTCCGACAGAACTTTTGCGCGTTTCTCTCTAACCAGACAAACCGGCAGCAACTTTTACCCGCGCATTGGGGAAAAAACTGTTAAAAGCACGTAGAAAACGCAGGAATTTTGCGGCGTGTTTTTAACCACGTACCGACATGAAACGCAAATTTAGCCGGAAGGAAACCATTCAAAGTTTTTACAATTTTCAGTTCAATTATGATAGTGCATTGAAATTGCGAGTTACAGCGTGTCTCATGCGCGTATTCTAAGCGCGCATGCCGTATGGGTAAAGCGAACATTCAAACTGCAGCAGCTATCTATACTGCTAGCAGTTCACCGCTCAATAACAACAGTGCAGATATAAAAGCTTTTAGAAACGCATCCGTGAACCTTCTTACTCTGCTTGCGCGTATACACAAGCTCTACCTACATGGCCAGTGACGGAGCGAGGGGCTGCATAGGTCTGCCCGCCCGCACGCCGCCGTCTGCACTCTTCCATCCGCGCCAGCGATATACACGCACACGTCACAGCACGTAAGATGAACGCTCGTCCGTCTTGCGCCATCAGCAGCGGCCGTGTCACACCCACCAGCTGCCGGACGAGCGGACACGGCGCGTGTCAACAGCGCGCCGACACCCGACGCCGACGACGGCCGGCGAATCGATGCGCGCGTAAGACCGTCGTCGACGAGATATCGCGAGCTCGTGAAATCGAGCAGCGGCGAGTCGGTGGCCGTTACGGCGCTCGTTAAACACGCGCCGTTTGCGCAGCGGATGCCGGCAGCATGTCGCGTAGGCCGCAGCGGCAAGTCATACCTCGGCCCGCACCCGCACCTGCTGCACATACTCACACGGACAACAACGAGATCGGAAGCGCTGACGATGTGTGTGGTGTGTGTGGTGTGTGTGTGTGTGTGCGTGTGCGTGCGTTTGCGGGTGTGTGCGCGCGCGCGCGTGTGTGTGTGCGTGCGTATGCGTGTGCGTGCATATGCGGGTGTGTGTGCGCGCGCGCGTGTGTGTGCGTGTGCGTGTGGAGCCTACTGCCAGAGATTGATTGCATAGCCTAGCCACAACCTACGTACAAGGGAGGAGCTTACGGCATTACCACATAACCATAATCGTTAACGTTAATCCTAACCTCACCTTAACGATAACCATAATTCCTAACCCGAAACCTACCCTAACTATAAGCCTAATTTAGGTACCATAACAATAAACTACCACTAACGCATAATTGCTATCACGCAACTCTTTACTCTCCAGCCGAACTAGCGATGTATGGGATACACTATGGGTAGGGAATACTAGGGATAGATTTACATTATGAATTCCTACTACATAGATATGAGGAAACTCGATAAACGTGCTAGATACATTCCAACCGGATGGCGCACACATACGCATTTTAACGGGAGAAAAAAACGAATAATTATTCAGGGTGTCTCATCTCAAATACCTATTATTTCGGTAAACCTCTAAGAATTCGTTTTGTATGGAGACTAATTATACGTTTTCGATCGGACGCTCATAACGATTCTCTATGGCTTCTAATTATAAACGTGACTGAGAGTCTCCTAGGCATAAAGCCTAGCGCAGACCTGCGACTTTTTCCATGCAACTCGACAGCGATTCTAGAATTGCTGTAAGAAAGCTGTGATCGCTACGTCTGCGGGAACGTGCAGCTGCAACCCGTAGCGATTCTGCTGGTCGCTTGCGACGAGTTGCAAGAAATCAAACTGTTTTGATGTTGAGCGACTCGTCGCCCTCCATTCGCTCCGAAATTACTCTAGAATTGCTTCGAAATCTCGAATTACCGATCAGTCACATCGGTCATTAGTCTCGTGGGCATGCACCATCAATGCAACAAGACAGCTACTCTGTCATCTACACTAAATAACGTAATAAAAACGAGCAACACTGATTAGAGACGACGAATACAGCAATCTGGAGTATGGTGGCCGAGATGGCTACGGATATTTTTATTATTTATTTTTAATTCATTTTTATTCCAAATTCATTTTCATTTCAAATTCATTTTTATTCCAAATTCATTTTCATTTCAAATTCATTTTCGTTCCAAATTTATTTTCATTCCAAATTCATTTTCATTTCAAATTCATTTTTATTCCAAATTCATTTTCATTTCAAATTCATTTTCATTTCAAATTCATTTTTGTTCCAAATTCATTTTTGTTCCAAATTCATTTTTGTTCCAAATTCTGGGGCGGCAGGGGAGGGCGAGAGCGCGCGAATGTAACGTGAAGTAGCTAGAGTAAGAAGTTCACGAGCGTTTTCTAAAAGCTTTTATATCTGCACTGTTGTATTGAGCGGTGAACGCATTAGCAGTCTAATAGTGGCTGCAGTTTGAATGTTCGCTTAGGCGCATACGGCATGCGCGCTTAAGAATACCGCGCATTGAGACACGCGGTAACTCGCAATTTCAATGCACTATCATAATTGATACTGAAAAATTGTTAAACAACTTTGAATGGTATTCCTCGCGGCTAATTTGCGTTTTCATGTCGGGACGTGTTAAAAAACGCCGCAAATTCCTGCGTTTTCTACGTGCTGTTAACGAGTTTTTTCACCCAATTGCGCCGGGTAAAGAGGCTGCCGACCGTTTTCTGGTTAGAGGAGAAACGCGCAAAGTTGTCGCGGAATGCCGATTCATAACAGTAAAGTTGTGAGTCAACGTTCCGGCTGATGGCGGTGAAGGCGAATGCATCCTGCACATAATATTATGATTTCTGTCAAATAAACAGCCTTAAAAAAACTTACCACTTCTAATCTGTACTGGCCACACTGACTATAATATATATTTGACAAGCAGAAACTGTGGCGTAATACGAAGCGTGCGCGTCATTTTGACACGAGCACATTAGGGAATCCTCACGCTAGTGAATATACGATGTTTTATTACAAGTTTGCGTCTGGCCATTGTTTAAAAATATGGACGGCATAGCTACTCAATAATTTCGCTGTAAACACGGCCTGTAAGTCGGGATGTTATATTTATGAGGAAGACGTTTATGTGCAGTTACCCTCACCTGGCTTGTTTGATCACAGGTTGACAACACATTTCACTCTGCGCACTTCCGTGGGCAGTGTGACTCTCGACTAGGATATCCCGGACGGATCTGAATAAGATTATTGCGTGACCGTTTCGGCCGTTGTGCCGATGTGTGCACGCGTGCGAGCGCGTGCGGTTGGTATCGTGCATGCGTGGCGCGCACCTCTCACACACACGGTCAATCCGCTCCTGCTCTACGTCGATCGCTGCCATGTCTTCTCAGCTTCAAACTCTCAGCTCGACATATTAGTTTAGTCGTCGCTGCCTGCTAGCGAATGTTAAGCGGGGAAGTGCAGGTGAGAAATCGCTCAACCCTTCGGTCCGTTATAATCGACGGAGCAGCAACTTAAATGGCCCCGCCACACAGAGCTATATTGCTCACTGCGTAAATATCAATCAGTTTGATGTGTGAGCAAATCGACTCGCGATGTCGTTTGTGCGCAGTAAAAATGCCCCCGCACACTGAGAGCAATATTGCTCGGCGAGTCCGATTGCTGAGCTATATTGCACTAGTGCTGGGGGCCTACCTTACCTACGCTACTGTACTTACCTACCTACCTACCTACCTTACCTACTAACCTACCTACCTACCTACCTACCTATCCTACCTACCGACCCTACCTACCCGACTCACGCTACTCTATCCTACCTACCTACATACCTTACCTACCTACCTTACTACATATACGCTAACATATACCGACGCTACCTACTTACTACCTACCTACCGTACCTACCCTACCTAACCTACCTACTACCTACGTAGGCCTACCACCATTTCATCTACTCATCCTAAAATTCCATTCAATCCATGCATCCATCCCATCCATCATCATCCATTCCATCCATGCCATCCATCCATCCACACCATGCTAGTGTGGGCAGGGGCACTGTAATTGTTAGGGTGTGTGAGATCTGCCGGGGAGCTTCGCTAATGACAGGGCGCGTCTGCACGAGGGCCTCGACCATGGCATTGGGGGGAGATGGGAGAAGTAAACGGACGCTTGGCATGCGTGCTCGCCACAAACATCCACACACTGAATAATTGCTGTAAATCGCGATAGCGGCGTGAACAAATTATTCGCGCGTCGTGAAAGTCGGTTCAGCGATACCGTTATATACGTTGTAATTTTAGCGAGGCACGATGGTATGGTGGCCAGGTATGGTGGCCGGAGGGATGGCTATGGATATTTTATATATTTATTTTAATCATTTCATGTCCAAATTCATTTCATAATTCAAAAATTCATTTGTATCACAATCTCATTTATTTCACAATTCATTTTCATTGCAAATTCATTTGTCATCCACAAACATCATTTTCATTATCATATTTTATTTTCATTTCAAATATCATTCATTCAAATTAATTTTCAATTTCAAATTAATTTTATTTCAATTCATTTTCATTCAATCATTTCATTCACAAATTCATTTTTTTAATTATTTCAAATTTACTTCATTTCAAATTCATTTTCATTATCAAATCATTTCGCATTTCAATTCATTTTCATTCAAATTCATTTTCATTTGCAAATCATTTCATAATTTCATTTCAGGTTTATGTCATTAATTTATCTTCAAATTCATTTTCATTTCAAGGGATCATTTGTCAGTTTCATCATTTTTCATCACATTGCGATTTTCAGGTTTCGGAAGATGGCAGATTGCATTTCACAATTCATTTCTATTCCAATATTCCGTTGAGGCGGGGATGGAGACAAATCGCGGAGTGGGTCAGGAGATGGGCTACGGATAGTGGGTGGTGGGGGGGGGGGCGAGGTGACGTCACTTCCCTCGTATAGTGGACGCACCACCAAACAAACCTTCAACAACAGAGAACAAACGGCCAGTTAGTTTGGTTTATGATCGGTAGATAAGTAAGATAAAAACACATTTTACTCATTAATATAACTATAATATGTAACTATAATTGCACAATCTTTGTGTAATTGTTATTTTCTCTTCAGTTGTAAAGTTATGAGAGGGTCTCCGGCTTCGTAATACGACTACGACGTACGTACTGGCCTACTGCCGTACTGCCACTACTGGTACTATAGGCCCTTCGCTCCGTCGCAGGGAGCGTGTTGTGTGCGGTGCGCCATTGCGTGTCGCGCGCGCCGTGTGCAATATGCGTGTGCGTGCACGTGCGCGCGTGTTGTTGGTGCGTGTGCTGTTGCGCCATGCGCGCGTGTCGCCTATGCGCGTGTTCTTGCTGGTTAGCAACACGAGGTCGCGATAACCACATCACATCGTTTGCTCTTAGACATGGTCTTCCGCCAGCACACACTCAGAAGCTCGCTATGCTAGATGCACGATAGCACCAACATGTGTCTGTGTGTGAGTCCCGCGGCTCACGTGTGAGTGTAGGTATATCGCGTCCTCGCTGTTGCTAACAGCAAGCAAACGCCGCATCAGGCACACGGCGCGCGCGACACAACAACACCACACCACACACGCGCGCACGGAGCACACCACGCATATGCCCACGGCGCGCGCCACACGCCAGAAGGCGCACGCACACACACACACGCTCCTGCGACGGAGAGCGAAGGGCTGTAGTACTGTTACCAGTGGCATCGTATCGGGCAGTGCGGGTAGTTCGTAGTACTACCTATGTCGTAGTACGCAGAGCTCGAGACCCTCTCATAACTTTAAGATGGAAGATGAAATCGCG
>NW_014577065.1:158095-167966 GCF_000485595.1 Priapulus caudatus | reverse complement strand
CCTCTCTCTCTCTCTCTTCTCTCTCTCTCTCTCTCTCTTCTCTCTCTCTCTCTCTCTCTCTCTTTCTCTGCCTGTCTGTCTGCCTGCCTGCCTGCCTACCTGTCTGTCTGTCTGTCTGTCTGTCTGTCTGTCTGTCTGTATAATCGGTTATAATTTATGTTGCTGTCAGTCAAATGGGCTTCAGCTTAAGTAAAACGCAATGCGTAGGCGAGTTAATTGTGCTCACATCAAATCTACACGTAAGCTAGCAGGCACAGAGGAGACAGCACAATAGTGTGTGCAGCTCGCAATATCCGCTCGGTAAAGATAGCGCCTTTTCGCTTCCCTAGTCTGCGTGCCTCTTTCTAACAACGCCCACTGAGCAAGCTCAGAATCGTATACACTATGCACTGGGAGTATTTTTTAATTGTGAAAGAAGTTATCACGAATGATCTCAATAATCTCTCTATCATGTACGACCGTAATACCCCAGCTCGGCAAGTCGCAGTGTACGGCATTAACAGACTCAGTGCTACCACAGAGCAGAGACTAGAGCAGGCTAAGCACTCGCCACACCCCGGA
Organism: Priapulus caudatus; assembly: GCF_000485595.1. Taxonomy (NCBI): domain Eukaryota; kingdom Metazoa; phylum Priapulida; class Priapulimorpha; order Priapulimorphida; family Priapulidae; genus Priapulus; species Priapulus caudatus. Next base: position 167,405 of record NW_014577065.1, on the reverse strand, counting down.
TATTACCGTACCTCCATCCAATTACATAACTCTCGGCTGTACAACGCGGGCAGCCATCCGGATAACCTTGGAGGTAACATTGAGTAGTCAGTAACATGGAGTAGTAACAATAATTACTCCAAGGAATAACTAAGCTCCGCTCGGTGCTTAGCTAAGTCACGCCGAAACCATGATAATCATGTGAGCTAGTGTCGACTCGTGACAAAAAACCGGTAAAATAGAAAATATTGACGTTAAGTGCTGCCTATTTTGCTGTAATTCTATCAAGAGATTGTACTGTCAGAAACCACGGTAGGAAATCAATCTCATCAGTGATGCGGTAAACTACCAGCTGATCACAAATGTATGAGTGTGGGCACATATCGACCTATCTGAACTGTCAGAGCAGAGATATATCGTCCTTCATAAAGAAAGGAGGCCAGCGGATTAGTCAGAGGTTTCTCGATTACTAGCTTATGACTGTGACGACAAGTTAGAAACATGACTCTCATGCATCCCAAGTTTCACCATTCATAATTACAATTTACCCAATTTTATGTCAAATGATTTTAGCACATAATGGACCACATTGCTCCTACCCATTACACTAGTACGCACAAGTCTGCCATTTATAACTACACACGAATTCGGTATATACGACAGGTTAATATAAGATAGATACGATGGATAAGATAGATACGAAGAAATAAATGCGAGCAAACTAAAATGAAAGTGTCAATGACACTGTAGCTCACCTTGGGTGTGATAGAAGAGGGAGGGGGGGTTATAAAGCAAGAGTATATATGGGAGAACTCCCATTATATAGCATATCTCCCATTATATACTCTTGATAATGATATATGCATAAGTTTCGATGAGAAAATAAATGTTTCAGATCTGAAAGTCTGAAATCTTGACGAGAGATGGCGCTACGCCAAAATGATCGCCATTTTGGTTTTCGAATATCGCGCAAATAAAAACAATAAAATAGTCCAGTCAAATTACTGTAACGAAGAATCTAAAACACAATATTAAACGTATATAGGTATCAGGGGCGGATTCAAACCGTATTTGCCGTATTGGGAAATACGGTCTAGATTTCAAAGTGCCCTTCAAAATTTTGTGCTAAAAAATACAGAAAACAATTTGATGGAATTTGGCTATATTCTTTATTTGTTTTCTTTTTCTTCTGATTCATTGACAGGACTTGAAGGAAATCAAAATTTTACATGGTAACAAAACTAGCTTTGATATCTGAAAAAGAAAGGAAGTGCTTGAATCATTCGGCATTAATTGCTGCAGGAGTGATTGCTGGTATGCAAAGCGCAGGCAAAATGAAGCAGAAATAAAATTCCATATGGTTTTTAGCTATTGCTGCTTGACTAAATGTGTGCTCAAATGGTGCTTATTTTTGTGCCCAGGTACCCTTGAAATTTTGAAATTTCTTGGGGGAGGCCTCCCAGACCCCCCGCCATGTGCTTCCGCGCCTAACGGTGCCCACTGTGGGGCGGTGTGCCCTTTTTGGGGGATGTGCCCTTAAAATCTGGAAAAATACTGTCTAGCTTCAGCCCTGGATCCGCCCCTGGGTATGATTGTAGAGTTGTTAACCAGTTAGACAAAATAAACGTAATAGGACGTTGTCATCTCTCCCATAGCCATAGGAGTAACAACTGTTTTGGGGGTAGCCTTACACATTCATATACCAAAATTTAACAAAATCGAATGAATCTAGATGGCCATTTTCATTTTTGCCAAAAAGTGGGCGTGGCTCGAAAGTAGGTCGACTGGCGTGCTCCAAAATAGGACGTTCAAATCTCTCCCATAGGAGTAACAACTGTATGCAATTTGAAACATGTGGGTCAAACGGTTCTTGAGTTATCGTTGACCGTAGGCAGACATTGAAATGCATAGTAAAATTGCCAAAATCTACCTAATTTGCATAATTTTAAAAAAATATCAAAACCTGTGTGATATGTTTTGGGGCCAGTCCTCATTCATTCACATACCAGAAACGAGCAAAATCCGTTGAACCTGAACTGACTTATGGCCATTGCCATTTTTGCCAAAAAGTGGACGTGGCTCGAAAGTAGGTGGACTGGCGTGCTCCAAAATAGGACGTCCAAACCTCTCCCATAGGAGTAACAACTATATGCAATTTGAAACAATTGTGGGTCAAACGGTTCTTGAGTTATCGTTGACCATAGCCAAATGTTGACGGACGGACGGACGGGCGGACGCACGACGGACGACACCCCGTGGCAATAGCTGATCTTGACGATGTCAAGGCGAGCTAAAAATTGGGTGGGGGGAGTTCGTACACAAAAATATAGATATAAGATGGATAGATATAATAGAGCCTATTAGCGGAAGAAATCAGCATAACACATCGGATCTGAAAGCCCGCACAACACGTTAGACGTAAACGCATGTTCTACGATACATAACTGTACAGTGGCGCTACACCTATTATGAGTGAAATTGGTCGCTACTACATCTCTAGTCGCGAGAGCTTCTCAAACCGATGAAAGCATCGTCGTGCTTCGAGCAATCGCGATATCAATCGCAAAGAGTGAAACCCTATTCACTTACATTTCGCTAAATTGGATTGCCTCGGCTCGCGTGACCGAGCAGCGAACAGACACAAGACAGACATCCCAACCCGGCAAATTGCCAAGCAACGAGTTGTTGCCACGTATACTACGCATGGATACTGTATTCGATACTGGTATACGGAAGCGGGACTTGGAGAAAGAGAAAAGGAGATGAGAAAAAGCTAGACACCTTCCAACATAAATGCTTAAGGAGAAGAATGAAGATATACTGGCCCATGAGAGTATCAAACGCCAACACCAGGAAGAAAGCTAACATCGAAACAATCAGCCTGTAGATAAAAAGAGGAAGATGGAAATGGATTGGCCATGTCATCAGAATGAAGAAGGACGAAAACCCGCGCATTGCACTGACATGGGCCCGGAGGGGAAGAGAAAAGGGGGAAGACCAAGGGAAACATGGCGAAGGACAGTGGAGAAAGAAAGGATCACATTAGGGGTTAAAACAGTTAAACGAGGCCGAAAGAACTGCCAAAGATAGAACGTCATGGAGAAATTTGATTTACAGCCCTATTCTCCACGAGGAGAAGGAACCAAGAAGATACTACGCATGCTGATGATGTCCTATCCGGCACGGTTTAACAGGCTTTACCCTTGGAGCCGGGTACAACAGCAACACGCAACCAATGTTTGCCGCCATCTTGGCTCGTGACAGAGCGCGTTGCTATATAAAGGCTAACGATGGCTTCGTTGTCGGGTTGCGTGCAACTGTGCGCATTGAAAGCGTAATCAAACTCTGGTGTCTGTTTACTTAAATAACGCGATTACTCGGCTATCGTTTGAGTATCTGAAACTGGCAAATGGCATGGGACGTATTCGCTACGTATTTAAGTAGAATCAAATGTGTTTGTTTAGATGACTGCATCGGCTCAATGTAAACGTCTATGTAAACCGTGGCACTCTCGCGAGCTCTACGATATGGTCCCGTAAATGCGGACATGGTCTATTCGCAGCACGAGGAATTGAGATCGGGTAAATGCAACTAAGAAAGAGAGACGGGCAATTTATAGCAAGTAGAGGAGAAGAGTATGAGAGGGAGTGAGGGAGAGACACAGAGAAAGAGAGAAGGCGAGGGAGGGAGACAGCGGGCACACTAACAAAAAGACAAGCAGGCAGACAGGCAAACACACAGACACACAGTCAGACAGACAGACAGACAGACAGACAGACACAGATACACACGGGCGGACAGACGGACGGATCGACAGACGGACGGACAGACGGATGAACGGACGGACGAACGGACGGACGGACAGACGAACGAACGGACAGACAGACAGACAGACAGACAGACAGACAGACAGACAGACAGACAGACCGAGAGAGACGTTAGCATAAAGTGGTAACTAAAAATGAAAGTGTCAATGACACTGTAGCTCACCACAAAAAAGGACATAAATGAGTGAATGAGAAAAAGTCAGTTTTAATTGAGCAACCATCGACGTACATTATAGAAACGAAGAGTATATATGGGAGAACTCCCATTATATATACTCTTGATAATTACATGTGTAATTTTTTATGTGAAAATAAATGTTTGAGATGTGAAAGTCTGAGATGTAGCGAGTGATGGCGTTACACCTAAATGATTGCCATTTAACATTTTTATAATATATTATTCAGATTTAGGCACTGCCTAAAAGCGGATCTCCCGATATGTAACTGTAAGATTGAGAGGATACGCTTATTCCACGTAGCTGCTATATACCACGTGACAATGACGTTTCCCTGCCCATAACACAACTTTTGTCAAAGGTTAATTGGTTGCATAGAAGTGTTTACTTCGTATGAGTTTTTATAGGCGGTAGCACACGGTTGCCATCTGTATATCGCAATAATAATTTATAAACCAAAATGAATCACAATTTGTGACGGTAGATAGCGCTATACCCGCTTTGATGTTTCTTAGCGATGGCGTTCGAAATAAATAGGTTATGCTGCGTTCCGACATGTTTTGTAAAACTTTACTCTAATATAGACGTTTTATCGGCGGAGGGGAAATACCAATTTTGCATTAAAGGTATTGTCAATGAAATCTTGTAAAACGAACCAGACGAGTGTGACACCACAGACTGTTATCTGCGTGTCTATAACATAATATGCTATATAATTGCCAAAACCTACCTAATTTGCATAGTTTTTTTTTAAATATCAAAACCCCTGGCCCTTATTCATTCACATACCAAAAATGAGCAAAATCCGTTGAACCTGAACTGACCCATTTTTTCCAAAAAATTGCCGTGGCTCGAAAGTACGTCGACTGGCAGGCTCCAAAATAGGACGTTCAATATGAGAGCATAGCAGTAACAACTATACCCAATTTCAATCATGTGGGTCAAACGGTTCCTGAGTTATCATTGACCGTAGCCAAATGTTGACGGAAGGACGGACGGACGGATGGACGGACAGACGACGACCCATGGCAATAGCTCATCTTGACGATGTCAAGGTGAGCAACAAGCAAAGTCATCTGTCAGCACAGAGAACTCTCTCAAGGATTTTCCATATGAGCTTGTGGTAAACGGAAAGAAAACGTGCATTCTTGTATATATTCCTTTAATTATCACTTTCTAATTTTTATAAGCAAATGCGTTCCATTTGAAGGCTGGAGAATGACGTTATTTATAACTGAACTGAATACTCTCCATTTAGTCCAAAAACTTGCGATACAAAAAACACTTTGACAAAGCCACATAGCTATATTCACATCTATATCTGATCATTTCGTACTAAACAAACACCCCTATGTGCGGAACACGCAGGAAAAAGTGATTACTTATCGATTCGTGCCTGTGTCAACAGTCTTCAGTCCTCGGCTGAACGTCAGATATAAAAACCCACGTTTGCTCACAGACATTGTCTTCTACAGCATTCTACGCTTCTGAACACAGATAGATCCTTAAGTGGTTAAATTTTAAAACGGCATTAAATTATAATTTGATATCACATGAACATATACTTATGACTGCACGTGGGAATTATAATCTATTTTTGGCAGTCACGCGTTAATGATGTGACCACTATTTCACCTTTCGAAAATTTCACACAAAATCTGACCCCGATACACGTCTCTCGTGAAGAGTACGTGATTACTATGTCTCTACCTTGTCATACCTTGCTGCGATCTTTAAGCAGCATCGCACTGAATGCTAAACACTACATTTTAAGGAGCATGAGGTTCATGGCAAATTCTCTATGCCTAAATTAGCTATAAAACCATGTTAAGTAATTATTAATTGTGAAGGTTGCTGAATATTCTATATAACCAAACATCTAAAAAGGACTTAATGCAATGGTGCTTTTAGTGTTTAAAACTGGAATTCTGCAGTAATGTACAGCAGATAGCACAATAATTTGTTACTGCACTAGTTACTGATTTTAAATCTTTTGTTCTCTTTAGTTTTGAACTTCAGACTGTGAAATCTCTCATTCTCCTATTTCTACGATAAAGAAGTTCGATCAGTGAGTTCTATTATTTCGGAAACTTGTTATGAAAATCATTTTCCGGGGAGAACCAAAGAAATTATTTGGGATCCTTTACACCTATTTCATGAAGCATGTATTGCAAACATAATGTTTCCATCAGAGTTACTCTTCTGAATGCCACTACACTTTGATATTTCTAGAAATTATAGTAAGACACAAATCTGCACTTACACAGAAATTTCCAGTCTTGTTAGCAGAATGCATTTCTCATAGAATAGTGGATCACTCTTGCTTATTCCTGAAAAAACCACTCATTAGTATGTAGGTAACATAACTGTAATATGTGTTATCGCCAAAAACAAATTTTCTGGTACTTTATCTACTATAGGCTGTTAGTACAAAGACTTTCCTTTAACTGCAATGTTATTCTGTTAACTTTAAAAAAACGTTAACCGTAATAACGTGAACAATAATTAATTATAATATCCCTTTCTTGTAATATTGTTTAAACCTATTAGGTTATAGCCTGTTATAGCCTATATGATTTAACCATTAACTGGCACTTCAAACACACGACACTAACGATTTTATTTTTCGCTAGATGGCAGCACTATCTAATTCCTATTTGTAGCATATTATTGGGGTAATGCTATCCCCCGGGCGTGGAGGGAGGTGACCGCAACGTGGCAGCACTAGTGTTGGGATAGTGTTAGAATTAGGGTTAGGGTCAGGGTTAGGGTTAGGATTAGGGTTAGGGTTAGGGTTAGGATTAGGGTAGGGGTTAGGGTTAGGATTAGGATTAGAGTTAAGGTTTTTGCATCATGATATCTGTCCCCACACCATAGATTAATATTTTTGTGGATCACAATGCCTATATATAGCGCGGTGAGACATATATATTTAGTGTGAGGGTTAGTGTTGGCGGTGTTGGAGTGAGGGTTACCGTGAGGGTTACCGTGAGGGTTAACGTTTTGAACGTCATCGTCAACGTTATCACGTGACCTCCCTCCACGCCAGGGGGATAGCAACACCCATATTATTGCAAGAGCGTCAGCAAGTAATACAATCATATTATCAGGTGATATTATCAGGAGTGAACAACAATAGATTATTATAAATTATTAATATGATTATAATTATAAATTATTATTATTATTATAATTATAAATTACTATTATTATTATAATTATAAATTATAAATAATCTATTATTATTTACTCCTGGTATTATGACAGCAGTAGATGGTGACTAAACTGAGGGAGGAACCAGATACCCCACATGGAAGAGAACGGAGTATAATACGTGTTTATACTGGTGAAGCAAGTGTTTATACTGTAAGGCTAGTCTGCTGGGCGGAGCAAATATATAAAACGAGTGAAGAAGTGAGGGCACAAAAATGAGCTAATAAAGTTCCTACTCACCTAGCTTTACAGGTACAGTGTCATACAGATTGTTCTTGCACACAAAGCCACTGTGGATCAGGAACAGCGTATTTGTTCTTGCTCCGTAGAAAATGAACACCTGCAGTGGAACAGATGACAAGTTGAAATATTCGAATAAGAATAATATTCCTGCATGAATTGGCAAGCTGGTGATAATCCATTAAATCCACACTTCTACCTTACTCAGTCTCTGTTTTGCGGTTAGCAACTATAAACCAATAATGACACCAATAATAAAATACTATACATACATAAATACATAAATACATAAATACAAAATAATAATACAAATAATGATCGGCACTTGTCACAAACTCTTGTCAGATTAATTATAAAGCGATTTGAAATTGCTATTTCAATTGCCGTTTATTGGCGACAGTTTGTTACGGCTATTCATCTGTACGTTTCTTGCCAGAAAGGCATTGAGGTTAGCGCTGAAAGAAAAGACTTCCTCACAGGGTCCATAAAAAAATATCTCTGAAAAATTCCAAACCTACCAATTAAGCCAGTGCTCGCTAACCACTGATCTCAATTTTCACACTGACAAGTTTCTGACTGGCAAACACTAAATATATTTTGTTAACGCTCTACGTCAAAATATTAATAGTGTAGGTAAATCCCGTCACAACTGCGCTGCCACCAAATGAGTTACAGAAAGAGGAAAAAATTCTCTTTTTGCAGCGTGAACCTGTAGCATTTGATCTTTGGTTTCAACCGGACCGTCAACACGTCTTTTGATAGCCCCTCCCCCCCTCGCACCCCACCAACGTGTCCAATATGAATAGTCAACATGTTCTGCATGCATCTATGACAAATATTGGCGAGTCAACTTCGTTCTGCTTTACAGCTGAAATTCACTGCTTGCGTTCATAATAGCGCTCCTAAACTCCTATGATGCGCACAACACATACAACAATATTTGTCACAGGAAGAATCTTCCTATGACAAATAGTGTCATAGGAGAGCGTATATGCGTATGTCGACTCGTATTTGTCATAGATGCTAGCAGAACAGGATGGAATAGTGAAGTCGTTTGCATCAACGGCTGCATAGTTGATGGCCGCGTGTACAAACGCGCAGGTGTTACGCGTGCATTCGGCGAGCTCTGACCACGCCGACCTACACGCGTCTGTCGCTAACACAAAGGCGCGAGACACGATTCAGACCGCAAGTTCGTTCGTCCTCGCTGCCGTAAGACGAAAATCCGCAACGAAAGAGTTAAAACGACTGACAACGAGCCGCGCGTAATTATAAGTAAACATCGTTATAAATATATATACATGGCGGCGGTCGGCGCACGACGCTGCCCCTCCATCAGGAAACGATGACGCGGCAACAACGGCATCGCGGCGACAGCTTCAGCGCGCACAGCATCGTCGCCATTGTTGCGCTGTTATGTCGCTGATGACAGCTCGTGACTGCGCCATTGTGGCGCGCACAAAGCGCGAGCGCGCGCGCACAATGGCGCCCGAGAGCGCCTCGTAAAATCGTGTTTATACAGGAAACCGGCAATTTTTGGCGTATCGCCCCGATCGCTTTTGTTCGCAAAGTCGCCGCAGTGAAAAAACACTATAGGAAGACGTAGCCGGGAGCGGCGATGAGTCCGGGATCTGCTCACACAGAGACACAACATCGAGAGTTCAATCGATGGGACGAAAACATGAAGAGAACGAAAGAGAGTGAAAGAGAACTCCGGAGAAGGAGAGCAGAAGAAGCAAAGAAAAGAAGAGGAAGAGGGAGCGCGCGTACGAAACCGAGAAAAAAAGAGAGAGATGGCGAGATCGATAGACAGAGAGAGAGAGAGAGAGAGAGAGAGAGAGAGAGAGAGAGAGAGAGAAAGCGAGAAAAAGAGAG
>NW_014577065.1:153694-156524 GCF_000485595.1 Priapulus caudatus | reverse complement strand
CCCTACCTACCTACCTACCTACCTACCTACCTACCTACCTACCTACCTCCTACCTACCTATCTATCCTCATACGCGTATGTGATAAAAGTTCTAGGATTCATAGATCCTAAACTCTGCCTTTACACGCCAAGATTAGAAAGCTTCAACCAATGACGTTATATCTACAATTACCACTTATTGTGTATTATTATTATCTATTTAAATATAAACACCATGGTCTCTACATACGCGCTTTCAATTCGGATCTAAACTTTCCACGTTGAGATACCTTTTCAGATTTCTCTCCCATAATTCTAATAAGACCACCGTAGATGAAGATGTGTGTTGATGCAAGAATGGAGCGCTCCCATAATTATTCTTTAAACTTTATTTAACTATTTCAGATGAGCTAACTCTACAAATATCAAATGTAATTTCCTGTTACTCGTTTAACTGAGGTTGAAATCGATGCTATCTCATTATTCGTATTCTATTACACAAAGAAACATTCGTGAACAAAACAGGGGCACAATCGCAAGTCTAAATCAAAAGGTATTTGCATAGGATTTACATGGCCCTAAGCTTCTAACGTTCGACAGACACTTAGTGTACGTGTAAATTTACAGCGCTCATCAATAACAAAGTGTTTATGTAAGAAGAAGAAGAAGAAGAAGAAGAAGAAGAAGAAGAAGAAGAAGAAGAAGAAGAAGAAGAAGAAGAAGAAAATGGCATCGATAAGCTAAGCAGCGGCCGCTCATTGCGCGGGCCGGCGGAATGCGGGCTGCATTGTTACGAGCCTTCGCCCCGCGCACAGCGGCCCACGCCGAGGCCGTAAAACCCGCGATACGATCTCAGCCGCCCGAGAAAGAACGCCGCCGCCGAGCTAAAACGGCTGCGAGGTTTTCTTGCCTCTTCGCCCGATAGAGGGAATAAAAAAACAGTCGTAAAACGATAGATTAGAATCTATTCATAGATAAAGGAGCAGCGCGGGACCGCTCGGTGCTGCGATGTTGCGCAGTGAAGGCGTGCGGCGACAAAGGCCGACGCAGCTAGTGCGGGGGGGGGAGCTGGGAGACACGGCCATGACAGCGAATAATAAACGCATGTCGGGTTCGGCCGATCGAGCTGACGCGACGACGAACGCGAGAGGTACGCTTGCTCGCCTACCCGCCCGCGCTGTTTCTTGCTTGATCTGTTTGTTGCATGATCGCAGCCACTTTCCTCGACAAAGCGCGTCGAGTAATGCGTCGTCGTCGGCGGGACGTGAAGCGACGTTTCAACGTCCACACGCGCAGCACTCTATACTCGTCTCCATACTAAAGCCGCGACTAGAGACGGTCCCAATGCTAGCAGCAGGGGAAGAATGGCTAGTTCAGGGGCAGATGTTCGCTGTGATAAGCAACACGACGACATCTTGGGAGACACGGGTAAAGCGGGTATTGTGAGTAGGCGTAATACATGCGCCGTCACACAGACTCCGGCTTGTTTCCGACGCAGTACATGAGAAAAGCTACGGCTGATTCTACACTATACATGCAGTGATTGCGATCAGCTGCTAGGCTGGCTGCCCGGCAGCGCATCATAAGGCCACGAGGGCCTCATAATGCATTACTCGTAGTCACGATTCCCATCGCATTGACTACACAATTCTATTTTCACCAAAAAATAGTTTTAAAATTTAAGTTCGATTTACTTTTACCAATTGAGAATTTCCCATTTCCCATGGAGATTTATGCAGTTCGATTTTGAGATTGGCTTCCTGTTGGAATTTCACAAGGTCAATTCACCTGTCTAGTTTACAGTTTTAGTTGCAGTTAGCTCAGTTTAGACAGTATCTACTAGGATTTTCCTCGTTAACATTACATCAGAATCACGCAGCTACATACATATACCATTTCCCGTTCTTGCGTTATTTTTCAACGGATATCAAAAGAACCTCGTTCAAAAAATAGCTCCACCGACGTCCCTCCCCCACCCCCTACGATCGCACACTCCCTTTACCTGTTCGCCTTTCTTGAAATGCTGCAGCGCATAGCATTCGCTGCAGTTTCTCTCCGGATTAAAATCAGTCGAGATCTATAAAACAGAAAACGAGCGAGAGTGCATAAACCATGCATGGACAGTGCAGCGCACGCCTGCGCCCTACGTCGATCGCAGACGAACGCTACTGCATGGACATGCAAGCCGTTCGTCTGCTCGCATAACAGCCTTGTTCGTCACCACTGTCGCGTAGTATCGCGCGGAAATTATACAAAATTACACGAAACTGTCACATTGCGCTTGCGCCAGCGCGATGCGAAGCAGCCAATCAGCGCCGCGTATATTGGCGCAGCGCAATTTGTATAAGAAAAAGACACCACCGCGCATGACGATGAGAGAGCAGCTTGGAACCATAGAAATAATATAGTATATAGTCTCTATATTCTTGGAACAGTGACTGAATCCGGCACGACTGCGATGCGCGCCTGGAAACCAGTCAGACCTGTCATGCCCGCGTGCGGGGTTGCCGGCGACGTGTCGCCGCGGCCAGCCCCCGCGTTGCGCAGGTTAAAACAAACAGCGGCCGTCGCCGGCAGCCAGGGCTACGGCTGCTGAATGAATGAACATACACGCGCGCGCACGCACGCACGCACGAACACACACACGCACACACAGACACACGCACGCACGCACGCACACACACACACACACATACATACATATATAAACATAGCACACATGCGCGCGCGCACACATGCGCGCGCGCACACATGCATGCACGCACGCACGCACGCAAGCAAGCACGCACGCACGCACGCACGCACGCACGCACACACATTTATAGATATATTTTATATCGTAATATATAAT
>NW_014577065.1:143774-152871 GCF_000485595.1 Priapulus caudatus | reverse complement strand
CTTAATCTAAGCATAGCATACTTTTATAGCAAATTTAAAGCGTTTATCAGTTTTTATGGAATGTTACAGCTAACTATTCTTGACGTAGCTATAAAGCATACGGTCTAGTAATGTAAACATAGTATACGTTTATAGCAAATTTAAAGCGCTTATCAATGTTTTTCTGGAATATCACAGCTATCGTGTTCCTAGCGTAGCTAAAGCATACGGCTCTATTAAAGCTTCATGTAATATACATATAATACAAAATATATACATAGTAATCATAGCATACTTTGCCGTTGATATGGTTACACATGTCCCACATGGGTATGAGCGCGGCAATGAGACCAGAAGTATCAGCAGACGGGATCATGTTTTGGCGTGTCATCACCACCGACACTGCCCACCTGAAAACAGGAGAACGGGTCAAAAAACAGTGAAGCCAAAGATTACCTGATTATTTTGGGGGGAATCGTCTTGTTATCCCTGACGGTCGAATCAATTTCTCGTGATATTAAATCTCCCATCGTTTCAATCTATACGACATACCTGCTACGTATACTCTTACGATAATCATATCGATAATCATCTCTTCCAGGCAAATGACGAGTCTCTTTGTGAATATTTTAGGCACTGCCACGGATGTATTACCCTAAGAACCTTTTTGGTACAGTAGGAAAATCTTCTAATATTACACACAGCAGCTTTCAGAGTTCTCATTAACACATAGGAGGACCCGGGTACAACTGACACGGCAATAAAACTTAGACATTATAGATGACAATTCTAAGCTGTTGATGGCACAACTACGCAGCTATTATCCCACTACTCGTGAAAAATCACTTTCAGTGGCAGGAGAGTTGCACACGCACACAATAGCAAAGTAATAAACGCGCACAAGGCAAGTGTGGCGGACAGGAATGTACAGTGTGGATGGATGGTGCCAACACACACGAGTTAAAAACAGGATTTCGTTCCTCACACTGGGCTGTCCCACCACTTCCCACTGAGCTATATAAACTCGGGGAACTTGAAGAAATGATGTTGGTGTATCATATGGTGTAGTTACTCTATAAGAATCGGTTTGCGTGTGTTATTATCGCCACACGAAATGCCTCACACAGGGCGTGAAGTATTTCGTGTAATACATATTATCAACAATGACTAAACGCGGTGACCATATTATATCAAACTTGTGTAAAGGCTACATATATAGCAACATAAATAGAACGCATTCTACAACTCCTAACACACTTACAGTGTTTATAACAGAGACAGGGAGAGGCGAAAGAGGTGGAACACAAGTGAGGGAGAAAGAGAGAGAGATAGATAGATAGAACGAGAGACACACACACAACGCACGCGAAAGAGGGAGAAAGGGGGTGAGGATGAGAGAGGGGGGATTTAGAAAGGGGAGAGAGACGGTGAGAACGCGCACAAGAGAGACAGACAGAGAGAGAGAGAGAGAGAGAGAGAGAGAGAGAGAGACAGAGATAGAAAGAGAGACAGAGAGAAAGAGAGAGAGAGAGGCGTGCGAGAGATGGGAGGGAGGGAAAGGGCAAGGGAAGAGCAGAGAGAGTGCGTGAGCAGGGTTTTCTGAACAGAGGTTCAGCTCAGGTGCTCAGGTACGCCTTCGCAGACGACAACGCTAGAACTCTCTGAAGTTGCGCCGCCACCCAACCCGCCTCGCGCACGCAATCAGCGGCAACAGCCATCGCTCTGATGGCATTCGCGAGCCCGCTCAACACGCTTTAGATAACAATGACGCACAATGGCCGCACACCTGCTTACAGCTGCTCAACAATGCACATCGGCAGCACGGAAACAATATCGGTTGACCGAGAGATAAACAGATATTGAGCGCGCAACAATGGGGCGTCACGTCCGATGCACGCCGACCGAACTGCGGGACAATGGCAGTTACGTATACACTATAGTTGTCTCGGTGATACGTATACAGGGTAATGTACGCGCCGGTTGCTCGACGCTTGTAATCATCAACTAGTCGATTACGAGTAATTGCGTGAGTCGCAGCGAGGGAGTAAACGGGTGAGAAGGAGATGACGAGGAAATAGAGAGAGAGAAATTGAGCAGGTCTCAGGTCACGAGATGGCCATTCGCGCATTCTTACGTATGCACTGACAAATTATTTCAAATCTTGTACATGGAGTTTGCTATCGTTTTATCGAGTGAGTCGTATATTCAGATGTGTCGACTGCAGTAACTAAGGAAGACGATTCATCTGTGTAATTCGGGGCAAATTTCAGCAGCAGCAGCAGCAACAACAACAACAACAACAACAACAACAACAACAACAACAACAACAGCAACAGCAGCAGCAGCAACAACAACAACAACAATTATAACAACAGCAGCAGCACAGCAGCAATTTTATGATTAATGGAAGCCTGCTATCAGCAGAGACATCGCCACGTTTGACTCGAACGCAATAATAATTTATCTTCCTTATTGCTCTGACTCTGCACGTTTGCGCCTGCATATACTCAGGTAAACATGGCCGTGAGTAATCGCTGCTGTTACCGAATGACGTTATTGGCACTTCAGTGTCGTTGATGAACGATTTTACTGTGATAATCCTAATAATTAATGACCCTATCATCTGTTAATTTTCAGATTTTCAAACGCTCTGTCACGACCGCGCACGCCCACAGGGGTTTCATCTATTCTGCTCTAGGCGGTAAGTTTACCAAGCCTGTGCCATGCTCAGCTGAAGAATTCGCAGCTGAGTTAGCGACACCCCTGGCTGATGTAATCAACGCGTCTCTTCTGCAGGGCGGTGTACCTCAAGCTTGGAAACAGGCGATCGTATTCCCTATACCAAAAGTGTACCCTCCTTCCATTGATGAGCTAAGGCCAATCTCTCTAACCTGCACTTTCGCTAAAATAGCAGAGAACTTTGTCTACACGTGGATCATGGACGACATCCAGCATAAAATTGATTTACGCCAGTTTGGCTCCATACCCAAGTCTTCAACCCAAGTCTTCATTACCTCATCAGCATATTGGACTATCTGTACAGAGGAGCAGAAAAACGCAACAATATAAGCTCTCTAGTCGTGACTGACTTCAGCAAAGCATTTGACCTGATATGTCACACTACACTGCTAAAAAAAACTCCTTAAATTAGGAGTCAGACCGTCACTACTACCCGTGGATAAGCGATTTCCTCTCTATGAGGAAACAATTAATGCGTCCGGTACAAAGGGTCTACCTCCACGTACCAGGGGTTAACATGTGGTGTTCCCCAGGGCACAAAGCTTGGCCCGCTACTGTTTTTGGTCATGATCAACGATGCTGCTGAAGGACTATTAGTTCAGAAATGGAAATACGTCGACGATATGACACTACTGGAGACAAGGTCGATCCACGCTCCGTCATATCTAAACAACGTACTCGCATCTATCCAGTGCTGGGCCTTTTCAAATAAAATGAAACTTAACTCTGCAAAATGTAAAGTTATGCAGGTGTACTTTGGTAGAAATAGACTTCAAGATGCTGAACTTTTTTAGAGCACTTTCAATTGGAAAATTCGACAACTTTGAAGATCCTGGTGTATGGTTCCAGCACGATCTTAAATGGGCCATACACGTTCAAGATTTGGTGGCTAGAGCCAGTAAAAGAATGTTCATGCTTCGTATACTAAAAAAATCTAGGCTTAGCTGTAAAGGTCTCGTACAAATTTACTGTGGTTACGTCAGACCGATTCTAGAATATGCTGCACCCGTCCGGCACCCGGGCCTTACCAAAGAGCTCTCGCGTCTAATTGAATCTGTTCCAAGTAAGGGCAGTGAAAATAATAATAGGTTATAATAATTGGAATAGGTACGACATGTACGATGAGGTACTATCTCAGCTCAAGATCCAAAGACTTGCGTTTCGTCGCGAGCAGCTTTGTGAAAAAGTTGCTTATCAGCTCAAAAGTTGTAAACGATTACAGGATATTTTCATGCCCTCCTTCAGCAATAAATGTGTCTAACCGCATAACACGGAATTCTAGTAAACTCCGGCTTGCAAAAGTCCCTCGTACCAGCCGGTACTTCAATAGCCCTGTTCCGTACATGTGCAGGATGATTAACAAATTGTAAACAGACACTGAATTTTTTACAATAGCATGGATAATTAGTCTTTTGCTTGCGCCCCCTTATAAACATTTTAGTCTCTTTGAAATAACTCTCTGGACAACTTTCGGTTATGTGATATGTTTGATTCTATCATTGTGTCGCATTTTAATTGTAACTATTTTTTGACCAAAGATCACGTTATTTTAAATTTAGTATATAATTATTCTAAAGATGGTTTTTAGTTTAGTGATATAATTTTACGAACCAACATTTTAAGTAATATCTATGTCTTACCATGGGACATTTATTGTAAATATCATCAATTTCAGTTTTATACTGCCTGATGATATCTTGTTTGCAAAATTTATTTTAATTGTAACGTTGTTAACACTAGTTTTGCAATAAACCTATTATCTATCATCTATCTATCTATCTATCTATCTATCTATCTATCTATCTATCTATCTATCTATCATCTATCTATCATCTGAAGCAGAACAGCATCAGAGTAGGTAGTAAACAACTTTAGATGCATCGAGCTCCGGTTCGTTTATTGAACTCATCCTCATTAGCCATGCTGGCCTACTACCTGCATACTCTCTAGCGCGACAGTAACGGGTACCGACCATTGAAGGCACGGATACGACTTCGCCTCGTTGTGCGTATACACAACCATCTAGTCATTGTATCAGGAGTGAATAATAACAGATTCATCTATTATTCTAGATCTATTATTCTTCACAGAATAATAATAGATCTATTATTATTCACTCCTGATTATATGTTATAAGCCTTTGTGTCCTCCATGGCGCGCGTCGCCTTGATGCGACAGGGTGTGGATGAAACCTGGCACAGCTAACTGTCTGAGGTGGCCTATGCAGCGGCACACCGATGTGCGTGAGTCTCCTTCATGGCCGGCAATTGCAAGAGCAAAGCCCAAGCTGTCACTAGCATATACTAGTATATATATATATATATTATAACCATACATACACACACACCCACACACGCGCACGCACGCACGCACGCACGCACGCACGCACGCACACGACGTCAGCGCACGTCACCTATATATATTATATTATATATATATATATAATATACCATTTTTATGATATAAGGAGATACATAAAAATGTACAACTCTCCCTCAATCTGACTGCCTAAATCCACTCTCACTCCCTCTCTCACTGGCTCGTTGTCTCGGGCAGCCGCAGCCAATCAGGCGGCGTCGCTGACTCGCGGGGCACCTGCCCGCCGCCGCGGCCGTGTGCGTGCAGCGCGCGCCGTCACAATGCCGCGCGTGCAGGCGCGGCCAAGCACGACGGCGCCACCCCGCCACCGCCGCCGCCGCCGCCGCTCCCAGCGGCCAGCAGCAGCCGGAGAGACGGGCCACGACGAAGTAGGACATGCGCCGCTGACGGCACATGAGTTCACCGAGCGAGCTCGCGACGGAGAAAAGGCAGGCGATGACACGTGCGGCGCCGAACCGAGTGTGCAGACGATCCGGCGCGCAGACGCACGCGTCCGCATCGTAGCAGACGCACGCTGCAGCGAAGTCGGCGCCCTGTTATAGCAGACGACCATTTTTTGAGAGAGCGAGAGCGCGCGCGATTCGAGAGATCGGATACTTACGAAAGATTTCAGCAGAAACGACGAGAAAAGGACAATCACGTAGGGAATGGACACGTGCATATTATAGCAGGCGATAATTTCTGTAGGCAGTGTCTCCGGGTTGACCGCGAAGGAAGGAGAAGAGAGACGTACGTGTGCAAACGAAACAGAAACATATTATTTTCTTGTGAATGCGCTTCGACCGTCTCGGCGCGAAGAAATTCGTGCAACGAAAGACAAGAATATACTCGAAACAAGAATGTGAGACATATAACACATTATACATAAAATAATATACACACAGATTTACAGATAAACACAAATATGTGCGCGTCGGGGCATGACTGAGATATCAAGTATTGTGATCACAGCACAAACCATAGCTGAGGGCGAAACCTTTCGCGACGGATATATATCAGCGATGTAATAACGTGTTGGGAAATTTACCGCTAAGTGCTGCATGATTGACTAGATTCGTCGCGCATCTGTGGAGGCACTGCTCAAAAAGGTGAGTGGCAGAACGGCAGTACTCGCTAAACGAGAGAAAACAGGCCACACAAAGAACCGAACTGCATCGCGATTTCTGTGGCAAATATTTGAGCAGTAATTGTGCGTCTACTACATACAACCTGTCTTGGCGCACAGACTGCTACTGCTCTTGCTGCGGTTGTTGTTGTTTTTGTTGTTGTTGCTGTTGTTGATGCTGCTCACGCTGAGAGCCCACGGTGATGGATACAGTAACGAACGGCGCGCTAAACGACCCCGTAATAAGTGCGCTCGCTGTAGAGCGATGTTAATCGCGAATTGTACACTTTGTTGATCAAGAGCGAAGCCAAAGCTGCGAGTTTAAGGAAATACATGCAGAAACGATGCCAAGATACATTGCCCGCAGAGACTAGTAGTAAGAACGGCTCCGTGTATGGTGTATACATTAGAGCTAAACTCTACAGTAAGATCCAAGTCATATTGGTTAACGGCTACAAATACTCACATGTTATACTAGCAATTAGACCCAGCCACCGTGGCAACCCGCGTTAATGTACATGGTATATGTACAACCCACACCTTCTATATACACTCAGATACATGGCATATTGTAATGCTAGGCAGTACAGAATATGCCAACACGTGTAAGGCACTGGCGCACCATAGGAGTGTAAGAGTAATTATTGCAGAGGCCCCGACTGAGCGCATGTGCTCGCGTCCTAATGGTAGTGAACACATACATCAGCATGAGACTTAACCGATTAGAGTTCAACATGATCGGGTAGTGCCGCCCCATCATCAAAGCTAGTGAGTTAACACTGAATAGAATAAAAACAGTACAATAAATAGCTCAAAACGCTGGGCAAGTACAGCTTAGATAGCTATTGTATGGACATAATTTGACAATAAGCCAATCGATGTAGTATTACAGATGAGAAATCCAGGTTTTTCTATACAGTCGATCCGGTTATAAGTATGAGCTAATATTGCAAGTCGACCGTAAAATCACTCTCATATATGACATAATAATGCTTGAATCACAATAAAATCACACGCTTGTAATCTTTTGCCGCATAAGGAAACAAAAGGTGGAGACCATTTGGCCATTGACGATGCGCGCTCGAAAATAATCATATAAAATAACTAATAAAAATATCAAAAAACACACAGCACCAAAATAAGGCAAACGTCAACGATTTCTTCAATCTCAGCAATACACAGTCCTCAATTACAAGTAATCAAACTATAGCCGTGGTCCTAGATAAAAAAAAAAACAGAAAAAATACGCGTGCATTTTTCAAAAATGTCATTCCAATGCCCCAGAATAGACCCAGAAAAGATACAGAGAATACATGCGTACACCGTGCGCGAGGCGGAAAATAGGAAACGTAGTCGCTTCGGCGCAGAGCGCGAGCGAGAAAATAGAAAGTTGCCTAGGGTGAAGAGAGAAGGCGGAGGAGAAAAGGATAAAGAATAGCGATAGACGAAAAAAGAAAGGGGTGATATGTCTGTGCGTGTGCTGCCGCCGCCCGCACTGCGTTCCTGCCGGCGTCGTGGCGTGCCCTAGCCTGCCGCCTGTATAAAAGCCGTGGAACGGTGCATATGAGAGAAACACCCTGTGGAAGGCGTGCCATCAGGACATATAGGCGCAGGCTAAATGTACGTGATAAGTCGAACCGTTGACGCCTTCACGCTCCATCAGTCGGCACAGAATTCCAGATAATCGTCGCAGTCAAGGATTCCAGATATCGTTTTAGTAAAAAGCTGGAAATCGTTCAGCATCCGAGCAATATTTAAACTGAGAGCAACAAAACATTCCTCATTAATTCAACAACGATGGGCCCGATCGAGCAGCATAAATAAAAGATTCTCACGCGCTAATTTTAATGCGATAAATAAAGTTAACGCCTGCGCGCATGCTTACGCCCCTGCGACAACTCCCCAAATCAAAAAGCGTCAGCAGTACAGCAACAGCACCAGCATAGCCAGCACAGCACGTCAGAGTAAGTAAGCAAGCAGCAGCAGCAAACAACAACACAACAACAACAACAGCAACAGCAACAGCAGCAACAACAACACAACAAACAACAACAACAACAACCGCGGCAAGCAGCACAACAACAGCAACAACAACAACAACAACAACAAGCGCGCAGCAGAGCAGTTAGCAGCTGTGCGCCAAGAACAGTGTATTAGTAGACGCACAATTACGGCTTCAATATTTGCCAACAGAAATCGCGATGCAGTCGTCTTGTGTGCCAGTTCCTCTCGTTTAGCGAAACTGCCGGATTCTGCAACCACCTTTCTGAAGGCAGTGCCGCTCCACAGATCGGGACGAACTAGTCCAACTCATGCAGCACTTACGCGGTAAATTCCCAACACGATATATACATCGCTGATAATATCCGCCGAAGGTTTCGCCCATCTAGTTGTGCGTGAATCGAGCAATACTTGATACCTGCAGTCATGCCCGAACGCGCACATAATTGTTTATCTAATCTTTATATGATTATATAAGGTTAATGCCGCCATCTGTCGAGATACCGTCTTCGTTGCACAATGCTCCGCGCCGAGAACGTCGAACGCCATCACAAAAAATATATGGTCTGTTTACGTTTGCACACGTACGTCTCTCCTCTCCTTCGCTTCGCGGTCTAACCGGAACACGCCTACAGAAATTATCGCCTGCTATAAATATGCACGTCCATTCCTACGTAATTGTCCCTTTTCTCGTGTTTCTGGCGAAATCTGTCGTAGTAACCGATCTCTCGAACGCGCGCGCTCTCGCTCTCTCAAAAAGTCGCTGTAACAGGGCGCGCGACTTCGCTGCAGCGTGCGTCTGCTACGATGCGCGCGTGCGTCGCGCGCCGGCGTCGCACACTCCCGGTTCGGCCGCAACGTGTCATCGCCTGACCTTTTCTCCGCCGCGACTCG
>NW_014577065.1:131947-143749 GCF_000485595.1 Priapulus caudatus | reverse complement strand
CTGAAGTAAGTAATTAAGAACGTCGCTACCATATAAATCATCTCAAACGCTTGGCAAGTACAGCTTACGTAGTCTTTGTATGGAACTATTTAATTTGACATAGCCAATCGATGTTAGTTTACTTACTATGAGTGAGAATCCAGTTTTTTCTTATTAGCATTCGATCCTGGGTAAGTGGATGAGGCTTAATATTGCAGTCGACCGTGAAAATCCTCTATATATATTGACAAAAATGTTTGGAATGACAATAAATCCAGCACTGCTTTTAATCTTTTTGCGCATAGTAAACAAGAGGTTTGTGTATGACCATTTGCCCATTACGATTCCGCTGCTCGATAATAATAATAATAATAATAATAATAATAATAATAATAAAATATTAATAATATACACATGCAGCGACCTAAATATATGCAAGTTCAACGATTTCTTCATCTCATGAATACACGTTCCTTCATTGCAAGTTTTTTGCAAACTATAGCCTTGTCCTAGATATATAAAAAAAACGAAAAAATACGCGTGCATGTTTTCAAATGTCAGTTCAATGTCCCCACAATAGACGCCCAGAAAAGATACAAAAAATACATGCGTACACAGCGTGCGCGAGTGCGGGGAAAATAGGGAACGTGAGTCGCCTTTCTTGCGGACGAGCGCGAGCGAGAAATAGAAAGTTGCCTAGGGGTGAAGAGAGAAGGGCGGAGGGAGAAAAGGAATAAACGAAAGTGAGCGATAGGACGAGAAAAAAGTAAAGGGTTTGATATTGTCTTGTGCGTGTGCCTGCCTGCCTGCCCGCCTGCGGTTCCTGCGTGCGGCTTGCGTTGCGTTGCCTGTCTCCTGCCTGCATATAATAAATGCCTGACGGGTGCATATGAGAGACGAACAACTGTGGAGGCGTGCCATCAGGACAATAGGCGGCAGCTATGTACGTGATATAGTCGAACCGTTGACGCCTCGCTCTATCTTTCGCACAGAATTCCAGATAATCGTCCAGTCAAGATTCCAGATATTCGTTTTTTAGTAAAAAGCTGTACACGTTCAGCTTCGAGCAAATTTAAACTGATGAGCAAAAACATTCCTCGATGTATTCAACAACGATGTTGGCTCCGGATCGAGGCAGATAAATAAAAGATCTCAGCGCGCTAATTTAATGCTATATTAATTGTTAATCGTCCTGCGCGCATGCTTACGCACCCTGCGACTATACTCTAAAATCAAAAACGGCAGCAGTAGCAGCAAACAGCACCAGCAGTAGCAGCAGCAGCAGCAGCAGCAGCAGCAGCAGCAGCAGCAACAACAACAACAACACAGCAACAGCAACAACAACAACAACAACCGCGGCCACCCCGTGCCTCGGACGGGCTGTAGCTTCAGTAGCGGCGGCGGTGCTGCTGCTGCTGCTGCTGCTGCTGGTGGTGGAGGTGGTGGAGGTGGGGGGAGCTGACATTGACAGCTAGTCTCATGCGGTAGTCTAGCGTGTGAGCATTAGCATGCATGCACGCGATCGCCGCCGCAGCTGCCATTGTTTCCCGCCGCGCGCAAACCGACCAGCAGCGGCCGGATCTGTTTACATTAGAAATGAATTAGCTTCGGAACGGGTTTGCTTAATTATTAGAGATGTTTTCGAAGCGTGAGTCGCGGCGACAACGCATCAGCGCTGCGTGCATGCTCCCCCGTCAGCGTGCGTGCGTGCGTGCGTACGTACGTGCGTGCATGCTCCCCCGTGAGCGGGCGTGCGTGCGTGCTCCGTGCGTGCATGCTCCCCCGTGAGCGTGCGTGGGTGCGTGCATGCTCCCCCGTGAGCGTGCGTGGGTGTGTGCATGCTCTCCATGAACGTGCGTGCTTTGTGCGTGCATGCTCCCCCGTGAGTTATATTATTATTATTATTATCATTACGCGCTATCCGGCTGTTTTACGCGTTAAAGGGGAAAAAGAAGCTGTTTAGAAATCGCCACTACCATGACGGCTTTAGGCGGTGAAACATAGAATGCGAAACAATGATAAGTTTGTCATGCTTCTGCTCATAACTTTCTGATTGGAACAGCGACGCATTACGGGTTCCCACTCCTTCACCACCATGCATTGCATCTATCTCCCCTCTCTTCTCTCTCCACTTCTCTCTCCCTCCCCATCGCTCTCCCCATTTCTCGCGTTCTCTTCCCCCTCCCGCTCTGCTTCTCGTTTCGAGGGGAGGGGATCTCAGTGAATGTATAATGCCTACGCAGTATGTGTGCCTATAGACACATATAATCCTCTCTATAAATATGTTGCGTTGCTAGAGTGAGTATTTGGAATGTAGGCATTGAGCCCCAGCACCTGGTCAGTAGCCAGCCAACCCTGGATTAACATCACGTACTATCTGGCGCTAGATCTGAACGAACCACAATGCGAGTTTTCCAGTCTGCCTCACCTTAAGGACCCAGCCCTGTAGCGTGTTTGTCACGGTAAGAGGGATCAATGCCAGTCCCAACATCATCACCGCGTGCTGCCGTGTGCATCCACGGCATCCCCAAGTACCATCTCTCCTGTTACCATCTCCACACCATCCCCGCCCACCACCTCTCCTGTTACCATCTCCACACCATCCACGCCCACCACCTCTCCTGTTACCACAGCGTGTGCTGCTGCTGCTACTGCTGGTGCTGTTGCTGCTACTGCTGCCGTTTTTGATTTTAGAGTATAGTCGCAGGGTGCGTAAGCATGCGCGCAGGACGATTAACAATTAATTATAGCATTAAATTAGCGCGCTGAGAATCTTTTATTTATCTGCCTCGATCCGGAGCCAACATCGTTGTTGAATTACATCGAGGAATGTTTTTGCTCATCAGTTTAAATTTGCTCGGAAGCTGAACGTGTACAGCTTTTTACTAAAAACGAATATCTGGAATCTTGACTGGACGATTATCTGGAATTCTGTGCGAATGATGAGAGCGAGGCGTCAACGGTTCCGACTATATCACGTACATAGCTGCCGCCTATATGTCCTGATGGCACGCCTCCACAGGTGTTCGTCTCTCATATGCACCCGTCCAGGCATTTATATATGCAGGCAGGCAGACAGGCACGCACGCACGCACGCAGGAACGCAGGCGGGCAGGCAGGCAGGCACACGCACAGACAATATCAAACCCTTTACTTTTTTTCTCGTCCTATCGCTCACTTTCTTTATCCTTTTCTCCCTCCGCCCTTCTCTCTTCACCCCTAGGCAACTTTCTATTTCTCGCTCGCGCTCTCGCAAGAAGCGACTCACGTTCCCTATTTTCCCGCACTCGCGCACGCGTGTACGCATGTATTTCTGTATCTTTTCTGGGCGTCTATTGTGGGGCATTGAACTGACATTTTGAAAACATGCACGCGTATTTTTTCTGTTTTTTTTTTATATATCTAGGACCAAGGCTATAGTTTGCAAATACTTGTAATGAAGGAACGTGTATTCATGAGATGAAGAAATCATTGAACTTTGCATATATTTAGGTCGCTGCATGTGTATATTATTAATATTTTTATTATTATTATTATTATTATTATTATCGAGCAGCGGAATCGTCAAATGGCCAAATGGCCATACACAAACCTCTTGTTTACTATGCGCAAAAGATTAAAAGGCAGTGCTGAATTTATTGTCATTCCAAGCATTTATTATGTCAAATATATAAGAGGGATTTTCACGGTCGACTGCAATATTAGCTCATACTCTCACCAGGATCGAATGCTAATAAGAAAAACTGGATTCTCACTCATAGTAATAACTAACATCGATTGGCTATGTCAAATTAAATAGTTCCATACAAAGACTACGTAAGCTGTACTTGCCAGCGTTTGAGATAATTTATTGTAACTGTTTTTATTACTATTCAGTAGTTAACTCACTAGCTCTTATGATGTGGCGGCACTTACACCGATACATGTGAAGTACTAATCGGTACTAAGTCTCAAATGCTGAATGTATGCGTTCACTACATTAAACATGTAGAGCACATGCGCTCAGTCAGGGCCTCCTGCTAATAAATACTCTCTACACTCACTACATGGGCGCCAAGTGCCTTAACGCTGTTGGCTATACTGTACTGCTAAGCATTACCAACATGCCATGTATCTGATGTGTATATAGAAGGTGCTGGGTGTACATATACCATGTACATTAACGGGGTTATGTGTAAGCTAGGTTTTGACAACGGTGGGCTGGGTATAATTTGCTAAGTATAACCACTGTGGATATTTGCTAGGTTAACCAATATGACTTGGATCTCTACTATAGACAGTTTAGCTCTAAAATGATATACACCCCCTACACGGAGCACGTTCTTTACTAACTAGTCTCTGCGGGCAATATATCTTTGGCATCGTCTTCTGCATGTATTCCTTAAACTCGCCAGCTTGGCTTCAGCTCTCTGATCAACAACATGTGTACAATTACGACGATTAACCATCGCTCATACGTAGCGAGCGCCACTTATTACGAGGCATCGTTAGCGCGACCGTCGTTACGTCTACAACCACCGTGGGCTCTATACACCCCGTGCCTCGGACGGGCTGTAGCTTCAGTATTCGGCGGCGGTGCTGCTGCTGCCTGCGCCTGCCCTTTGCTGCTGCTGCTGCTGCTGCTGCTGGTGCCGTGGAGTGGTGGAGGTGGGGCGGAAGCTGAATTGACAGCGTAGTCTGATGCGGTACGTATAATTAGTCTAGCGTCTGTGCAGCGCATTAGTTAGCAGTGCACGCGTATCGCCGCCGCCGGCTGCCATGTTCCCGCCCGCGCGCGCAAACGACCAGCAGCGGCAACGGATACTGTTATACATTAGAAATGAACTCTCCGCTTCGCAACGGGTTTTGCCTTAATTATTAGAGATGTTTTTCGAAAAGCGTAGAGTCGCGACGACACATTCAGCGTCTTGGTTGCATGGTTCCCCCGTCAGCGTGCGTGCGTTGCTGTGCGTACGCTACGTGCGTGCATGCTCCCCGCTCAGGCGTGTAACTACTCGGCCATGACCCCGTGCGTGCGTGCGTACGTGCGTGTCGTGCATGCTCTCCCGCTGAGCGGTGCGTTGCGTGCTGTGCTCGTTGCGTGCATGCCCTCTCCTGTGCAGCGACCCCCTGCGTTGCGGCGTGCGGTGCATGCTCTCCCGTCAAGGCTGCTGTGCGCTGCCGTCTGCGTTGCGCTGCGTGCATGGCTCCCCCGTGAGCGACGTGCCGTGGTGCTACCGTGCGTGCATGCTCCCCCGTGGCGAGCAGTGCGTGGGTGAATGCATGCCTCCCGTGAACGGTTGCCGTGTCTTTGGCTGCGTGCATGCTCCCCCGTGAAGCTTATATTTATTATTATTATTATCATTACGCGCCTATTCCGGCTGTTTACGCGTTTAATGGCGAAAAAGAAGCTGTTTAGAAATCGCCACTACCATGACGCCGCTTTTAGGCGTGCTGAAACATATGAATCGCGAAACAATTTGATAAGTTTGACATGCTTCTGCTTTCATAACTTTCTGATTGGAATCAGCGGACGCCCATTACGGCGCTTGCCCATCTCCTTCACCACGCAATGCTTTGCATCTGTTCTCTCCCTCTCTCTCTCCTCCACTTCTCTACTCCCTCCCCTATCGCTCTCCTCCAATTTCCTCCGCGTTCCTACTTCACCCCTCCCGCTCCGCTTCTCGTTTCTGAGGGGAGGGGAATCTCAGTGAATGATATAACTGCCTACCGTCCAGCTATGTGTGCCTATGGACACATTATATATCCTCTCTATAAATATGTTTGCGTTGCTAGAGTTGGCAGTATTTGGTCATATTGTAGGCATTGAAGCCCCAGCACCTGGTCAGTAGTCAGCCAACCCTGGATTTAACATCACGTAATACTCTTGGCGCTAAGATCACTGAACGAACCACAATGCGAGTTTCCAGTCTGCCTCACCTTAAGGACCCAGCCCTGTTAGCGTGTTTGTCACGCGGTAAGAGGGATCAATGCCAGTCCCAACATTCATCACCGCGTGCTGCTCGTGCCTTCGCATCCCACGGTCATCCCATGGAGTACCAATTCTCTCCTGTACCATCTCCACACCATCCACGCCCACTCACCTCATCCTGTTCACCATCTCCACACCTCAATCCACGGCCCATCCACCTCTCCTGTATACCATCTCCAACATCAAACCCACCACCTCGTCCCATGTTACCATCTCCACACCATCCTGCCCACCACCTCTCCTGTTACCATCCCACACCATCCATCGCCACCCACTCTCCTAAAGCTTACCATCTCCACACCGTCTCACGTCCCCCACCACCTCGCCTGTTACCATCCTCCACGACCATCCAACGCCCACCATCCTCTTCCTGTTACCATCTCCACACGTCCACGCCATCCACCTCTCCTGTTACCATGTCTCCACACCATCCACGCCCACCACCTTCTCCTGATTAACCATCTCCACACCATCCACGCCACTCACCTCTCCTCGTTACCATCTCCACACTCATCCACGCACCCACCCACCTACGCTCCTGTACCTATCTCCACACCTTATCCTTAACGCCCACCACCTTCCCTGGTTACCATCTCCACAGCCATCCCCGCCCACCAGACCTCTTCCTGTTACCATCTCCACACCATCCACGCCCACCACCTTCTCCTGTTACCATCTCCCACCATCCACGCAACCACCTCTCCTGTTACCATCTCCACACCCATGCACGCCCACACCTGCTCGCTGTTACCATCTGCGTGCACACCGTTCGCACGCCACCACCTCTCCTGCTACCATCTCCACACCATCCTAACGCCCACACGCTCGTCCTGTTGACCATCTCCACACCATCACGCCACCACCGCCTGCCTTACCATCTTCGCGCACACCATCACGCCCACCACCGTCTCCTGGGTTCCATCTCCACACGCGATCACCCGCCCACCACCTCTCCTGTTACCATCTCCACACCATCCACGCCCACCACCTCTCCTGTTACCATCTCCACACCATCCACGCCCACCACCTCTCCTGTTACCATCTCCACACCGTCCACGCCAACCATGCCTATTGATTCTCCATTTCCTGGCAACCATGTCCTACCAGTCTCATGTCGGCCCTTTTCCCGGCAGGAATCCCCATCGCACTATCCGGCTGTCCCACTTCTCAGTAACGCACCCTCTCTCCTCTCTTGTGGCCTTACTTCTGAGAAACTACCCTGCCTGCTAACCATTACCGCGAACGTTTCTGTTGTCTCCGCGCCCTAGCACAGCCCGCTTTCACTTTCTTTGAGTTCTCGCCCAGCTTTCCTCTCATCCCATCCTATGTCTGCCCTCCAGTCCGCTAGTTAAATAACAGTTGTGAGCTGTCTCATTACACCTGGGAAATATAACAAGAATGTAGCGCCCCTTCAGTATAATGAGTCAGTCTTAATAATGTTGTAATTTACATCTTGTCACAAATAAAAGACGAGACTCGTTACAAATCATTTGTGTTCATTCTGCTGTGATATAAGTGATAGCTACATGGTCATTTTTTTCTAAATATTTCTATGTCTACACAATGTTAAAGGTGCCGATGAAAGCTTGATAAATTTTTATATCGTCCACTCAATTCAGGTGCTGTCCTAATCTGATCGATTGTATTTGAATTTCATATTCCATCAACTAGATATAACAGCAATGTTTGCTCGGCCTAAAAAACAAAGCACTTTTAGTGATAGATATCACACACATAAGGTGTTTCACCAACTGCTATAACGTCCATTTCACTCAAGGTGATGCCAGGCCACGGGCAGAATAGCCATAGGCTATGGGTGTGCCGGGGAATTACACGCAACCATTAAATCTGTCCGGTATTATAACCGCGATCAGTATCGGCATTAAGAATTCTCATGATAAACGGCCTGAACTTTCACACTGCGCTAATGAAGTCGTAATCACGCAGCGTAGCTTATATATATATATATATATATATATATATATATACATGCAGCGTCACCTATCGAACGTCGCTCTGTTACGGAAGTTACCGCGGCCATAACCGGAAATTCTCGCAGCCTGGGATCGGTTGAAATAGTTTATTGCGCGGTGCGTTTGCAGTAGTAGTTTGCATGAATAACATGATAACATGACCAAATATAATTACGTGGCGGTATGACAGTTATGGGAATGCAGTAATCATTCGAGATTTCACGCAGGTTCGTTGCAATAGTTTATCACAGGCCATGACAGATTACGTAATTCTCGCCATTACGTAACATCACTGACTGTCCCAGCGTTTACGTTTGCGCATTAAACATGATTTGTCACCGAAAATGATCTGCATCACTATTACCGATGCATGATATCATCAAGATCTAATGATACATGTTGTATTATATGTGTTATGTGTATTATTGTAATAGTAATACATTGTGTATTATTGTAATAGTAATACATTGTGTATTATTGTAATAGTAATACATTGTGTATTATTAGCTAATGATACATGTTGTATTATGTGTTATGTGTATTATTGTAATAGTAATACATTGTGTATTATTAGCTCTTGATATCATTCAGGTCTGACTTGAGACGCGCCGACTATTACGACCAAACATTGCACGTGTACAATCGCGCTAACTTCATCCTCTGAGAACGCGCATATTTTTCTTTTTTCACAAATGCCGATGAGAGAAGAGTCATTGTGATATGGCCACCGCCAATATATATATATATATATATATATACAACGCGCTATGCTTCCCACCGACCCTCTTGGATCAAACGTCGGCCATGAGAGGTAACGCATTCCGAGAAATGAAAAGAGACGAACCGGTGATTATAGCGCCCTCTATATCGACGGCGATCATGATCATTCCCGAACACGCATGTTACCGGCGCCCTTTACAATGCACGGCTGCGAAAAGAGGTTGATTATACCATCGGGAACTAGCAATGAATTAGGCATCACTGGTTGTTGAGATTTTTTGCGCCATTCATTCCATTCTACGATCGAAGGTAATTGCGTTATTTTCATTGAGTGATCTCGGTGCTGAATCTTATTCAGGCACGCTATTCTGCACGCACTGCAACACACCATTCGCGTGTACGGCTGTACGTGTGCCTTGCAGCGTCGACGCGCCAAGACGTACTGTACACCGTACTGCCTATATAGTTGTTTAGTGTGCCATAGCTTCGTTAGCCTTACCTCTCCTAACTGTGAACCTTACTGCTTCCCTTAATCCGACACTTCGCATGATATACCAT
The DNA here is from genome assembly GCF_000485595.1 of Priapulus caudatus. Lineage (NCBI taxonomy): Eukaryota > Metazoa > Priapulida > Priapulimorpha > Priapulimorphida > Priapulidae > Priapulus > Priapulus caudatus. The sequence goes on along the minus strand of NW_014577065.1, from coordinate 134,548 downwards.
GGTATTCCCTCCACTTCTTGTTATCCCCAAATCCTTAAAATCTCGTGTTCATGGAGTTCTTCTCCTCGTTCGAACGCTGATCGACTAAATTGTCTAGCATGTTCAGAACATCACGGACCTTTCAACTGATGCACCTTACTCACATCCTGTACCCACGATGGCCTGTGGAACGAACGTCCATTAGAGATACAGGCAAACGCGTGCACACACATTCCACGCCGTCTTTATATGAGAGAATACGCACTGCAAATAGACCGAAGCAATACAACCTCCCGCAACCCCCAGCATGTCGAATTTATTGTCATGACGTATAGATACAAACTCGCGGTGGGTGATTATCCGCGAGGTCAGGTCTAACTATGAGCGATTTCAATTGAATCTAGCACTGCTCATAGATCCCGACTGAAACTCGGGTGGTGGTGGTGAACTATGTGTGGTGGTCGACGAGCCGTCGTGTAACAGTTCATATCGTATCGACTTACACGGGTCCTTAGTAAACTAACAGCAACACACCGATCACAACATGAGGACACAGGGTCCGCGCGTGCGTGACCTTCTTCCCGCTTTTTTTTTTACTCCGTGGATGCGTGATCACCAGGTGTTATCCTTGCTCCCCCTCCTGCTTCCTGGGATGTTGCCCAAGGGCATTGTTTACACACGTGTTCTCTCTGCCTCCCCGCCCCCCAGCGGGCCATGCGCACCACAATACCCAGCAACCACTCGGCACACAGCGCCGCACAATGCTTGCCCGGGCACCGCACAATGTGGTCACAAATATTTGAAATTTTTCTTAGCTGAATCGGAGGGCGCCATTCACGCGCTCGGCGTGAATAACATTATTAGCGATCACGGCGACGGCCATTGTCGCCGCCGTTGTGGCGCATGCAGATTACATTGTCGCCGACAACAATGCCGTAGAAATAACAAGTGTCGGACGGCGCGAGGTGATCCAGCCCGCAGCGCTCGTAAACAAGGGCCTAGCAGAGTGGAAGCGATGCGTAGTGACTCCGGTCCGCTTTAACAGGATTCAGCCGGGCCAGCTACCGTGGATAGTAGCTAGATTCACTCCACTCGCTCTGTGCGCAGGACTATAGGCTAAAAGCACTAATACGGGAGCGGGCTGAACCTGGCATCAAGCAAGACCAGCGGGTGACAGTCTGATTGCGTCCGTACGCTGTGTAGTAGTTTGACCAAGAGGTCTGACCATGGCCTTAGGAGACCGCATGGGTTGTCCAGCCATGGCCGCACCCTGTCTGGGGGGTCTGGTCACGGCAATAGCTATCGAGGAGTCCCTTGTTGGTCGGAGTATGTCCGTAGATGGTCGGAGTCCATAGACAATATAGATAAGCAGTTCAGGGAAAGCTATACGACTCACGCTTACGTTACGAATTCTGACTCTTTCACTAGGTTACTGGTGTCTGTTGAATTGGCTTCCCATGACAGTGGGCAGTACAGGTGCTAGCAAATTTAAAAACTAACTTGTAGTCAATAAAACCATCATTACAATCTACACGCAGTCACACGCGTTGAACGTGAGCCTTACGTATAGTCGCGTATGAAGCTTCCATTCGCCGTACCGTGACTGTTCACGCAGGAGCCGAATGCAAGCGCCGTACACCGGCACCGGACTAGAAGCGCACGCAGTGCAGGCGCAGTGTTGGCACAACACACCCACGCGGGCTTATGGCTGCCAGCACACGCACGCGTACCGCCGCCGTACGCTCCGCGGGGCAGCATTTCCCGCCGGGATCTGTTGGGAAGTTCCGGCACTCCCTGATCTCCGCAGCTACTTAGAATCCCGGCGCCCAAGATCGGTTTGAAGCGGGGGGAGGGGGAGGAGAGAGGGGTGCAGCTATTCTTATCGACGCACGCATGTTTGGGTTGGTTTCTCGGTGCCTGCGTGAGCGCTCCGGGTAAACCCACCCGCGTCGTATTTTGTAAACAGCACGCATGAATCGGCGCAAATCCGTCGGCGCAGGCAGCCTTTTGTTTCTGCACGGCGACGAACGCTCGCGCGCTCATCCCCTCGCTGATCCACTCGCCGTGTTTTTTTTTTATCTCCGGCGCTGCGGAAAGAACACGAAAGAATGCGCGGAGTGCTTACGGCGCATGCGCTCATGCCGACGCCGTGAACAAGTCGGCTCTGTGCACGTTAAGACACCCGCCTGTCTCGTCGCGGGGACTCGCTCGATTGAGTCAAGTGACGACAGCATTTTTGCATAGCGATACCATAATTGCATATAATTACGATATAAAGGATTGGTTGCTCGTAATATTGTACTCATTGCGCGTTTACTATTGTGGGGAAAGACATTTTTCATGCATTTATATTTATATATATATATATATATATACACATGCACGAAATAAAGTCTGCAAAAGGCTTAGCAAGCGATAAAATTGCTTTGCTTTTTCGCGAAAATCAAATTACATCGCCTGGCGTCCCTCTCGCACCACCCACATTCAACTTCCACGCTTCTAGGCCACTCACCCACCACCGACCACTCCCTACACTCCTACATCTGCCACCATCCCACCCCGCGCGTGATCTGTGCGGCGTGAGATGCGGGCGGTAACAGGGGGGGGGGGGGGGGGGGGGGG
>NW_014577065.1:118418-129908 GCF_000485595.1 Priapulus caudatus | reverse complement strand
GCCCCGCGACATCATCCACGCGTGGCCCCCCCGCCCCGCCCGACATCATCACAGCGCTGCCCCCCCCAGTGCGTGCCGACATCTTACGCGTGCCCCCCCCCCCCGGCCCGACTCATACTCCACGCGTGCCCCCCCGCCCGCACATTCTCCACCGCCAGTGCCCCCCCCGCTCGACATCGTCACCGCGTGCCACCCCCCCTGCCCGACATCTCCACCGCGTTGCCTCCCCCCCGCCCGACATCTCCACGCTGTTGCACCCCCCCGACATCTCCACGCGTGCCCCCCCCCCACATCTGCATCGCGTTGCCCCCCCCCCACATCTGCCATCTGCGTGCCTCCCCCCCCCATCTGCACCGGCGTGCCCCCCCCCGGACATCTCTCTCGCGTGCCCCCCCCACATATGCCAGTGCGACGTGCTCCCCCCCCCATCTTGCCCCACGCGTTGCCCCCCCCCCCCCGACATCTCTCGCGTGGCCCCCACATCCCTCCCCCTCCCGCCTGCTCCACCGCTGTTAGCCCGCATGTCTCTCGGCTGGCGAGGAGCTGGTGGTGATGCGACTTACGACTGCGTTGCCCACCGTCACCACACACTGACGCCCGGCCGGAGCGCCACCGTGGATTAGCACGCAGGCGCGTGCTCGCGAGCATTCTATACGGCCTGCCTAAAACATACGCGACGCCGTGCCCGCAAGCTGCTGTTTGCAGAGACGATGCCTGCAGGTGCAGCGATGGCAAACCAGCCCTGCGCGCCCGTGTGCCTGAGATAAACACAGCACTATTCGAAACGTAAAGGCAGACCCGTGAGCGGGTACATAGCGAGCATATAAGCCGAAGAAGTGCGGTAGCATACAGCTTGAAGAGGATAGATAATACGATGACGATAACGAAGAGCAGAAACGCGCTGTGCGGTGAGTGGCATGCGTGGCGTGCGGCGTGCCGCGCGTGCGTGCGGTGGCGTTCGTGCGCGCGCGTGTGTGTGTTGGGCGTGCTGATGTGATGTGTGTGTGGACTGTGCCGTGCGATGCGTGTGTGCGTTGCAGTGCGCAGCGCGGCGTTGCGTGCGTGCGTGCGTCTCGCTGCTGCGTGCGGTTCGCCTCGCGGTGCGCTGCGTGTGTGTGTGGTGCGTATGTAACGTATAGGCTGGTGGGAAGACAGTGTAGAGAAGAGTAAAAGTAAACACCTAGTGTGGTTAATCTTAAGCAGAAAAGGATATGGTGATGACTGAATGCTAGAAGCATTGCCAATAAAGCAACGGAGTTAATTATAAACGTGAAACGGGGAGGCCTTCGTGAAGACTGCATAGTAGAAGGGGGAGGGGTCATCGCAGGGCAAGGTAGTTAGTGGATTAGACGAATAACGGCAGCATAGATTTTGCAAGCAAGAATTAAGCAAAGAATTTGTTTGTGGGTGTTATAACCTACTAAAATTACGGAGAGATGGGGTAACCCCTCCCCCCCCCCAAAATCTTCGAATCTGCACCGTTAGCGCTATTGCCATCATTACGTCTATCCTAATCCGAAATACGCGACATAATTTATATGCGGATTTAACTTGCCACAGTTCTTCTGGCCTCAGCTATAGTGTGTTCATCACTCCCGTGTCAGCGGTTGATCACGCTGCCTCGAGCCGCACGCTGGTTTACGACGTATATAAACGTTTAACAACAAATACATGTACCAGACCAGGACTCCATTACCGGGTTTTATTGCAGCAACAAAGATCTCTAGCCATCCGTTTTCGAAATCTATAGCGTGAAAATAAAAGAAAACGAATTCTAAGCGCACGTTCAGTGCAGCAATAACCCTTTTCGCCCAGGGGATACAAACGTGGAAAATGGAGGGACAGAGAGGAAGAGAGAGCGCACGAGCAGGGGAACGACAGAGCAGAGAAAGATCAAGAGAGACCGACAGACAGACAAACAGATAGACAAAAAAGATAGAGAAGGTTGCGAGAGAGAGAGAGAGAGAGAGAGAGAGAGAGAGAGAGAGAGAGAGAGAGAGAGAGAGAGAGCGCGCGCGCGCGCGCACCTCAAGGTAGGGTGATTCCAGAGGTATGCGCTTAGAACAACCTGGCATGCGGTTATCAGCCGCCAATCTCGCTTCCAGTGAAAGCTTTCGTGTTCTGATTGACAGCTGGCTGAAGACATCGCGCATAGGTGTGTTAGAGAACTGAGATGCTCGCTGACAGTCACCGCGAACCGTATGTAACATCGCGTGCGCACAAGACAAAAGCCAACGCTCTGAGGGGTTCTGCGAGACTCAGCGACCCTCACTTCTCACGTAGGCTGCGACCTCCAGCATTCTGAGGAATTATCACTGCGAAATGCCCGCTTTTGACTACGATGACGATGATACGGTTACGATCCGCGCTTAACGGACAGAGGTGACTATTGTGCGCGTTCGGCTGCAGCATAACAACTCTTGACCGTGCAGTGTCCTCGTGTGTACATCTGCCCGTCCACTCTTGCGGCAGTTTCCAGAGTTTTGCCTCGCTGGTTTTCCCCCCAGCGTATACCTTCAACGTGACATGGCTCACCTCTACAATAGCCCTCGGTGTGTACACCTGCAATGTGCCACAATTTCTCATTGCGGTGCCTGGCATTGTATATATATCTAGCAATTCACGCACGACCTGCCACTGTAATGTTCCTCCTCAGCATATTCATTTAATAAAACTATCTTTCTTGTCTAGTCTTTTATTATTTAATTATAATTATCCTTAATTCTGCTATTATGCTTCTATAATTAATGTCTGCTATTGGAGTTGATCACTCAACAAATTAATATTATTTAGTGCTAAACAAAGTTGCTCGGCAAACGTGGTTTGATGACCTGATGAATTCCATTGATCTCAAATTCGTATAATAATCAACTGAGAAAGCAACTAAGGCTCGATGAACTCGATTAATTGAAATGCGACTAAGTTCAATACATTTCAATGTGTAAATCTAAACACTTTTTTTGTTGAACATGAAACTATTTAACATTATGTTTAAAGACGACGCAGGCGTGACGTAGGCATAGACGACGCAGGCGTGACGTAGGCATAGACGACGCAGGAACTTTTCTCGGTATCATGCTAGCAGTTTCACATTGCCGTGCCCCTACCATGCAGTCAATTGCAACCACTTCCAATTTGGTTACAGCCCTATAGACCGAAGGTTTATTCGAATACGCAGTGGCTACACGTCCGGAATCGGTCGCCTAGCCTCCAGGCAACGCATCCGGACATCCACTGATGCCGTATTCGAACGTGAATATGCCGCACATCCACCGATGCCACTATAAATCATATGATATGCCACTATAAACCTATATGCCCTAACCCTAACCCTAACCCTAACCATAACCCTACCCCTAACTCTAACCATAACCCTTTGCAATATTCGGTCTATCAGACCTTCGGTCTATCAGACCTTCGGTCTGTAGGGCTGACCCCTCCAATTTTACATGTAGGCAGACACTCGAAACAATGTCAACTATAATGGACAATCACAGCTAGACAATCCGCTGTGTGTTCTTCCATCCCACCCCGCGCGTGATCTGTGCGGCGTGAGATGCGGGCGGTAACAGGGGGGGGGGGGAGGCTGCGACGCGAGCCGCGGGAACGAGTTGGCGAGCGGTTTACAAAGACGTCGGCTGATGATATCGTGCGGCTGCTTATTGCGACCCGCCAATTATGCGTTGCCGATCATTAAAATGTCCGAGATTCAACTCAAATAGAGATTAGTGAGCGAAAGGAGAGTTCAACAGCAGCGAATATATGGTGAATGGCGCCCACTAGCATCAGCCAGTATATAGGCAACGGGTACACACGCTCCTCAGGCGGATCGGGTGTGGTGGAGGGAGGGAGCGAGGCGAAGCATGCGTTGATATAAGAATGTTTTGTTTGGAGATTTGCTACCGTGTGTGTTTTTCGCGTCCCGCTGCTCTGCTAAATGGCCACGTTCGCTTAAACCATTCAAATCGTCACCACGAGAGACCTTGCGGGTTTACCCCTTTGACGTAGTCGATATCCAACTAGCATGCAGCCAGCCACACTAGCATATTATGTCGATGTCATACGCCACAGTGCACGTGTATCAGTGAGCACGTCTTACGGAGCGCATTGTGAACGTCGGGCCCTCCCCGCCATCAGCGTCATGTACCGTCGGTTGAGTACGGCAAGAAACACACGCAAGCAATTCTCCTTCTCGCAGAATCGCAAGCAAGGCTACAGCTCATGGTCGTCTCAGTAGCCGCTTACTTGGCTAGAAGTCTACTTACGCTGACTACTACACAGCTTTCTGCGCCGCTTCTTCGTCTACTTCACACGCGGCCGCGCGCACGGAGAGCTGAATTAATTACTTTTTGATCATTTTTAATGTTACTTTTATCAATCATTTATCATTGCCTCAGATTTGCGACTACTTTGTACTTCGAGTATGCCGCCAATGACGCCGCTGTAATTGAGAGAGAGAGATAGAGAGAGAGAGGGGGAAGCGACGGAGGGAGAGAGAGAGAAGAGAGAGAGAGAGAAAGAGAGAGAGAGAGAGAGAGAGAGAGAGAGAGAGAGAGAGGAGAGGGGGAAGCGACGGAGGGAGGGAAAGAGAAGAGAGAGAGAGAGAGAGAAAGAGAGAGAGAGAAAGAGAGAGAAAGAGAGAGAGAGAGAGGAGAGGGGGAAGCGACGGAGGGAGGGAAAGCGAAGAGAGAGAGAGAGAGAGAGAGAGAGAGAGAGAGAAAGAGAGAGCGAGAGAGAGAGGGAGAGTGTACACACGCGTCTGGTAAAAGCACTCGCGGCCCGAGGTACCGATTGCGTAGCTGAATTTATTAAATTTGATTGAATTGGCGCCAGTTTTAATCCCGGCGGCGCTGATGCAACCCGCGTGCGTGTATGTGTGTATGTGCGCGCGCGCGTGCTTGTGTGCGTACGTGCGTGCGAGCGTGTGTGTAATGCGTGCATGCGTTCATATGACTCACGTACACAGCGCATGCACACACAAATACATGGACTCACGTACACAGCGCATGCACACACAAATACATGGACTCACGTACAGCACTCAGCACCACTGGACTCCGTCACAGCGCGATGCGCAGTGGCGAACCGCGACATGACGCGGCAGGGTAATCGCAATAGCACTCACCAATATGCGTTGCACAATGAAAACCGCCGCAAATTACCGTTTATTGCTCGCGAATGAGCGACAATTTGCCCATTGTCGGGGAATGTATGCGCCCGTGATTGCCACGGACGGATTGCCGCTCTTCAGTCAGTTGGTTTTGCCACGAAGAAAAGAAATCGCTTTACGTAGCAGTTGTTGGCAGCCGGTGCGGGTGGTGTGACAGTGTGTGTGCGTTTGTGTGTTGGGGTGGGGGTGGGGGGTTGTTGTCAGGTTTGTCGCAGCGGCCGCGTTTGGGTCACTGTAATGGTCATGACAAGGTCCAGAATTCTTGGGATATATGGCGGCGGAGAGGAAAAGAGCGGAAGATGGGGGGGGGGGTGATGGGAGAACCAATAACTAACAAGCGGGTGGACGGAGTGCGTGAGGGTGGGAGAGAGAGACGGAAAGGACGAGAAAGTGTGTGCGTGTATGCATCTGAGAGAAAGAGAAAGAGCAGGCGAGAGATAGCGAGAGAGCGCAATATCTCACTAGAAGAGTCATATTTTGTAACGAATGTGCGTGAGAGTGCGCGAGAGCGAGAGCGAGACAGAACAAGAGACAGCGAGCGAGAGAGAAAAAAGGAGAGCGCGAGCGAGCGAGCGAGCGAGGAGCAGAGAGAGAGAGAGAGAGAGAAGAAGAAAAGCGAGAGATATGAGAGAGAGAGAGTAGAGAGAGGAGAGAGAGAAGATAGATAGAGAGAGAGAGAGAGAGAGAGAAAGAAAGCAGAAGAGAGGAGGACGATGAGAGTGGGAGTGGGGTAGAGCGCTGGAGAGGAAACACGGCTAGTGCAGGTTGGAATGAGCGGGAGATAAGAATGCTAACGGGTTAGCGCAGCTTGCGAAATAACTAAATTGACTAGGCCACTGAGCCCGCCCGCAAACATATTAGAGACGGGAGCAAACAGCAGCCAGCATTGACAGGGGCAACAGATCACTGCCAATTAGCCAGCGAGCAGTTTGGCAAGTGTTATTACAACCACGAAGAGAAGAATAATAGCGGAGAAATTGTCAAACAGCAGACGACAAGTGGAGACGGCATGTGGTGGCAGAACACACAGCGGATTGTCTAGCTGTGATTGTCCATTAATAGTTGACATTGTTCGAGTGTTCTGCCTACATGTAAAATTGAGGTCAGCCCTAACAGACCGAAGGTCTGATAACGCGTATATGCAGGTTATGGTTAGTTAGGGGTAGGGTTATGTTAGTTAGGGTTAGGGTTAGGGCAATCATAGGGTTTACTAGTGGGCATACATCCAATGACTTTAATAGCTGGCATCGGTGGATGTGCGGTCATATTCACGTTTCGACATACGGCATCAGTGATGTCCGGATGCGTAGTCCTGAGGCTAGGCGAGGCCGATTCCCGGACGTGTAGCCAACTCGCGTATTCGAATAAACCTTCGTCTATCGGGTCCTTCGGTCTACTCGCCTGGTTCGTCATAGGGCTGTAACCAAATGGAAGTGTTGCAATTGACTGCATGTAGGGGCAGCGGCAATGTGAAGACCTTGTCTTAGGCATGATACCTGGAAAATTTCCTGCGTCGTCTATGCTTCTATCACGCCTGCGTCGTCTTTAACATAATGTTAAATAGTTTCATGTTCAACAAAAATAAGTGGTTAGATTTAGACACATTGAACATGTATTGAATTAGTCGCATTTCAACTTAATCGAGTCTCGGGCGCTTAGTTCTTCTCAGTTGATTATTATACAATTTGAGATCAATCGGAAATTCATCAGGTCATCAAAGCCTCAACGTTTGCCAGACGGCAACTTGTTTTAGCATCTAAATAATATTAATTTGTTGAGTGAGTCAACTCCAATAGCAGACATTAATTATAGTAAGCATAATTAGCAGAATAAGGATAATTATATTAAATAATGAAAAAGACATAGACAAGAAAGATAGTTTTATTAAATGAATATGCTGAGGAGGACATTAACAGTGCAGGTCGTGGCGTGAATTGCATAGATATATATAGCAATCGCCAGGCAGCTCATGATGAGAAATTGTGCACTTGCAGGTGTACACACCGGAGGCTATTGTAGAGGTGGAGCGCATCGTCAGCGTTGAAGGTAATACGCTGGGGGGAAAACGCAGCGAAGGCAAAACTCTGGAAACTGCCGCAGAGAGTGGACGGGCAGCATGTACAAGCGAGGACACGCTGGCGACGCGTCAGACGTTGTTATGGCGTCAGCCGAACCGCGCAACAATATAGTGCACGCTCTGCGCGTTAAGCGGCGATGCGTAACCGTATCATGCGTCATCGTAGTCAAAGGCCGGCGACACGCTTTCGCCATTGATAATTCCCACGAATGCTGAGTCGCAGCCTACGGCGAAGAAGTGTAGGGTGCGCTGAGGTCTGCGAGGCAACCGCGCTCAGAGGCGTTGGCTTTTGTCTTTGTGCGCACGCGATGTGTTACATAAAGGTTCGCGTGACTGGTCCAGCGAGCATCCTCCAGTTCTCTAACTACACCCTAATGGCGCGATGTCTTCAGCCAGCTGCAATCAGAACCACCGAAAGCTTTCAGCTGGAAGGAGAGTTGCGCTTGATAAACCGCATGCCGGTTGTCTAAGCAGCATACCTCTGAATGCACCCTACCTTGGAGGTGCGCGCGCGCAGCGCGCGCTCTCTCTCTGCCTCGTCTCTCTCTTCTGCTCTGCTCTCTCTCTCCATCTCTCTGCTCTCTCCTCTCTCTGCAACTTCATCTATCTTTTTTGTCTATTCTGTTTGTGTCTGTCGGTTCTCTCTTGATCTTTCTTCTGCCGTCCGTTCCCCTGCTCGTGCGCTCTCTCTTGCCTCTCTGTCCTCCATTTCCAAAACGTTTGTAGTCCCCTGGCGAAAGGGTTATTGCTGCAGCTGAAGCGTGCGCTTAGAATTCGTTTCTTTTATTTTCACGTGCTATAAGATTTCGAAAACGATGGCTACGGAGATCTTTGTTGCTGCAATAAAACCGCGGTAATGAGTCCTGGTCTGGTACATGTTATTTGTTGTTAAACGTTTATATACGTCGTAAACGGCAGCGTCGGGCCGGGCAGCGTGATCAAGCGCTGCTGGACTACGGGATGGATGAACACCTATAGGCTGAGGCCAGAAGAACTGGCAAGTTAAATCCGCATATAAATTATGTCGCGTATTTCGGATTAGGATAGACGTAATGATGGCAATAGCGCTAGGTGCAGATTCGAGATTTTTTTGGGGCGGGGGAGGGGTTACCCCATCTCTCCGTAAATTTTAGTAGGTTATAACACCCACAAAACAAATTGCTTATCGCTTATATTCTCTTGGTGGCAAAATCCTATGCTGGGCGCGTTATTCGTCTAATCCACTAACTACCTTGCCCCCTCCCTTCTACTATCAGTCTTCACTTTTCACTTTAAATTAACCCGTTCTTTATTGCAATGCTTCTAGCATTCAGTCATCACCATATCCTTTTCTGCTTAAGATTAACTCACACTAAGGTGGTTTATCATTTACTACTTCTCTAGCCACTGTCTGCCACGCAGCCTATATTACATACGCACACACACACACACGCAGCGACTCGCGAGCAACCGCTCGGCAGCAGCGAGACGCACGCACGCACACGCACACGCCGCGCTGCGCAACATGCAACGCACACACGCCATCGCACGCACAGTCCAGCACACCACATCACATCGCACGCCAGCAACACACGCGCGCGCACAACTCGGCCACGCGCACGCACGGCGCGGACGCCACGCCACGTCATGCCACTCACGCACCGCGTTTCTGCTCTTCGTTATCGTCATCGATTATCTATCCTCTTCAAGCTGTATGCTACCAGACTTCTTCGGCTATATGCTCGCTATGTACCCGCTCACGGTCTGCCTTTACGTTCGAATGTGCTGTGTTTATCTTCAGCACCACGCGGCGCGCAGGGCTGGTTTGCATCGCTGGCACCCTGCAGCATCGTCTCTGGCAAAACAGCATGCTTTGCGGCACGCGTCGCGTATTGTTTTAGCAGCCGTATAGAATGCTCCCGAGCACGCCCTGCGTCTAATCCACGTGGCGCTCGGCCGGCGTCAGTGTGTGGGAGGTGGCGCACGCAGTCGAAGTCGCATCACCACCAGCTCCCTCGCCAGCGCGAGAGACATGCGGGCACGCGTGGAGCAGGCGGGAGGGGGAGGGGATGGGGGGCACGCGGCAGATGTCGGGGGGGGGGGCAACGCGTAGCATATGTGGGGGGGGGAGCACGCGATGGCTAGGGCACGCGCAGAGATGTCGCGGGGGGGGGCACGCGGGTGCAGATGGGGGGGGGAGCACGCAATGCAAGATGTGGGGGGGGGGCAACGGTCGATGCAGATGTGGGGGGGGGGCACCGTAGTGCGGGGCAGGTGGAGATGTCGGGCGGGGGGGCAACGCGGTGGAGAATGTCGGGCGGGGGTGGCACGACGGGGACGAGTCGAGCGGGGGGGGCACGGCGTGGAGATGTGCGGGCAGGGGGGGTGCACGCGTGAGATTATCGGCGGGGGGGGGGGCACGCGTAGATGTCGGCAGCGGGGGGGGGCCAGCCGGCTGGAGATGTCGGCGGGGGGGGGGCACGCGGTTAAGATGTTCGGGCGGGGGGGGGCACGCGGTGAGAGTCGGGGCGGCGGGCATTCGCGGTGGAGATTCGGCGGGGGGGAGGGGGCACGCGGTGAGATGTCGGGCGGGGGGGCACCGCGGTGAGATGTCGGCGTGGGGGGCACGCGCTGGATATGTCGCAGTGGGGGGAGGGGCAAGCGTGAGATGTCGGCAGTGGGGCGGGGGGGGGGGCACGCGGGTGGAGATGTCAGGCGGGGGGGTGGCACGCGATGGAGATGTGGGGCGGTGGGGGCAATCGCGTGGAGATGTCGGGCGGGGGGGCACGCGTGAGATGTCGGCGGCGGGGGGGGGCACGCGGTGGAGATTCGGCTGGTAAGGTGGGGGGAGCACGCGATGGAGATGTGGGGGCGGGGGGGGCACGCGGTGGAGATGTCGGTCGGGGTGGAGATGTCGGCAGGGGGGGGCCACGCGGGTGGAGATTTCGGGCGGGGGGGCACGCGTGGAGATTTCGGAGCGGTGGGGCGGGCACGCGGTGACAGATGTCGGGAGCGGGGTGGGCAGCGCCGTGTAGATGTGGGGCGGGGGGCCACGCGTGGAAGATGTCGGCGGAGGGGGCACGGCCGGACGATGTCGGCGCGTGTGTGTGAGGGGCGGCAGCAGTGGCAGATTGTCGGCGTGTGTGTGAGGGGGGGCATGCGTGGAGATGTTCGGGCGTGTGATGAGGGGGGGGGGTCGAATGCGCTTCGGTGATCGAAGGTTTCGAAATGTTCGGGAACTCACAGATAGTGAAGCGCATGCACGCATTAACACACACGCCGCAGCGCACGTACGCACACCAATCACGCGCGCGGCGCACATTACGCACCCATACACGCCACGGCGGGTTGTCATAAGCGCCGCCGATTAAACTGCGGCACAATTCCATGCAAATTAATAAATTCAGGCACGCAATCGTACCTCGGCGCGCGAGTGGCTTTTACGGCCCAGACGCGTGTGTACACTCTACTCCTCTCTCTCGGTCGCTCTCTCTTTCTGCTCTCTCTCTCTCTCTCCTCTCTCGTCTCTCTTCTCGCTTCCTCCTCCGTCGGCTTCCCCTCTCCTCTTCCGTCTCTGCTCGCTTTCTCTCGATCTCTCCCTAGCGTAGTCGGCCTGTAGCTCATCATCCGCGCTACTCAGTTCTGCTCTCCCCCTCTCTCTTCTCGTCTCGACGCTCCACTCGTCTCTCATCTCACATCTCGTGCTATCGATCTCTCTCCTCTCTCATCTTGCTCTTTCCCCCCTCACTCGTCGCTTCCCGCCTCTCCTTCGTCTCTCTCTCTCTCTCTCTCTCTCTCTTCTCTTCTCTCTCTCCTTCTCTTCTCTCTTCCTCTGCCGCTCCCCTCTCGTCTCTCGTCTCCCCTCCCCATCCTTCTCCCCATCGTCTTCGTCTCTCACTCGCCTCTTCTCTCCGTCTCTCTCCTCGTTTCTCTTCCGCTCCCTCCTCTCCCTTCGCCTCTCGCTCTACTCTCCTCTCTCTCTCCTGCCTTTCTCCTACCTCCTCCACCCTCCGTCGTCGCCGGATTCCGTCTCTCTCTCGCTCCCCTCATCTCCTCTCCTCCTCTCTCCCTCGTCTTGCTCTCTGTCCCCCTCGGTTCTCTCTCTCCTCTCTTCCTCTCTCGGTCCTTCCTCTTCTCTCTCATTGTCTGCTTTTTCCCTCCGCTCTCCTCTTCTTGTCTCTTTGTTCCTCCGTCCTCCTCCCTCTTTTCTTTCTCGTTTGTTCCGCCTCTTGTTTCTCTTTCTCTCCTCTTCGCATCCCTCGTC
>NW_014577065.1:109074-118393 GCF_000485595.1 Priapulus caudatus | reverse complement strand
CGCGCGTGGAGCATGTCGGGTGCGGGAGAGGCACGCGATGGAGATGCTGGGCGGTGGTACGGCCGCACAGCGGTGGACGGTATGTCGGCGCGGGGGGGGCACGCGGTGGAGATGTCGGCGCGGGCAGGGAGGGCGCACGCGGTGGAGATGTCTGCGGCGGTGCGAGGGGCAGCACGCGATAGCGAGATGTGGGGCGGGGCGGCGCCCACGCCAGTGGAGATGTCACGGCGGCGAGGGGTGAGAGATGTCGGGCAGGGGGTGGGGACGGCACGCGGCTGGGAGATTTCGGAGCGGGCGGCGGGGCACGCGGTGAAGAGCTCGGCGCGGGGCGCACGACGTGCAGATGTGGGCGGAGCGAGGGGGCACGCGAGTGAAGATTGTTATGTCGGACGCGGGGGGTGCACGCGTGAGGATGTGGCGCGGGGGGCAGGCACGGCGGTGAAGATGTCAAGGGCGGGGCGGCACGCGTGGATGACTGTGTGGCGGGAGGGGCGCACGCGATGGAGATGATCCGGCCGCGGTGTGGTGAGGGGCGGGCACGCGGAGAGATGTCCGGGCGTAGTGTATGAGTGGGGCGGGGGCGTCGAATGCCTTCGTGAGCGAAGGTTCTTCCGAAAATGTCGGAGAAGCACAGATAATGTATTTGTGTGTGCATGCGCTCGTGCGCGGCCTCGCGCGTGTGTTTAAGCATACGATTTTCTCACAAACATCACGCTCGTAAACCACGTTCGAAAATACACCGTGCCCACGCACGCCACGGTAAAACACCATTTTTCAAACATTCCGGTAGCAAATTAGAGGCAAACAAACGATAAGTCAGTAAGCACTATACCAACAAATACCTCGCACACTAACAAACTCCGTATTAACAAACACGACAGGAATGTATACAAATGGTTGTGTGTTTTTCATGAAAATGTAGAGCGTCGGCCATTAACTAATCTTTCGGCCAGCACAAGTTTGAAATCTAAGAAACGTTAAACTGTATTTGCAACCTCCTCGTGTTTCTTTCAGTAAACCCAATTTTTTTTCACGCAATCTTTTCGATCTGTGATATTACAGAATGTAAAAAAAGTATCATTTAACGTTTTAAAATGATTTTGTATTATATTCTTTATTTTGCTATTTTGCAAGAGAAATTCCAACACGTGTACCTCTACCTTTTTGTTCAAGATATTTATATAGTCAAGATAGCTTACCTATTCATTATAAAGAAAAGTAACGTCTACTATGACATAATAAAACTTTACGATACAGACACTATTATTCAAGCGTTGAAATCTGAATGAAAGACGTGTGAAAGAAATGACATGGAATTTGCGTGCTGGTTTACCATGACAACGAGGTGATTGCCCCCTACAACAAACATGGGCAGAAGTGAACGAAAGGCATGAATCACCCGCGAGCGTGAATTGCACGCGCAGATTCCCAAAATGGAATGCGAATTATTGGCTCTATGCATATCGGAAACACTCCTGTGTGTATTTAACATGAAGTGCATTGCCTATAATAATTATAGTGCATTGCCTTGCCAATAACGCAAGAAACGATAGCAGTGAATACCGAATAGCAGCAATTACGTAGCAAATACTCATGAAAGACAGCAGCAACGTTCGTGCAATCTGTTCTGCTTAAGGAATAACGTAATATGCTAATATTCTTCCATCAGTCATCTCGTCGCTTACCGCCACGCTGCTTTTCAAAACATTTCCGCAATTATAGACCCACGAACGCGCGCACACACACGCACGCGCGCACCTACACACGCACGCGCGCACCCACACACGCGCGCACGATCGCACGCACTTAACATATCTCGCATAAAATGAGCATATATATAATATATATATATATATATATATATATATATATATATATATATATATATATATATATATATATATATATATATATATATCAGGGTTCTGCCCATGGTGGGCGGCGGTGGGCGGGTGTACCCGGCACTCGCGGTTGCCGCCCGGCACTATATATCTCCGCCCGGCACTAATTTTTGATATTAAAAAAAAAGAAAAAAGAAAAAAGGTCTGATATATGGGCTTTTTATTGCTCAGAATGCAGGAAATTGAGTTTCAGACTATCCAAAATCAAAAATTTTCCGGGGGGCATGCCCCGGACCCCCCTAGATTAGCTTCGCGCCTACGGCGCAACTGGATGCGCCCGGCACTAAAAAATCCTGGGCAGAACCCTGTATATATATATATACACATATAATGCGCAGACTACCAAAAAACACCTGACGACGCACTGCTACATACGTGTTTACGGCATACCCTCGGCAAACCTCAGCAACATTCCCGGAATCAAGACAGCCTAATGCGGCTAATCCGCTCAACTTTCATGTTCTATTGCTGTCGGATTACCAGGGGACTAGAGGGACGATTCTATGAAGACATTCTAGACTTGCCATTTCGCATTCGATGCAATTCGCATATAATAATTCACCCGCGGTTCGTTCGTCTAGCGTTGTCATCTGTTACGGCGCATATTATAATTAGGCTTACCGGTGGTCGACCTGAGATGCTTTCCGAGCTCTTCAAATTTACCTCTGAAAGAATTGATCTCTACGAAGCAGACCGGGATAGCCCACGCATTGTTTCCGAACGACATTTGAGTGCCGCGTCCCGCTTTGAGATTTTCGAAAAGAAGCATTCCACACAAAAATGTCTGTCATGCCATCGCTCTCACCTCTGACCTTTCTTTTATGCGCGAGCCTTTCTCTAAACATCTCCCACAAGACTGCTCCCCGTGATCCTTCGGTAAGGGGGGCCACGCCAATTCGCTGACGTGGGGGTGGGCCGGTGGAGGAAGGGCAAACGGATGTGTGTCGCTTGCGCCGTGTATAAACGGTAGCACTTGTTGAGAAGTGAATGTTTAACTTATCGGTTCATAGTTACGAGGTTTATGGTATTTTTCCAGCCACCGTGTGTACGATGAAACGGAAACCGAAATCGACGATGTCGAATGTTGCAAAACCTTGTTGGCCCTAATGCCTGCCATAGCTGGGCTTACTTCATCATGAAATGAAGCCAAGTGTGTCGCATAATGACGACAACTATAGCAGCATATATGCGGCTACAGTTCTTCAGCGACTGACCGACCTCTACAGAGTATAGCTGTGGGTTTTCCGGCTGTCCCTCTACGAAACAATTACAGCACTCGCATAGTATGTACGTACTAGAAACAAGATAGAGCGCTACGGGGAACGATCTTAGAGCGATCAAGCTAACCAGGGGGAGTAGCTTCAGTGTAATCACTTATAGCACTTTCGTATTAACAGAAAATCCGGCTGTAGCCAGAGAGTGGAGTGAATCAACGACAGGAAGAAGTGACAGTGTGAAGTCGGTCGCGATGCCGCAGCAGTGATAGCTGACAGCAGCGATGCTACCACAAACGTGCCACATCCTCGTCAACAATAGCCGCGCGTAAGCCACACACAAGTCAGCCTTTTATGGCGGCCCGTAAAACGTCGCGTTTACGAGCGCCGCATAAAGGAGACGGCGCAGCGCCGGTGATCTCCGGCGAGCGTGGAATGTGCCGCGTGGCTTTGTCGTGCGTTTCAGCGTGCGCTCGTTATCGGTATAGTACCGCAGATGCTGTGCATATACCTGATTGGCTCGCAGACTCTGTACACATATATACCTGCTTGTTTCGCAGACTCTGTACACATATATACCTGCTTGTCTCGCAGACTCTGTACATATACCTGCTTGTCTCGCAGACTCTGTACATACACCTGCTTGTCTCGCAGACTCTGTACATATACTTGCTTGGCTCGCGCGCGCGCGTACACGCTCCACGAGGAGCTACCACCACCCCCACCCACACCGCCACCAAACCGCACATCGCACCAACCAATAACTTGACTCTTTCGCCGCCACCGCCGACTAATTCACTGTAAGCAGTCGCGATAGAAAGCGGCGGCGGCGGCGGCGGTGGCGGCGAAAGAGTGAAGAAGTGCAGCCGGCGACTAGCGACGGCTCGGGATGTCCGACGAAGAATGGAAGCTTCTGTTTCTATACGTACTCGTCCGACAGGAGACAACGAGCGTGCGCGCGCGCTTGCCACACATGCACGCCACGTCATTATTAACGCGATGGGAAAAACCTGAAGCTATAACTGCTGATGGCTCGGCCACTCGAAGGCACTTGACATTTTTTCGCACGCCCAATTTTAAAGGC
Organism: Priapulus caudatus; assembly: GCF_000485595.1. Lineage (NCBI taxonomy): Eukaryota > Metazoa > Priapulida > Priapulimorpha > Priapulimorphida > Priapulidae > Priapulus > Priapulus caudatus. The sequence continues at coordinate 114,194 of NW_014577065.1, read as the reverse complement.
TAAGTAAGAAGGAGGCATTCCACGGAGTGATTTTCTGCGAGTCCTTTGTCACTGGACGAGTATGAAAGAAAAGGCGAGAGTAAGAGAGAGAGGGGAGAAAGCGAAAGAGGAGCGAGAGAGGTGTAGAAAGGAGGGCGACGGGGGCAGTATAGGAAAATATTATTAATGCCACAATGAGCCAGTTGTGTTAGAAATACTTGTGCAGTAAGTTGATCTGCAGATGATGCACTGCTTCCGAACGCTGAGCTATTGGGAAAGTCAAGATCAACATGCGAGTTCAATGAGTAGCCTAGCTTGAAATATAGATTGATTTATAAAAGAAGATAGAACCGAAGATAGATAGAAATCTTATCGTTGGTGTCTGATAAAAAGGAATAATTTGATACTTAATGGTGAATTAAACAAAAAAGGGTAGTAGTTGCCCGTGAGGAAAGCTAACAAAAACCGTGTACGACTCGCGTATTGATCGCGTGCGCGCGCACCTTCTTACGCAGTTTTCCACATGTTGTGAACACCGGTTTTCAGTTATAATTGTTATCTTAAACGCTAACGAGCGTTAAGTTGCTGGCTCCCTGCGAATCCCGCCTACTCGCCCCCTAGAGAGTGGCCTTCTTGGAAAGTTGTATACTTTTATGCCGAGTGTTTATTGCACGTAAATTTACTCGGTTTGCCGCTGTCTAACACGTTTTGTCCTTTTTTGCAGGCATGACACCGGCCAAAAGTTGCCCCCCTCCACCATGACATCCCGGATACTGCCGCTTGTCACGACACTGGTTATTTGTACAGTTCTGTCAACTGTCCACGGACGTTTGACGGTCACTGCTGTCCATAAGGATATACACGTCGTCACGACAACGGTAAACCTATGGACGTTTTTCGGCAATGATAGTACCATATGTGGTGCCTGGTCCAACAACCAGGAGTGTAATGCCACTACCGCCGGGGCACATCCACAAGATGGCGTTGCGACGACAACAGGGCCACTTGAGAGTGACTTGCGGGATGTGAGTAATAGCAGAAATAGTACGGGCAAAATTATCAGCAATGTCACATCGGCAGCAATGCAACCTGTGGGCAACAGCGGCACGACGACGACAACCACTGCGAATGTACAAAGTCGAGACAATGGAAACACTACTGCAACGGTGCCCATAGAAAATGTAGATAGTGTGGACAATAGTAACACTATGGTGGTGACAACTCAAAAGCTGTTAACTACGGACAGTGGTAGCACTACAATAGCACCAAGTGCACAGTTACAGAGTGATCGCAATGTAGGCAGTATAACCAATACCAGCGATGAGGTACGTCCGACAACTGTACATTCGCAAATGGCACAAACTACTAAAGGTGACATCAGCACACAGCTATCTCACACGGCATCGCGCGGGCAACACGAGAATGTTGAAGATGATGTCATTCATCTCAGACCCTCTGAGACATCAACAGAACCTGTGTCCTACCTGCGAGTGTCAGCACAGAAAACAACTCCGACCGTACCAACTACCTCATACACCAGTGCCTACACCTCACCCGTGACTACATCAACACGAGATACTGATACCAGTGAACCTAGTTCGAAGCCTGTGATAGAATCGCCACAAAATGGTGACATTCTCAGTACACGACTGCCACAACAAACTGAAGTGATTATCAACACCGTTCAGCCAACACAAACTGATGGGTCGTCCGGCCCGCATCTGCCCCCACAAACTGATGACATCACCAGCACTCTTGCGTCGACGAAAATCGGTGGAGTCGCTGACGCTGTGATATCAACCGACGGTTCCTCCGTGCAGACAACACTCCGGCAGAAGGAAGCGCGTGAGAGCGGCATACCAGTGTCCTCTGTCTCAAGCGAACTTGCGATGGAGAGCATGCCCTCGCAGGACACCACGCCCGACACCACCAGACCACGGGTGCGCGGCGAGGGAATCCGCGACACCGTTAACTTGCAGCTGGAGGAGGGTGCGACAGGCGCGGTGCTGCTTCCCTTCTCCAAGCTGACGCGCGGCGCGTCGTACTCGGTGCGTGCGGTCAGCATCGGTGCTGCCATCACGGTGCTGGCCCTCGTCGCGCTCGGCGCCACCTTTGCAATGCTGCTGTGGTACCGACGGACACACTCGCGTCGCTACCACCCGCAGCATTACCACGACGACATCAAGCTGGTCGAGATCAGCAGCGTGGGTAGCATCAGCAGCAGATCCATCGTCACCGTGGGAACGAGAAAGTCTCAGTGCTGATGCAAAACCATGGTTTTGTACGACGCGGCTACATAGGTGAACTATTAATACTGATTGATATTTAGTATAGAGACATCCAAATTGCAATATTGATGCATCCGTACTAAAAGATGATCACATCTGATCAAGGATTTATTGGAAGTGATGATGTCATAACCTTTCCCATTGATTCTCGAAATTGTATGAGTCTGGTGAAAAATCATTGTGTTTGAAACCAATGTCGTTTCCCAATGTCCAATAAAATATGACATTAGCGATGAGCCTACATTTACTTCATGATATTGATTACTTCATTCATTGCAGTAAAAAGCTATTATCACATTGTTATAATTGTTATACTGCGTTGCATGTTTAAAACATGTCTATTAACAATGCATATTGAAATGACATAATATGTAATGAAAAATATATTTATACTTTAAAAATAAAACTCAATTATTGAAAATTAGATGCTTGGCATTCCAACTTTTAGTGAACATCTTACATAAAGTAAATCGAAACAAAACAAAATGGGTATCAAACAAGCTGGAGTTGCATGCCGACCCAGCAATTCATTGATGGGAGATATCACTGATTAATAGTTACAAATGCTTGCTTTATAATATCTGAAGCGTCGGAAGTTAACCTGACGACAGTCTCTCTACCATCATATCATCTAATAAGTGGCGTGCTGAAAAGGCCAGCTAGCAAACAAAACGTAACAGGCTGCTAACACATAACTACAGCAACGCCATCACTAGATACCAAGAGCAAAGCAGCAGTTGACGCTGTGTACCAAACTCATGAGCACGTGTCACTAAGGGTAACTACAACATTTAAATCACTTGCACATATCATGTCACTTGGGAATTCCACATTTCAGTGTTCCAGTACAAATTTGTATAAGTATGGTAATGTTTCCCCTTTCTAAACCATGTGAGATTCAACTATTTCACTTCACTGCAATACGTGTCATTACAACACATTCACACCTAACCTGCAACATTTTTGTTTAAAGAACAGAGTGTAGCGGTAACAGCTCCACCGGGTAATATCCAGCACACATCAACATCCTCCATCACAAACTCCCTTCATCAGCATTTAACCTTGATACCAACACACAGAAAACGTGAAAGCATATCTGGTTATTTCACATAGCAGGTAAGATGAAGGAGTATGTTCAATGTATATATGGAAATCTATAAGACTAAGAAGTTTGCACACTCACCTGTAGGCATCATAGCTGAAGTTCTCTTTAAGAAACAGAATGCCCTTGACATCTGTCGCGGTGTGGAAGAGCTTATAGAAGTACGCGTACTGACGCGCTATATGACGATACTGCTTCAAAGCCTCATCTAAAAAAAGTGCCAGACAATTATTTACTACCATTGTTTAACTTATCCAGATAGTATTAGAAGTCTATGAGACTATTTAATATACTGCGATCTGCCTTCATTACATTTATTTTCTTACCCATTTTTCATGTTTTCAGGAAAAGGATTTTTTTAAATATTTATGGAAGGATTTTAACTGTACAATATGATATGTGATTCAGAGAGTTGTTATTGTAGTTTCTCAAAAACAATTTCTGTTTACATGTGCAAATGGACATGTTAAGATAGCTGCATATAGGAATCGAAATGCAATTATTGCACCATAAGAACAAATAAACAATATATACAACTACTTCTACCACCTAAAGAGCCCAGAGTAGAGATACATAAATACTAACCATAAGCAGGGTCGCCTTTTAACATCTGAAACTCCTCAAGGGTAAAATACAGTGGTACAGTAAATGTACCTGGCAAGATGTCTGAAGAAAATAGTGTTAAAGATATAAATAATAAAGTTTCCCTCTTTCGAGAGTGGCATAATTATTATGGAGATGAGAGATATACACTTAGAGTATAAATACACTTAGAAGTATAAAAAACTACACTTTAAAGCCACCTCTCAACTGAAACTACGCCAGTAGTGCATACGAGAAGCACTGTTAAATACCCACTAAGATACCTAGTGGTATGTTGCCCCAAACAAAGGATACTAATATAAGATGTCCATGCGGAACTGGAAGAGAATTTTTCACAGAGAAGGTGTAAAGCCAAAGTTACGTAAGGCATGTTCTGTAGCAGTGGGTCAATCTCTATCAGCCAGCCTGCAAAATTATATACACAAATAAAATATTACTTGGGAAATCCCAATGCTTACAAGAGTTGACACCCTTTTGACAAAACAGAGGCTACAGTCTGACTTTTTAAAGAGAAAAAGATGGTGAATAACTGGTATTTATACAAATGTATGTGTGTGCATCCATGCGTGCGTGCACGTGTTGTCTCAAAAGCTTGGTTCATGGAATAAATATATAACACCATACCTATATATAATTTGATTTTAATGTTATGAATCTATTGATGTCTGTGTGCCTTTCGCTAATATTTATATACATATATATAGAGTTGACTATATATATATATATACAGTCAACTCTCCAAATTCCTAACACCTTCAAAACCGAATCTCAGATTAAATCAGATGATTTTTCAGTCCCAGCGCCATCTGAGACACGTAAGCCATCCCACTATAAAACGAACTTCACAGAAAACCAAACTAAATGGACAGTCCCGAGTGTGGTCAGTATTGGGATATGTATATATATATATCAAGGCTCGACACTAGCGGTGGCCCGGTGGCCCGGGGCCACCAAAACTTGATGTCGGGCCACCAAAATTTCCAAAAGTTAAAATTTGGTGGCCCGAACGGGCCACTAAAATTTCAAAGTGTCTATGTGATAAAAATAATCGTTTCTTACGTGCTAATCTCATTCAAAAGAGAGCGAGCAATTCGCGGAGCGAGGGCACACGTACGCACGTGCAGCATTCTACCGCGGGCATACACGGG
>NW_014577065.1:98677-108558 GCF_000485595.1 Priapulus caudatus | reverse complement strand
GAACGTAACGTACCGACTACCACCTAACTAAACGTAAACTAACTACAACGAAACCAAACTAAATAAGTACGACGTACCGTACGTGTGGTCGTAGTAGTTAGGTAGTATAGTATATATATATATATATATATATATATATATGGGAGAAGTTGATTGAGTTTTGATTCTCTTCTCACAGTAATTACTTTAAGGCCCCATCACTTACCAAGAGAGGATTTGTTTGCAGTTTCAATAGTCATCATTGCATCTTTTGGTACGGAAAGGAAAAGTTCCTCTTCCTTTAAAATAGGTAAAGACTTTTAGTTTAGCTACAAAAGTAGTTAGATGTAAGGGAGCCACAAAATGGAAGTGAGACAAATTCACAACACTAGAAAAAATAACAATTGGCTCCTGTATAGTAATCATAATAATAAGTAATAAACAATAAGTAATTGACTAGGCTCTTGTCTAATGAGCAAATGAAACCTTAATTAGAGACCAACCTGCATTAGGCAAATTAACAACATGCCTACCTGTATTTCAGCACTAGCTCGTAGTCCAAAACCTCCAATCCCAAACTTGGCAGTATCAACCTTATCTGCTTTAATTCCTTTACTTTTAGCCCATTTCATAAACGTAGCAAACCCCCGTGCATCCCTGTCTGGAGGTACAAATCCATAGGCTGGAATATATATAGGAAGTAGAATTAATGTTGTTGTTTTTATATAGAAACTTGAACATAATTCTACATTTGAAAATGTAGACAAGACACTTTTCACGTTAGAATAATTTTCTGTTCAATCATGTCTGCAAAAAATTCTGCCAGTATGTGACATAACTAAATGAAGGTCTGATGGTTTTGAACAGAGTATCATCGTTCATAAATATTTTGTGGTGTACTTTGAAGCATTAAATATCATGATATAAAAGTTCATAAATATCAGAATTTAAATATTTTATCTAGATGATAGCTTACTATATATAATATTTTCATATATTCTCCTGATGTAGTAACACATGAATGATTACAGGTTACCTTGTTCCTTGAGTCTTATTTGTTGAACAAGCTCATAGATGGAAACAAACTGTTCCCACTCTTCTTTCACAGAGTTTGGTGGCACTGTACACTCTGCACAAAATAATTGATACACAGAATTGTCACAGAACACTTTAAAGGTGCTATTGTAATGTAAACTAGAGGAAAACTATTAAAGGTATTTATTTTTTGATGACACAGTTATATAATAACCTTACTAAAGAGTGACACTCAACATCTATGTTTGATATACACTAAAACTGCACGGAGTAAGTAAGTGGATTTAGAAGTATATCCACAACTCTGCCAGCTACAGTTTAATAAGTGCCATGCAGGTAAATTTAATATATAAAAGTATCTCTGATAGTGCTTACTGCATTTCTCTTGTACATGACAGGAAATGAATATGAGAATGTCTTTGTCACTATATGTCAATTTACTAGTTAATTACAAAGGTGGACAAAATGACATTAGCTATAAGGTGATATATAAGACACCAACAGGTATTTCCTAAAATTATTGCCAAAGCAATTCTATACATAATTGCGAATATCTTACTAACAAGGGATTAGTCCAATGTGCCAGGATGACTGAAAATACCCGATTCGTAATCCACCAAATTAATCATAGAAATATTGGTCAACTACTCATATAGCTACTCTAGCTATGCCTCTTTTGCTTCATCTCATTTTACATTTACTCTGCCCACTGCTAATCTACTTCTGTCCTCTTCCCATGTTCCTTTCACAGGGAAAAAAAGAATAAGGGACAACTAGGGAAAGGAGATATGGAAGACAGTGAGAAAGGGGAGGAAGATAAAAAGAGGAAGACTGATTATATAAATATATATGTATTAGAAATAACACAATTTATATTAATTATTTATAACTATTGACCACACTTCTGACACATCTTAACTGACATCACCACAATACCAGGGTTCATAGTAGTAAGACACATGTTGAAATAAGGACTTATAAGACCCTTTCTGGAGGCAAAAATAAGACTTTTTTACGCGATTTCTGGTAGATCACCGACTATTAAAGTACACTAATAATATTTATATATACAATTGCACAGCAGATTTAATTATTTCGTTATATATACAACAATTCTAAGTCGAAAAAAGTTTATAAAACAATTTATATGAAATATTGTAGGTTGAAAAATAAGGACTATTAAGTACTTTTCTAAGATTTCACCAAAAAAAATAAGTACTAATAAAGGCCCTTATTTTATTTTTGGCAAAATAAGTACTTATAAGACTTTGGAAGACCCGCTACGAACCCTGAATACTGGCAAATTGAATTTTAGCAAAACGAATAGATTTTACCTGAATAAAAACTATTAAGATAGCCCAGTGATCTCATTATATGGAATGAATCAACACACGCTGTCTAAGTACCACACATGCACGCACGTGTGCGGGTTTGAAGATATTCGTTTAGACATTCACACTTACAGAAACATATTCAATTTACATACATAAAATATACAACATTATTACTATAAAATTTCTAGCCTTATTTGTAAACTTACTTTGCAATAACTGCTCAGCTAACTGCAGTACCTCTCGCCTAAGTGCGGGTGCAATTTTGCTCCTTACTGCTTTACGCCCCATGTCAACGAATGTACCTGAAACTATAACAAAATCGTTAATACGCCAACATTGTAGAAACGAATATTGAAGAAAATGTGTCGGAACCACACCCATCTGGATTTCTCTGCATCATGGATGATACTCAGAGATTTGAGACGTAAATTTTATTCAATGGCATATGTTGTATAATTAGTGCGGGTGCAATTGAGTGTACAAAAAATAGTGTACAACAAATGACATAGCTTTGCTGACTTTAATGTTATTAATATTGCTACACTTTATCTTTTGTTAGGTGAACATTACTTATACTGCAGAAAATTAATAGAGTTTATTAAAAAAAGAGGGTACTTCTTCCAAATATAAAGAAAACAAGTGCCGCAGAGCGACAGCGCTCAACTGACATGTACTATGTAGCCAGGTATTCTTCTGATAAACTCACTGGCAACCGAATCAAGTGTGCCCTCCCGCCACCGTGTTCACGCTCAGAGCATATATCTAGGATACTACTAATACAGATCTAAAATCTATGATAGGCTTTGCTATACCGGTAGTACAGTAATAAAGATACACCTGTGTAACTTTAATGACTTCACTATATTAACATGTTATCATGGATATGCGTCGAGCGCGGAGGGTGGGGGAAGGATAGGGGGAGGTGGGTGGAGGGGGCTCTAATAGCAAAAGCAGTTCAGTCCTTTGTTAACAGTCAACAAATCCGTGTTTATCCCTCCTCTTGAGGGTCAAAATGTAATCAGACACTTACTCTTCGCACGTCAGCGGAAAGCACATTTCATGGTCCTTTCAATAAAGTGATAAAAATGGTAGGTCAGCGCTGAAACAAAAAAGTTTTGCACTCGGTCCATTAGAAAATGTCTGATATCTGACCTTTCCCCCCACTGCACTTTGACCTGTGACCTCCAATTTCGCGCTGGTAATTGGTTTCCTCCCCATCACACTATACATCGAATATTAAGATGTCGTAATCATTAGGTCAAGCCGTTGAGATTTGTGCCGCAATTCCGTATTTCCTCCTATACCTTAAGTTAAGGGGGAAATATTCCCCCTCCATTGACACACCTTGACCTTTGACCCTTGACCCCCAAATTCGACATCCCAAGTCCTTTTCGCGATCCCCCCGACGTTCCGAATATCAAGACCGTACGTCGAGCGGTTAAGAATTGTGCCCAACTGTTGACGGACGCACGCACGGACGGACGGACGGACGGAGAATCATGCGATTCTACAAGCTGCATCTGACTTCGTCAGCTGAGCTAGGCCTAACTATCAAACGAGACTGAATTGGCTTATTTTACAATGTTCACATATTGAAAAGTATGGAAATCAAGATTGAAAATTTTTCATTTTTAATCAGATTTGATGCCTATAAGATATAACATATATAACAACGAGTCTTGGAAATAAACCCAGTCACTCCTTATTTCGAGAATTTTTATTTCTATGATATAAACTATAGTAACATCCACAAAAATTGGCTCTTACTGCGCAAAAGTTACCAATGCTACATTTTCAACACAGTGACAAAATTATTATATTATGGCGCCACCTTTTAACAACTAAAATCATTAAATTTAAATAAATTGTACATAAATAACCAAAGAAGAGATCTCATTTTGATTGGAGGAAGGGGCAATGCCAACGCCTGCGTGGAACTGACCCCCCCCCCCAGCTAACTATTAGAGGTGTAACGATACATTAAAGGCATGATCGATACGTATCTTAATACGTAAGTCACAATATGATACGTATCACGGATTCACGATACACAGACAGAGCGAGTCTGTCGAAATATACGGTCAATTTCTAATGTTATTTTATTGTTACAATATGTACTCCAATACTTTCATAACACAAACATATTATGAGTATGTCAAAGCCATATTCATATATAGTAAACAATCAGTTATTATAAATATATTTCTATGGCTAAAACACACCGTGAAGTGTTGAGTATGCTCTAGTCTAGACTGACCTGTAGTCGACAATAGAAGTGCACCACATATATTGACCTCCGATTTCTACGATACCCGGGGATATTTACGTGATACAGAAAGGCAGTTCATGAAATTAAAATAAAAGAATTCAATTTAAAAGTAATTACATATGCTTTCAGGGTGCGAAATTAACGGGAGTCCGGAGTCAAATACTCCCTGATTTACTGTCGAACTCCCTGATTTGACATATGCAGGAGTCCGTGTGACTCCCTGAAAATTCTGCTATACTAACAGTAAACTAGTTCGTTCCGGAGCCGTATTTTTTCAGCTAATGTCCAAAGAAAATTTGGCAGACGTGCAACCACATGAATCGTAAAAATAAGCACATGCGTTATTGTTAACATCTTTAATTTTGAACCTCAGACTGCGGACTCCCTCATTTTGCTGCAGACTCCCTCTTTTTGAGGGTAGGGAGTCCGTTGGACTCCTGCATTCAAAAGTTAATTTCTACCCCCGTGCTTAACATATATGCATATAGTTTAGCTTGCCTTATTCACTGTTTAACATCCGTATCGTTTGTGCCGTAACACGGACGCTGCATTTCGATTATTGCATCGTTGGCCGCTGCATGATTTAAAGATGCATCGGTCAATCGTTACACCCCTACTGATATCTAGTAGTCTTGGGCCAAAAATACAACTCTCTAATGCAATATAAATGGGAGTTACACAGAGTTCATTAATATTGTCAAACTGCTGGAGAATGCCGGTTAATCATAAGCAGGTCCGATGAAATTCTCAGTTTCACCGGACCGTGTCTCCTGCACTAAAGGTACCAGAGGGATTCAATAGAATAAGGAATCTGAAATGAACCATGGTAAGAAATGTCATAAGAAATATAGTCCTCCAAAATAGTCCTTGATGTTATATTGGGATATAACATAGTATATATTATTGTATGATGCATGCTAAATAACAACCAGCACGTACCAAATAACACTAAATGGCTTCAACAACATAATTATTATAGTTATAGCTACTAAAATATAACAACATTAAAATATGCTTAATTGATTCATACATATAACAAACATGTTTGACATGTTGGGAAAATTTTTGGTCTGGCAAAGTCTTCCGGTCTTGAAAAAATACCGCCCTACAAGATCGAATATACAGTAAAAATATAATCTACTAGCGTTCCCTGCTGGTACATATCTGAAAATCCCTCCAGGCATTATACGTTACAACAGAACATTCCTTTACCTCTTTTCTCAATGAACGTAATTGTGTTCATAACGTCTGCCTCCCAGGGGGGAGGGTTATATTGGGACAGGGTTAGGTTTTCAAGGTCCCCGAGGCGCCCCCTACCCAGTTCCGAGGCGAGTGCCACCCAGGGGTCTGGCTTGAAGCTTAGTATGAAGTGAGGCTTGTCTCAGATATTAAAAGTTTAGCATGTACACTTAACCAAAACTGTAATGTGCTACCATAAATGTAATACTATTACAATGAGCTATTCATAGTAGTTATTACTAATTGCTCATATTACATTCCCTCAGCGAGATTATTTTTTATAGAAATTTGTAGACAGACATTTTTTAGATTTTATTTTGCAAAAGTTACTTAGCTTTAAATATTTTACTGTTTCTTCAAATTTAGGGTTTTCTCTTTTTTTCAGTCACTCTTTCCTAGTCATATCTCATGCTGTGTATAATTACACAGTTCAGTGTATGTGCACTGATTGTTATCGTCTTGTGGAGGAGCATTTCAACAGCGTATTAGTAGTATTAGTAGTAATAGTACTATTACTAAAGCCCAAGTAATGGTCGCATATTATGGTTCATGGTATATGCTAGCTCGGGCACCAGTTAACTCAACCCACCCACCAATTTGTCTCGCATTGTGGCGAGTTTACCCGCCTGGAGGTCGGCCAGCTCGGCTTGTGGGTCAAGATGACCCCCATTACATAAAGATCGGGCAGCTCGACTCACGGGCTAACTCATTTGAGGTGTTTCACACACTCCGACGTGAGTGGTATGTAATTAGGCATTCTATTGGAGGCAATTTTAGTCGGACTCTAATTCTAGTAGCTGCCCCTGCCTGTCTATATAACATTAATGTAGCATTTTTGTGGGAATAACTTTCTATTATGCGTAGGGCATACTCATATAATAAATCATAATCAATAAACAGTCTGGGTGTGAAAGCTAGAGTGTATGAGTCGAGCTGCCGGATCTCCAGGCGAGTTCACTACGACTCCCCGCAATATGTTTTTGCAAATGTGCTAAACTAATCTGGGGTGTTAAACTAGGCTTGGGCCCCGTTAGCTCTACCGCCCGGTGTAGCCCCTTCGTTCTAACTACTACCAGTACTATACTACTACTAGTACTACTAGTACAGTACTACAGTAGTACAGGGGCCCTGGCTGTAGCAGGACTTTGTGCCTTGTAGGGAAAGTGAATGGGAAACACCAGTAGAGCTACGTATATGTGTGCGTCTCCACGGGTATATATGTGTCCAGTATAAAAGTAGAAGAAGAAGAAGTGTATGGGCGTCTGTGTGTGTGCGCGCGCGCGTGCGTGCGCGTGCAGCCAGCCTGTCCAGCCAAGTCGTCTTTCGACCGACTAGTCACTCTAGTGTCAGTTGTGGCTGTAATAGCCAGTTCCTTACAAGTATATGTCATATGAAATGCAAGTGCATTATTCCTTATCGCCAATACCTACCTTGGCTTAAGAAGTACCACACTAACCAAATATTTGATAAAATTTGTCTCCCTACATTACAAAACCAAAACTAGAGCGGGCGCAGCCATTCCTTACTCTGCTGCCATCTATGATTATTTGGACAAAGCCAATTAAATGTGCTGATTTTGTGTTTTTTTATACTTGTACATTGTTGTATCACCGATTAAAATTTTATTAACACCACTGGGATAAAGAATTCTGAAATATTATTTCTTTGGAGTTTAATCGTAGTAATCGCATATCAGCATATTTCACCTCTGCACCGTGCAGAGTAGCGCGACCGTGCAGAGCACGGCACGTGCGAGAAGCGCCCTACCACAGGCACTTGAAGACCTTGAAGCGTTGCAATAAAATATAATGCTAACTAAATACGAAATCTATTTACTTAGTACAAAATTCTTAATGTTTGTATACTATAGCCAGGCCTACTCTCTTTCACCTACGGCTACACCGCCGATAGTTTCCAACCACTGCATTACCGGCTGCCATTGCTCTCGCGGCGCGACTGTTGCACGCTTGCACTAATATATATAGATATAGATATATATAGATAGATATAGATATATACAGTGGCGTACGCAGGATTTTCGAAAGGGGGGTGTTAGGAGCACGCGAAGGGGGGGTCTGGGGAATTTTTTGAAATTAGCACCCCTCAGATGCGTTTTCTGCGCGAGCATGGGGAGGTCCTCGACCCCTGGACCCCCCCCCCTGTACGCCCTTGGAACTGTAGACTTGATTACGCCGTGGTGCGATTGCACTGACGGGTTGTGGTCGGGGGTTAGATTCATGATTCATCAAGCTGGTACGCAAAATGATTGCGTAAATCTTGTGTGCGTAGCAATCGACCGTTTGCTTAGCTGGGCGATTTATCAACGCAGTTATTGTGTACAATTTGCGTACGATTCGGTACGCAGCGAGGCCGCGAGCTTTAGGTGCGATTCATAAAGCTGAAATTTATCGTAACCTTGCGTAGGAGTTGTATGTTTCTCAGCAGAAGAGAGAGAGAGAGAGAGAGAGAGAGAGAAGAGAGAGCAGATGGATGAGAGAGAGGTGCGTGGCGCGCGCGCGTTGTTGTGTGTGTGTTGGTGTGGGTTGTGTGTGTGGTGTGTGGTGAGGAGAGACGAGAGAGGAGAGAAAGGGGTATGTGCGTGTTTGTGTTGTGTATGTGACATGGAGAGAGAGAAGAGAGAGAAGAGAGAGAGAGAGAGAAGAGAGAGAGGAGGGAGGGGCGAGGGGAGGCGAGGGAGGGAGGAATGCGAGGGAGAGGAGGAAGAGAAGAGAGAGAGAGAGGGGAGAGAGAGAGAATACGGCGCGCGAGCGAGAGGAGAGAGAGAAGAGAGAGAGAGAGGAAATATGAGCGGCGCGAGCAAGAGAGGAGAGAGAAGGAAGAGAGAGAGAGAGCGCCGCTCGAAGGAGAGAGAAGATCGAGTGAGAGATGAGAGCAGAAGAGAGAGAGAGAGGAGAGAGAGGGGACGCGAGAGAAACAGAGATAGTGTCGACTGGTACTCTGCTGCGTCGCGCGCCGCGCGTGTGTGTGTGAGAGACAGAACAGCGGACGACTCTCGACGAGACGGGATGACGCTTGGTACCCAGGACGCGCTGGCGCGGCGTCCCAGTCCCCGCACGCGGACCGGCTAGCAGGAGCTGTGCGTGATTGTTGCCTGTCTGTGCTGTGTGTGTGGGCCTGTGTGTGTGGATGTGTGTGTGTGGCTTGTGGTGTGTGTGCGTGCGTGAGAGAGAGAGAGGTGTGCGTGTTTGTGCTGTGTGTGTTTGTTTAGTGAATCAAAGTACTTATCCATATTACGTACACTACAGACAGTCGACAAACGTGCATAGGCCTACACTAGCTATTATAAAAAGCTGCATTTGATAGCTAGAGTAGATGCAGTAAAATCGGTGAAATTTCTGAAATCTCACGATGTAAACAAAGTCAAGTCTATGAACATAAATATGTGTTGCGTGCAATCCAATTCTGCCCAATCTACGAATCTGCCGACTGTGTCTTAGCCTCATTGAACTGTAGCACCTAAAACCCACGCTGATAAACCTGTCTGGTAAATCGGGATCCTCTTACCTCTTCTTCTTCCTTCTTTCTTTTTTTCTCTCTTTTTTTGAATCTCAGGGGGGATATTTGTACAGGCCATCCCCCCTCCTTCAAGAGCAGGGGGGATGCATCCCCCTATCCCCCCCCCGGGATTTACGCCCGTGTTAGTGACTGCGGAGCGTCATAGCGCATAGCGCAGCCGCATAGCGTAGCGCTGCACGGAGCGGAGCGGGGATGCGGGGTGCTCGAGGGGGGTGTCCACCCCTCGAGTTTGAAAGAAAAACGCCTAAAAATACCGCATTTCCTTGCACATTTTTCTGTATTATATCATATTTTACTTGTTGTTGTTTCATTAAAATCATCATGATTTTGGCAGAAGAAAAATTTGTCATCATACATTCCTTGGGTACTCACATCATTTATTGGCGAATGTATTGAGTATGAGAGCGAAGATACTTATAGTTACGACATCGCGATTCGCGAGCATGCAGCAGATCGATTTTGGGGTTCTCTATCTCATTTCATTGTAC
>NW_014577065.1:86692-96385 GCF_000485595.1 Priapulus caudatus | reverse complement strand
CACTGATCTCTATATTATAGAGTAGTGTTCCTTTATATTGAGGGACTCCTTCCTCTGTATAAAGGGACTCTATTATAGAGATCAGTGATTACAACCCGAAAATGATGCTCATGTGTTGCGAACGTCTCATTGCATTTACTGCCAGATGTAGACTGACTATACACGTCGCTTCGGTAGCGCCACAGGGCCAACGAATGAATTATATAGCACGTCTATGCCTGACCTAAGCACCGTCGTCGGTTAGGAAGATGGAAAAGAAGCTGAAGCCGTAATACAAACAGAGATTGATAGTATATGGTATGATACAGAATTCCGATGCCAATATAATGGTAGTCCTATAGTTGCACATGTGTGTATATATGTATATATATCAACTGTATACGTTATCATGGCCGATTGGCTTAAAAACTGGATCGGCATGTTGATGCACTGACTGAGCTGAGGACTCATCAAATCATCATCATCATGTCCTAATGCCAGTGCAGTGACAAGACATGATCATCATCGTCATCATGATGTGTTATTAATTTATTACGGAGGATTTTACCATTGACTAGGAGTACTAGTCCTAGTACTAAGTAGTATTAGAAAGATCGTCATGGCGGATCGTAGTAACGGTAAGTTACTCAAGGTAATCTAGATGATCTTTTCTGAAGTTATAGTTATACTATTACTAAATATCGTACTATATTACTATACGATAGTGGTGCATAATTTAATAATAATTAATATATCATTTTATACGCTTCACGAAAATGAAGATCCTGAAAGTGAGTGTAAGTCTCACATGAACACATACCAGCGAAGATGTCACCACAGGCACTTGAAGCGTTTCAATAAAATATATATACGCAGGGGTCGTGTGCTGTGCACGGCGACAGTTAAATATATAGACTATATATTATATAAATATTAGACTATATATTTAACTGTCGCCGTGCACAGCACACGACCCCTGCATATATATTTTATTGAAATGCTTCAAGTGCCTGTGAATGTCACCATCTTAATTTCTGAGTCACATGTAGATTGTCTATTCATATAACAATCCGCAGACGAGGCATCTTGTGGCCAGTAAACCTCATGAGGCAACTCGAACCCTTTTCCTTTACCTCCGCTGCCTGATATATAAATCCACCTCACCTAATGCCACTATTGGTATTTTAGTTTTATTAATATATATATATATATATATACAGTCCGATAGCTGGATTTTTGGACTTCTACTATTATCAGCTATTATATATATATATATATACAGTAGAAGTCCAAAAGTCCGGACTGCTCGGGGATTGGGTCGGTCCAGATTTTTGGATTTTCCGGATTCTCGGGCAACACTTTCAAAATTCACATTTAGGGAGGAATAAAGAAGAGTTGATAAGGTAAATTTTGATAGTTTATTCATTAGTATATATACAACATGCTTCATTTATTAAAACGAGCAGTTTTAAAGTAAAATAAAATCAACACTTGACAAAAATGTAAACAAAAATGTTTCACTACAATAAAAAGCAGGGTTCTTGTTAATAGCCGGTAACCGGTTATTTTTACGCCTATCGCGCAATTTGTTACCGGCTATCAATTTGATGAGAAATCTCCCACTAAAGGCGGTTAAAATATTTAATCCATATTTGAAAAAACGAAGTTTATTTTAAATACTTCCAACCAAGACTAACTCTGTGCACGGGCGGGTTTTCTTTTTATAATAGATACTTAATAGCATATATATTTTCCTATCTAAACTACCAAATCTAGAACCCAACCATCAAAATAGGCTATTGTGGTCAAATCAGAAATTTTTTCCCGGGGGTGCATGCCCCGACCCCCCTAGCAGGGCTTCGCGCCTTCGCCGTTCGCCCTACCGTCCGTGCCGGAAAAACAGTACCTGCTATTCATTGTCAAATTACCTGCTTTGTCAAAAGTTAACAAGAACCCTGAAAAAGAGTGTGTAAATTCTTGATATCATATAAAAGAACATTGTAAAAGAAAAATACACTAATCAAATGAAAGTGAAAGTTATTTTATACAAATTAATTATTTAGTTTTAGTTTATTAAACATAGAATTTAAATTTGAAAGTTTTCGAAAAGTCCGGATTTTTGGATTTCTACTATATTCTTCCCAGGCCTTATAAGTTATAACGCATGTATGGTCTGACATGCCTTCAAGGTTGATGCTAATTTGTGTCATCTTATAAATCTTCCAATATTCCTTATTTGCCTTAATTTCCAGCTATGTTTGCATTTGACCAGGGCCGTAGCCTGAGTGGCGGGCAATGGGGGCAGCCGCCCCCCTCTAGATTGTGGAGCAAAATTAAAAAATAAGCTTAGCTAATAATCGTAAATTACTCTAACGTGATTTTTTTGGTCACTTATCGGGGGGAAAGCCTGTCTCAGACCACCCCATTATGGACTTCAGTCATGAGCTGCGCCATCGCTCATCATTACACAGTGAGTCAGGAATTTGGCCCTCTAGGAATTTGCTCAACCTACGGCCCTGTTGACAATCCCAATACAGTCATTATGTGCTCTCAAGCATTGATGTATCTGTATCTGGACTTATCTGGAGCGATCTGGTGCACATCGAAGGTGAAAATTTCAAATTTTTAAATGGAAGAAAAACGGAAATAACATCTTTCAGTCAATGTCTATGTACATGTCAACTATATGAAGTATATAATTTGCGCATCAATATGATACATGTAATAGAAATAAAGAATATGAAATAGTAAATCTTTTCAGGGCGTACATAAATTTCCATTTTTTCCAACCTGGTAATAGTCAAAAAATAACATTGCTGAATGATATTTAAACACTATAACATCACTCGACTAGACGATCCTGCAGCCGGATATACGCGCGCGAAGCGCGAACAGCGCCTTTTGATCGAATTCGCTGCCTCTATTTAGAAACATACCTGGGCCCTCTGGGTACTACAGAAAGCCGCATAATCGGTCAATTGAGGAGTTGTGGCGATTGCAGAAGCCTTTCGACTTTGCACGTAGGGCGGAGAATAAATCCAAATGCTCGTTTTTGTTGGTGTGTGGCTCGGCGCGCGTCTTTCGTGTAGAAAAATAATTTCCCCTTTCTCGCTGGTTCATGCCCTGACATTAATTTGGAAGTGTATGCGACCCATAGATGGCGCAACGAGTCCATCTACGTACCATTTTCAAGTTTTTTTTTTAAAAACCGCTCGGCTCGATGACCTAGACTGCCGCGGGTGCACAGTTCGACACGCTAGCGTAACTCACTTCAGTGTACCAACGATAGTTGGCTGAGTGAGGTCGGTAGCCGTCTAGCCTTCAATCGCATTTCGCTTCCGACTTCCCGTATCCATCTTAACGCACCAATGTGATGTTCTGATGTTTTCCATTATGATTATCACGATGTTATCTGGATTCTGGAAAAGCTCCGCCTTCGTGGCGTCAGCGCGCGTGGCGTGGCGTCGTGGCGAGAATTTGGTCAGTCTCTGTGTGATTTCGCGTGACACAGTTCTCTTACGAACAGAGACATTATGTTTTCATAAGAAGTCAAGTTAGTCACACTGTTCTTCAAATAGAAACAAAATCTCGAAGCTGTTGGATGAGTATTTGTTTTGAAATCGTTGGAGAGCGTACGTACAGCATTTTTGCAATATATTACATCGTCCCAGCGTGCTGCTTATAGCAAAAACTTCGTCTACCCCTGCGGTCGAGGGGGGCCCTGATTGCTCTTGTGCAGAAAAACTTCGCAGAAAAACTTGGAACTCGCCTGCTCGCACTTACCTTGACGGTGCAACCCCTATATATACCAGCTGCCAGCTCCATCCATAGCTCCCTACACCAACACAACGTCAATACACCCTAGTATTCTAACCCTAGCAATACCGTTTCTTGGAGCTAGTCGAATCTATGATCTTGCAGTGCAGCCTTGATCTTGCAGTGCAGACTTGCAGTCATACACTGATATGTACAGTCTTGTCGGGCTATTTACATTACTATCAATATCATAGTGACGGGAAGTTGTACTTGCAAGTAGTTGTAGTGTACGGCACTTGCTGTATACTGATCCATAGACTGATATAGCTAAGGCTAGTAACTAGAGTGTACTGGACCGTAAATTAACCCACTATTACAACTAATTCATAAGGGCTCATGTAATACAGAAATGAATAAACCCTGAGGCTGAGTGTTCCAATTCTATTTATATACAGGTTATTTTTACTGCCTATAGCCTAGAGTCCTAACATATAATACGATGTATTGCGATGTATGTGTTTGTGCGCGTTTATGCATGTATTGCTACGTGTTCTCGGCTTAGCTTAGTCACTCGATGGGTAATCGAGGTGGGAGCGAGTCCCAGTCTATATAGCCTTTGTCCTTGCAGCCATTTCCATTACTGGGCAAGGTTCGCGAACGCGAGAATTTCGTCAGTCTTTCTGTGATTTTGCGTCACACAGCTCGGTTACGAAGAGAGAAATTATGTTTTTATAACAAGTCAACACTGTTCACGTCCCAAATGTCTACCCTCTGTGTCCCCCACTAAAATTGCGGACTGTTCGTGGCAGCTATGGATCCGTGCGCCGCCAATTCATTCGGCGCACGGATCCATAGCTGCGAGCGCTGCATACTGTCGTAGGACGTTCCCGGGTCGCGTGCGCCTTGCCGGCGGAATTGCGCGCAAGATCTGCGCTTATAGCGCTTGGGATCAAACACTCCTTTCGGAACGCTTCTCTAGTATCCCGTCTCATCTGGCTTTTATCTTTAGTTTATTTTCATGTTGCTGACAACAGTTTTGCCTTTAAAAACCCAAGCTGCTAGGATATTTACATAAAGATACATCAACTATTTATTAATTAAAAAGACTTAAGAACTAAAGTGCAAACTAAACTAAAAGAATAAAAGGAACTATATAAAATATATACATAAAACTAACGCTCATAGGGTCTATGTCACCCAAGTTACTGCCGGAACGTACCCTGGGTACGGTCCGGTATACCGCGCTCTGCGTTATCAGCGTGCGTTAGGCTCTGCGTGCTGCGCGTACTTAAGCTGTGCGTACGCGTGCGTAGTGCAGTATAAGTACAGTGTGTGCATATGCAAGTACGGTTCCTGATATTCGACCCTCGATCGAGCCTCCGAAGCACAGGATCAGGCCCTGAAGTCCGCACGGTATTAGGGCAAATACGGCGCTGTGCATGTCTGTTTGCTATAGAGTAAGGCTAGAGGGACTTCGTCAAACTTTGTAATTTTCCAGTAGGCAGATGAAAATGTGGATAACACTCTCTTTCGCTCTTACCCTCTCCTCCTTATTCCCTCTTTCTTTTCTTGCATTTCTTTCCGATCATACAAAATACATATAGACATATATTTTCTGCCAAAAAAAGTGGGGGGGCCCGGGCCCCTCCGGCCCCCCCGTACGCGCCGCCCCTGTAGGTTGCATACCTTACAGTTGTGTTGAGTAACATTATTGTATCTGATAAATGACATGTGCCTTCTGAATTTCCTAAGGAGAACCCTGTATATGTACGTGGGCGTGTGCGTGCGTGCGTATCAAATACCACATACATGGCTTCATTCACTTTTTAGCCATTTGTTGCATGTAGGCCTAATTGGCCAAGTTTTTGAGCAGGTCGCAATGCCTACATGGTAATCACGAATCACTGTGCAATCAATCAATGTAAGGGATATTAGGATTAAGGAGGTGATCCATGTCAATATGAAACTGACATCTTGTGATTAACTGCAGCAAACTTTGAATTAAGATTTCCTCAATCCACCCTTATCTAGGTCACCCCATATAATTATCTCTGTTCATGGAGATAGCAAAGTT
Source organism: Priapulus caudatus (assembly GCF_000485595.1). Classification (NCBI taxonomy): domain Eukaryota; kingdom Metazoa; phylum Priapulida; class Priapulimorpha; order Priapulimorphida; family Priapulidae; genus Priapulus; species Priapulus caudatus. The sequence goes on along the minus strand of NW_014577065.1, from coordinate 90,576 downwards.
TAAATCCAAGTTTAATGATAAAAAAATGTCTCAATTTTTATATTAAGTTAGTAAATTTTGAGATATGAGTGTCAGTATTGGTGATTAGTTGTTTTTCCAAGCTATATATTCCTTTAGGTTAGTAGAAGTTATTTGAAATGTGAACCCCTGTGGCACCCTGCTAATTAATTATATTTTTTACTCAGTAATGTGTTAACCACATGTACACCATGATTTCAACTGTTTTTTTTAACTTGGCAGAAATTCAATAAACTATTACACATTTTCAGACGTGCAATCACCACCTTCAGCACCAATGGAGTCACCAGCACCACCTTCATATGATGAAGCAATGGGCCAGCAGGGATACCCACTCGCTGGGACCAGACACACAGGGGGTGAATTGCCACCATCTTACGAGACAGTGGCACTTATGGATCATAATGTGGAAGGTCATATATATAGACCACAGCCAGCCGGTCAGGTGTACCCAACCAATGGCCAACCTGTAGGAGCTTGCAGTAACTCATTAGTATGTGATCCTCTGGGAAGTGTTTCCCCAGCAGGTTACCCAGTACGACCTGGTGAAGGTGGACCTTATTCACACTACATGTTTGGTGGTATGAAGTATGCAAATGGCAGAGGTATGCCATCCAGTGGGCAGTACCCACCTCAAATAGGAGGCGATGCATCATACGTGGTGAGGCTTTACCTCTACAAGTACAATTCAGTAAATGCGTTATTGGCTTCAGTGAATTGTGTTATAAGCCAATGAAGGACTTAGTATGCAAATTCAATTTGTATTGAGTTCTTGCCATCTTAAATGTATTTCTGTTTTGACATGACATAGGGAATTGTCAATTAGCCATCTTAAACTACATGCATTAACCTTTTCACTGAATTGATACAATAACATCTAGAATTAGCTTTATTATCAATCATTGAGATCGTGTTGCATTTAAAGATCTCACAGTAATTCCTGTGAGAGGCAACAGTGGAAGTTACTGAGGGGAATATTACATAGAGCACAGGCATGCAAAATACCCAGCATAAAATAACTAGTGGGTGTTGAGAAAATTGCTATATTTCTCATATCAATTAAGTGTGAAAGTACATAAACATAAGAAGAGTTATTTGGTGATGTATATTGAAACGTGCAATAAAGATGCTGACATTTGTGTGTTATTGGTGTTATAGCAGTTACCTCCAGTAGTGAGTCAGCGCCAGATTCCAAGCAGTTCAGGAGTTGTTGTGGAGCGTGTAGATGCAAATCCACCAGACTATCTGTGCAAATCCGTCTTTGCCTGCCTCTGTTGCTTCTGGCCTTGTGGAATCATTGCAATAATTTATTCCTTGCGTGTAAGTAGCAATCAGCACTATCCTCAAATGGCTTTAGACACTAAGACTCTTATTTAGAAGTCTTTACTTTATAGCGGTAAAGCATTTTAATGATTTATTCACAGTTGAATCATGTTTAAATTACACCACATGCAAATACTGTGGTTCAATATTCTCTGGAAATAATTGCTTTTAATGATTGAAAACTATCAAAAATAGTGTTTACATTATGAAACTACTTGTCCTGCCTCTCATAGTGTCAAGTTGAGATAATCAAGTAAGTTGTTGCGTGCGCGCCTGTACTTTAACAGACTGGCAGTGGTTCTTATTTCATTATTTAACTTGAAAAAGATTGCAATATTTTAGAGTAGCTCCGGTCAATCTAAAAGTGGTGAAAATGAGCTTTATAGCTCAGAGCTCATTACCGAGAGGGGTAGCAGCATGACAGATGATGTAAACAAACAATAGTTGAATGTTTATAAAAAATTAATATTTGTAATTATCTCTAGTGAACGTTACAATATAAACCTTTATATGTTCCATAATTGAAATTTGGTTTAATTGTAAATAACCTTTATATAACATATCAAGAGTACATAATAGAGATCTCTATTATGTACTCTTGATAATATATATATATATATATATATATATGGCATATATAACATATCTTAAAGGTATCCATTAACGTTTTTCTGTGTAATTTCCAGGTCAGAAGTCTGAACAGTCAACATCGCTATGAAGAGGCATGGAAGGCTTCTAGGATCACTCGTAACACTATCACCGCCTGCATCGTTATCGGATTAGCTTTGTACATCCTCAAGCTCGGTCTCACCTCTGCACTTTCTCAGTAAGACATTGTGCAGTACTACTGCCGTGATATTTTCTCCCTGTTATTTACTCCTGATATATTTATATCTCGCCCAAGGGCACTGAAATCACGCAGCTTCGTTTTGCACAAAGTTTCTACCATTTCTATTGGTGCTGCCTCAATATGACATCGTTTTGATGATCAGCAGTTTTTAATCAATTTCTTGCTGTTTCCTTTATTCAGGTAAACCACTTCAGCATGCTGTTTAGTTAGGTGTATTAATGGTCATAAAATAGAAGCTGTGGCATAAACACGAAATTTTTTAGCAGGGGATTTTCACAGAGTCCTTAGGATTGTTGATAAATTGTTTCTGATCACCAGCACTCATTAAATAACTGGCTGGATACTTAATTTACTCAACCAATTCAGACGAAAACCACTTAACTTATAATTGAGAAACAGTACTACTTTTAATGCTTATATTTGTTATTATAAATATCAGGGAGATTGATGAATCGGCAGTGAACTCTACGATGGTTGACTGGCTAACTTCAAACCAAACTGGATATTGAGACGGAAAGAAATGACATGCCAATAATAGCAGGTTAATGTGAAGAGGCAGTGATTGAGGGATGCTTTTCTACTTTTTGGCTTGATTGGGCCATGGACACTCAATAACTATATGTACAGCAGTTGAGAAATTGAGTGTAACTGTAGTACTTACATTCTATCATGTGCACTAATAAGTTTAATTACAGATAGATTAGAATAATTATTAGATAATATAGGCTTACACAGTGTGGCGTGTAGCATTACCATTATTGTTATTTCTATGTGTGTGCATGCGTGCGTGCATGTGTGCCTGTGTGCGTGTGTGTGTGTGTGTGTGTGTGCATGTGAGAGAGCGAGCATGAATATGTATGCCATATGCCATTAAGGTAAGGTCTTTTATAATATTAAGCTTGACCAACGCTACCATTTGGTCAGCTAATAACATGGTATTGGAATGACAATATATATGCTACACATACATAAATTCATGATATTGGATATTCGTCAATTCTCCTAAGGTCTAGACCAGTGGTTCCCTAAATTTTTCAGGCCACACATTGGCTATATAAACTCATATGCAATGCCCCCTACCTTATTTATGCACTTGCAAATTATTGCCTCTTGTAAGAGCAAATTGGCCTCTGGTAATCCCGCAGCCCCTACGGGAGCGGTACCACCAACGTTGGGCCACTGGTCTAGAGGAAGAAACCGTAGTGGATTTGACTAGTAAGATTTTTGTCAGAGGATTCGTCTTGGACAGAAAGGGCAGCAGGCATTATGCCCTAGGTGCAAGTCTGTACATGTAACGATGTATATATTTTAGAACGTATTAGTATCCGTATTAGCTATACTATTTATGTATAGTATTTACTATTTATTGTTTTGTATCATATTGTACCTGATGTACTGTGTGTGTTTGTATATTGTGTCCTACAGAATAAAATTCCAACCTGTAGCAACCTCAATCGGACTTTCTACATATATCTAAGTTTGCCAATGCTGAATCTCCATCCGCCACACACCTATTCAGCATCGAGATAACATAAACGTAAATTTACATTTTACACGCTGTCATATTAGGTAAACGTGTCTACAGATCAGCAAAAATCTTTAGTGCTCTCATTGGCTTATGTGATTCTAAATAACATCAAATCGTGTGTCATGTAAATTACTTTTACTTGAAAAGTATTCTCTCTCTCTCTCT
>NW_014577065.1:80504-86566 GCF_000485595.1 Priapulus caudatus | reverse complement strand
TGGCCGTGTGTGCGGCGTGTGTGCGTGAGCGCGTGTGTGCGACGTGGGTGCGTGAGCGCGTATGTGCGACGTGTGTGCGTGAGCGCGTGTGTGCGTGAGCGCGTGTGTGTGACGTGTGTGTGCGGCGTGTGTGCGTGAGCGCGTGTGTGCGACGTGGGTGCGTGAGCGCGTATGTGCGACGTGTGTGCGTGAGCGCGTGTGTGCGTGAGCGCATGTGTGTGGCGTGTGTGCGTGAACGCGTGTGTGCGTGAGCGCGTGTGTGTGTCGTGTGTGCGTGAGCGCGTGTATACGACGTGGGTGCGTGAGCGCGTATGTGCTACATGCGCGTTAATCACGCAAAGCGCGCAGCGAAAACTTATAATGGATGTATAAATTAGTTTTTGAACGTTAGAATTAACAAGGCTTAGCTCATACATTTAATTTTTTCTTTCCCACTCTTCTTTTGTGGGGGGAGGGTATTTTTGGTTTTGCCCCCCCCCCACTTTTTGGATTGGAGGGGCGGCCGCCCCCCCCCCACTTCCGGCGCCTCTGACCTCTATCTATCTTTATTTCTCTCCCCTCCCTCCCCCTCCCCCTCTCTGTCTCTATGTGCGTGCGTGCTATATCACGCATTTTCTATTATCCCCCATCTCTCTTGTGGCTTTTTCGTTTTCTAATATCTGGCACGAGATAAGTAAATATTGAGCAGGTTGAGAGAGGTCTAGGGTTCAAGTACCGCCTTGTGTGTATTTAAGAAAGAGGGCAGCCGGCGCGCGCCTCCCTATTTTTAGCCGTCTAATATTATGGCATGTCTTGTCTAAGTCTAAGCCAATCACTTCACATTCAGTAGGCACTGAATGTAAAACACAAGAAAAGTAATAAATGAGTAAAACCACTCGATGTTGTGTGTGCCATCAAAAATAGGCGTGATTTCTTCGAACAAATTCATGTCAGCTACATAGAAAATTGCATCTACGAGGTTTCATTAAAACATTTCTTGACACTGTTTGAATTGTGCGTGTATGCAGTTAGACAGACAGACAGGTGCGCGCGCGCCAGGGGGGCACTCCATATATATTGCATGGTAGGTATGTGCCGCGGGAGAGACCCCCTTTTTCACCCTAAACTTCCGTTCCAGTGCATGGCATCTTTAAGAATATCTCGTTCCAGAACATCACAAGTTTACATTTTTGAACATAGCCAGTTCCAGAGCATCCCACATTCAACAAACATTAGTTCCAGATCCCCTCATTTTTGACTTAGCAGTGGCACATATACCTATCATAATGTGGGGTGAATGCCCCCCACCCCCGGCGCGCTCGTGTGTCACGGACGCGCGGACGGACGGACGGACTGACGGACGGACGGACGGACGGACGGACGGACGGACGGACAGACAGACAGACAGACAGAAACAGATTCAGGGCGATGTGTGTGTGTGTGCGTGTGTGTGTGCGTGTGCGTGTGTGTGTGCGTGTGCGTGTGTGTGTGTGTGTGTGTGTGCGTGTGTGTGCGCGTGTGCGTGCGTGCGTGCGTGTGTGTGCATGTGTGTGTGCGTGCGTGAGAGAGAGAGATAATTTACGAAGGATTTTATCTATATCGGTCATAAAAACATCGTTATTAACCATTTTTTTCAAATGTTTTCCCTTCCGCTGGCATGACCTAGCTTACATCCGTCTGTGGATCAGGCGTCGTTCTAACGCGTTGGGCCTTTAGCAGAGCCAATGAGGGATATAGAACTAGAGCTAGGTCTCGCGTGTCCAGAGCATGCTCATATCGATAAGATAACTAAACTAGATTAGAAACCTATACTATATCGGTTATCATTTCAGTGTTTCTATTTGGATAGTAACTTTCTGTTGACAAATCTTTGCGGCATGCTGATAAAGGACGTCATGGGAATGTCATGTGTATATCACTTGGTACACTGTATGGCGTTGAAAACGCCCAAAAAAGTTTCATACCTGTGTTGCGCTATAAATAAGTAAGCGAACAAAATAACAGATAATAGGCACACGGTGCTTTTCTACATAGCTCATTGTTGACACGTTGTGAATTATTACAACAATGGCGCTGTTAATCACTATTGCGCAATTAATATATATACAAAGTTGGCTAACGTGGCAAGACTGGCACAACAAATTTCAACTGTGACGATTACTCCCACAAAAGCACTCGGCTCTTACTGTAGCATTAACAGCAGCACACTGTAAGCTGTAAAGCCTTTACGCCACAGTTAATTAAGATTATCTCCGCATTGGATACTTCCTTACCCACTATATGTCACAATATCACAATATCACAATGTCACAATGTCACAAAATACGATTACTACCCTATTTATAACTGTATGTAACAATCGTAAAACTGGTACGATATAGACTGGTACGGTATCTATACTGGTTTGTATAGATATTTGCTATTGTAGTCGTACTCGGCAGTTGACCAGCTGCGCGTGCGTGTGAGATGGACTGATAAATTTCCAGTTGATTCAATCGTTAAAAAAATAAGTAGCTATGCCATATAGTCTTTGCACAAAGAATCTTTTGAAACTGTTTTAACCACTTGGTCCTATAGACTTATGATAGTTGTACGCATTTGTCCTTTACGCAGCGGCTACCGGATGGGAGGCAATATAATTGTAACACCCTATAGCATCAATTCATGTAGCATCCTCCTACATACCTAATTAATGGTCACGCACAACTAGAAAAAACTTACAAAATCTATTAATGCAAATTGTTTAATAAAATATTTTCCAATTGTTTTCCTTTACAGATATACAGTTCAATAATTAACCCACGAGGATTGAGGATTCATTTTGTTAATTCGCAGCAAAAGGTCGTGCAGTCTAAGCTACTAACTAATCGTCATAGAATATTCCATTTCATAATTAAAAAATAACTACTGATTCACAGGTAATTCACAACAAATTTTATACCTGCCAACATGATAAGGTATCACAATTCAATTTATTTTACACTGTTTCACTAGTAATTCTGGAAAATAATCCTCCACGCAGTTTCTTCCTACATACGCTCTTTCTACACTCTGCGAGTAAAAGAATAAGAAATAAATGAAATGAATAAATATAAATGAAAATATAAGGGATATTATCAAGAGCGTATAAAGAAGGTATACTTTATTTATACCTTCTTTATACGCTCTTGATATTATAAAAAAAGGTAACAAACGGGTTGCTTGCTATAAATTAACCAAGACGTATATCAAAGGAAGCAGGAATACATAATATACACATTTATTACATATTCCTGAGAGCATGCATATGAAGTGTGACAGCTCACTCCAAGACTACAACTAAGAACTTGCAGAACCACAGCTAATTATATTACACTCATTGCTAAAAACGCCATTTTAATGGCATATGACTCGTATCTAAGTTCGTGTGCATCAGCGAACAAAGTACAATCCTGAGGAAACACAGCATGCATGTAAACCCTATTGTTCGCAGATTTTCAATAATAATCATAATTTATTACATTTGTGCAAAATGTTGACCATCAAAAAATAGCTATTGCAAAATCTACTAAACAACACTTGATCAAATTCTGTTATGTGATACATGAAGACTTTAATATGATTTCTAGGACTAACATATGAAGAGTTTACTAAAAATGTAATTCCACATTTTGAACACTATAGATTCTTTAAAAAAAAATGGTACGTACATTATAGCTATTGACGTTGATAGAATGCAAAAACCAATAAAATTTTCTGGCGTATGGGCATTGAACAGGAAAGAAATGGAAACGCTTTACATTACACCGAAAGGGCATGTAAATCCTTGTTTCTATGAGACGAGGTCCTAATTAATGACTGACACTCTGGGCAACTTTCTTTAATGATGGCTCCATTCTGCTGGTGAGAAGCGAGGTCACCAACAGACCCACATTTTTTTAACAGGGGCGTTTTCTCTGATACGACTGGTAGCTGCTGTTCCTTTTTACTCTTCTCCCGTACCCACTCAGTGACGCAGAGCACTATGAACACTACAGCCTGTGAATATAACATGAAGATACTTCTAATTAATTTCAATATATGCTAAATAAATGCTATTGCTAAATAACAATACTAATGCTAGTGCTAATGCTAATGCTAAATAAATGCTCAATTAATTCCTCAATGCTGCCAACATTCAAGCAAGTATGCCGAGTATTCCTTCACATGTCTGCTAATAAATCTAATCACAAGCATTTAATAAAATTTTATAACTATGCGTATACGAGTTTTAAACAACTCACTACCTAAAACAGACAATTATATAGCCTATGTACTTTATAAGCAGATACCATTTACATAACTTTTTGTATGCACATTAACGTAATTATCTCACAAACAGAGTCAATTACAAAAGGGGTGAAGTAAGTTTAGAAATGTTTGCACGGCAGCTTCTAAATACATGGTAAATAAGAAATTGAAACATTTTAGATATTGGAATTATGCCTGTGCTTACCAATACTAGAAGAAAACACGCTACTGCTGTTGTACCCCACTCAAAGCCTATGCTCTCATATAATGCTCCTCCTGCCGTTGGACCAATAAATTCCCTAAAAGCAATACAGACTTTACATACAAGTATAAACACAAATGAGTACCTCAACGAAAATATACTGTTATTTCGATCTGATAATGACAAACTACACGCAAATGGATACGGAAGGCATACTACAGAACCATGAAACCAATCTGAAACATATACACGAACTTACTTTTCTCTTTTTCCCAATAGACCTACAGGACCTGGACAATAAGCCATATTCAAACACCTAACGCTACACTGCCACTGCCCAACTATCACTGCGTTCACCTGCTCAGCAGAAACAACACTGTTTTGTTAGAGCTATAATGCCAGGTGAATGCACGTGTACGAATTCCACTGTAGTTTCACTTCAGTGCATATCAAACAAAGACAACATAAAATAGAGGAAGCCATTTCTACACTGTACACAGTCTATGTCAATTATATGGCTTTGATTGTGAATAATCTAGGTTTAAGCCCGGGGCACACGTGAGTAATTTTACTCAAGTAAAATGATGCATGCGTCAAAATACTCAACGAAAATCCGCCGCACACGTGCGTATTTTGACGCATAATACTCAACGAAAATCCGCCGCACACGTGAGTATTTTGACGCATGCATCATTTTACTTGAGTAAAATTACTCACGTGTGCGCCGGGCTTTACAATTCCAACTGAATAGTTACTTACTGTATGAACACAGTACGTATAATACCTGTGTGACGGTGTGTGCATGTTCCCATAGGTGTGTGCATGTACACTCCTAATAGAGCGTTAGCCCATAGTCACAAACAAGCTAACGCTCTATTAGGAGTGTTCCCAACTTTGATATCACCTAATGGAGTATCACCATGGTGGGCATATGTATGCATGCGTGCATGCGCATGCTGTTTGCTCGTGATTGTGCACTAATTGTATGATAAATAATCCATAGACGAAGGAAACAGACTGTGAATAGCATTCGCCACGTAAGCGCACTCCGAGTAAGTTTGAGTCAGGCATGTATGCAATCCTGGCTATGCTATAGTTACTGCTCATTACATATTACAGACACGAGTATGCTTCATACGGATAAATTATTCTGGCAGTTATTTCACATATCCCTGGTAAATTCAATGCCACCAGTTATGAGAGAAATGATGAGTCATAATGACAAAATCCTACATGATTAAACTTGTTCTTTAATTTTTGTAGATAGAGAAAAAAGTTTAAATCTGTCAAACGTTGCATGCACGATACAACAAGACCTGCTCTCTTCTTCTCTCTGTGGTCACTACTCATGCGGCATGTTATACATGTTATACTCAGACATATGCACAATACATTCCAGTACACAATATAATTCATTATAAAAACATATGAGGTTGCATTACAAAGTCGGCATGCAACATCGTAGCGTGTACTGGCCTTTGAAACACAAGTGTGTGCGTGCGCATGGTTGATGGATGGACGGACGGGCAGATAGACAGACAAAGGCAGAAACGGAGACAGAGAGAGAGACAGAGAGAGAGACAGAGACAGAGACAGAGACAGAGACAGAGAC
>NW_014577065.1:60541-79847 GCF_000485595.1 Priapulus caudatus | reverse complement strand
AGAGAGAGAGAGAGAGAGAGAGAGAGAGAGAGAGAGAGAGAGAGACGAGAGTAAGCGACAGAAAGAAAAAATGGAAATGGGGAGACAGAGATAAAGAAAGACAGTGATAGGTGGGAGATAAAGAGAGACAGTGATAGGTGGGAGAGAAAGAAGCGAAGAAAGGTAGAAGGGGAATAGAAGAGTGGGTTGGAGAGTGCGAAAGAGAGGAATATGCACTGCTTATGCTATGGCTTACCCTAATGAGTATGCTGTCGCCCACAGTGCTGCTAATAAGCCATATGTAGATAGATTATCCTCAAGCCCAGCAATCCTACAATATACAGACATATTGCTTACTAACCAAAACAAATTCAACTCAAAGGAAAAAAATCTTCCTGGCGACATTCCGTACAATATGTATTGTAAAATTCAATCCTGGAATTAAAAAAAGATTTAAACAGAAAAAAAACTAGATTAAATTGAAAATGAAAACATGAACGATTTAAAAGTAGCAATTTTTCACAAAAATTAACCAGCCACTACCTATTTGTTTGATATGAAAGTTGTAATATCACAATGCATTTCATATGCATGTTTGCCAATAAATGGTTATAACTTGCTTTTGCAAAAGCACACAAGCACAAGCACACGTAAGAAATTAGAAAACTGAACTATGGGTAGGATCAAGAGCGTATTAAGAAGGTATAATGCTTTTTAATCATTAGGGTTAATTTATTAAGAAGGAATCCTTCTTAATACGCTCTTGGTAGGATGAATTCCCAAGAAATATCACCTACAACTGAGGAGCAGGTGATGACTTGGTAATGTGTAACATTGATTGAAATATATAACTACATGTAAAGATAACTATAATAAGAGTTGAGATGGTCTAGCTGTCATAAATTGCTTGTCATTGTATAAATTAACGACCCGTATTTCAACTTACTCTGCTGCATCCAGTATATTCTCAAACGTAGGTATAAGTGCAAGGCTGTTAGCCATACCAAGAACTGCTAAAGATGCTATCACTAGCCACAAGGTACTGCAAAAAACAACAACAGTGACATATAACAGAATTTATATATGCTAAACAGTTTCTTCAATGCCACCTACCTTGTAGCATCATGTATCACATCAGCAGAATATGTCTTCATTCACTCCCGATCACAATTAAGTATTCGACTTTAGAAATACCCGCACTTTCTTTCAAAAAATTATGTAACGGGTAATTTTTGTTCCGTATGCCGAGGTTAGCGGCTATAATTTACAAAATATGTAATGCGCGATATCAGTGTATATATTTTAATTATCAAAAATATGCAATGTGTCTATACACCTTATTGCAACGGTGACTGCTCACTAGTCCGACGGCCCAATAGTCCGAAAGCCCACTAGTCCGAAAACCCACTAGTCCGAAAGCCCACTAGTCCGAAAACCCACTAGTCCAAAAACCCACAGGGGATGGGGTATCGATCTATAGTCCTAATGTTTAATCAATTAATAATTTGTAATTTTACTTTTACTTTTTTATTTTAATTTCTAATTTTAATTTTAAATTTCAATTTTATTTATTTTTTAATTGAAATTTTTTGGGGGATGTAGGGGGAGGTGTGGGTGGAAGGGGAGCTAGGTGTGTGGATGCGTGCAAAATTCTAGACTACGGTAAAACCTCGTTATACCGCCCCAGGCACCCCTCGTAATACCGCCAACCTCACTTATCTCCAGGAAAATGCCAATGTACAGATCGTTTGGATCTATTTGTACGTAATTTAGCCTCGTAATACCGCCCCTCGTCAACTGCCAACCGCCAGCATTATGTCTATGTACAATCCTATACAAGCGTATTTAGTATACGTATAATATATATATAACGTATATATATAAGTATTTAGCGGTATACTAGTAGTAGCGGTTGAGATTCTGCCCCATCATCACTTGATGCTCGGGCGTCAATTCAGACTGTATAGACCCTTCTTAAATATTATTCATGACCTGGGGTCTGTGGGGCAAATCAACCACAAATGTAAAAATATATATAACCACAAATGTCATAACATGTCAACCACAAATGTAAAAATAACCACAAATGTCATAACATGTCAACCACAAATGTAAAAATTTTGTTTAACCACAAATGTAAAAACTTTTTTTCATTGTAAGATAAGTTATTATCAGATGTATGTAAATTTAAAAAAATTAAAAATTAAAAAAAAATTATTAATTAATTAATTAAACATTAGGTATAGATCGGTACCCCATCCCCTGTGGGTTTTCGGACTAGTGGGCTTTCGGACTAGTGGGTTTTCGGACTAGTGGGTTTTCGGACTATTGGGCCGTCGGACTAGCGAGCTGTAACCTATTGCAACATCTATCCAGTCCAGGGAAGTCCAGTTTGTGGACTAAAGTAATAAATACTTTACTCCAGTAGGAAACTGATAATCCAATCCACAAGTGAAATCTCGTTTATCACGGCGTTTTATTACAGTTTTACAGTTAGCTTCTTTACAGTTTCATTGTGACTCACTCTGGCAGAAAAGGTATCAGTGGTGATGGCCCCAGAAACAATAGCGCCACCATCATGATTAGTAGACCTGCTATGATCAGACCTTTAGTATTATCCTGGAATGAAATGTTTTAGCAATTTATACACAAATACAAACAGCACGCTGTAACTTTAACAAGTAAAATATCACCATTGAAGACCCGTTCCGTTGGTTTACCATACTTTGAATACTAAACATGCAGTGTGTGTATTCCTCTTCTTGTGGTTTCTAGATACTGAGTTAAGCTGCTTTACCTCTTGTTCAGTTCCCTCGTTCCTCCCTCCTTGCCCCTATTTCTCTCACTCACTCTTTCCTATCCCTGTCCCTCGCCCATTATCTCCCAATCCCACACCCCCAATAGTTATTACCATAAAGACATACTGGTGTTTATAAGAAATGTATTGAATCTTACCATTCTATCTGCTACATACCCCCACACGGGTGAGAACAGGGCATATGATGTAGCTATAACCATGAATATTAATCCTAAATATTCTGGTCCGATATCAAACTGTAAATGAAAAATATTACATTCTAAATGATACAAGTAATAGTAGAGGAACATGGGAGCATTATTATAATACAAGTACTATAGTGATAAAAACAATTAATTGGCTTCAATTACACACGGAAATTCAATACACAGTAACATGTCTGTAACATGAAATTTCGTCACGTCAACAAATTTTTCCCCATTATTTTCTTTGCTATAATTATAGACGTACTCCAATAGTAAGTTTTCAGCTAAAACAATTAGGTAATCCCCTGATCTCCCCCATACATGATGCAATCGGGCATGGGTGCGTACATTTCCAAGGTTTTGGAGAAATGTAATTTGCCTTTTAACTCACTAAGCTAAAACAATAAGTTTGAACTGAAAGTTTCAACACAATCAGCCATCACAATACCAAATATTAATACTGAGCCTTAATCAAGCCATTTATCACTGCACTATCGTTGTTGCAAGTAGGGCAAATCAATGTTGCGATAACAAATGTCAAATATATAAACTTGCCGTTCTTCTTCTGCTTTGTCTAACCATATCGGATATGCTATAAAAACAGATTACAAGAACAGTGACTTATTCTCACAGCACACGTGACTATCACCTACTTTTCTCAGCTGTGGCTCCAGGATGGGATCAAGAAAACCCCACACAGCTGCACCGGCAGAAATGCTGATACAGACAAGCAACACAGATGGGATCTTCAACAGTTTCAACATATCACTAGGAGGTGCTGGATTACACTTTTCTGTAAGAAAAAAATTACAAACTACAGCCCATACTTCAGGTATGCAGTACAGTGATACCATTGTATATGACATAATAGGCTTACACATAAATACACATATACCAGGGTTCTCCCCAAGCCTTTACTGCATGCCAGGTTCATCATGCCTTCAAAGGTGAAGCTAATTTATGACATCCCATAAATGCTCTGACATGCCTAAATTGCCTAATCAACATGCATTAATTAATATTACATGTTTATGTTCCAATTTCGTTTGTTATTTTTCGTGTTAATTCACTGACAATAAAGTCCCCTTAAAATGACATTACAGGTTTTTTGATGTATGGGAAGAGAGTACAGCCCACTCTTAGGCACTCCCCATCCATCTAAAAACACAATGCCTTCTGAAATCCCTGGGAAGAACCCTGCATACACTGAGCCGAACACGTAAGTACACATTACATCAAATCAATTCAAAATAATTAACCCAATAATTACTTAAATATCATTATTATTATTATTATTATCATTATTATTATTATTATCATTATTATTATTATTATTATTTATTTCTTATTGCAATGCATGTTAATCAGTAGGCCTATTTGTGACAGCAGTAGCATTTCTGTATTGAACATAATGAAATGTAGATCCTAAGCCCAGCTTCTCTTTCCAGTTTCCATACTTTACAGAAAACCAGTAAAGAAGCCCACCTAAACTGAACATATATCTTAATCTTAATAAACTTATATCTATCGACCCACACATAAACACACTTTTCATGCAGTTACACAACTCGTCTCTGTCTGCCTACCATCATAAGAGGGCAAGAGCCAGGCGTTTAGAGGCCAACACACAAAGATGATGAACCCTCCGACAACAGAGAAGGGCAGGATAAACCCTCCCACTTTGTATAGAACACCACCAATCGCTGGTCCAACCATCATACCGAGGCCCACAAAAGTCTCCAGCACACCCTAAAGAATAGGAGACATTAGCAAAAGCAAATCACTACATACTGTTGCAACAATACATATCTACTGACTTGTACAAACTTGTAGATTTAAGAAATTTCACACTGAAATCCTCATTACATAGCTGAGATTGATCACAGATATTTCATCAGGGCAGATTTGTTGGCAGCAGTGTTTCACACTAAAAACAATACGTCAGTATTGATAGACATAGAAACTATAACCTGAACAACAAACAGTAAGTTATAGCTCCTACAGGCTTTTGAGATTGGCCATGTAACATTCATGGATTGGGAGTAGTACATTTTGGTAGTGATATATAGTTTTGTAATAAGCATTCAAACAAAATTAAATTTTAAAATAACATCGCAAGTGTGCATGAAGAATTCTTTACCTAGGCCACTCAGGGGAAACTCCAATAGTGACTTTCATAGACAGGTGTCTATTCAATAGATGTGTGACAACTGACAAGTCTAACTGTATATATGTTTATGCTATCATTGATCATACAGAGGATATCAGCACGACTTGCATCGATATACAGCAAGAAACATTTATTTTACCACTCACAAACACAGTCCCGATGTTGTCCGGATAGATGTCAATGATAATGGCATATGTTGCAGTAGTGAAGCCGGCAGCTCCAAGTGCTTCAAAAATTCGCACAATAAAGCAAAGCACAGTAAACTCGAAGCCATCATGTGCATAAACCAGCAAGCTGAAAATATAAATGTATGCCTTTGTCATGTATGGTAAACTCGGTGAAACAGAGATACATAGATTATCGGATGACAATTTCACCTAGAAGTAAGAATGCAAAATGGCTACTATATGGTTATTTAAAAAATGTAAAATGCTCAAATCTTTATTATAACAGTACTATAGACATCGTCTATATAGTTATGAGAAAAATTCAGAGCTCGTTTTGCAAGAAACATATATACCAATAAATATATAAATGTATAAAATATACAAAGGAAAAATGGCTGTATCGGTTTCTATATCAACAGGGCAGTAAAAATCACATAAGAAAACGTCTGCAATATAACTGAACAGAAGACGGAGAGCACACCGTATAAGTTATGTATATAAATCTATGGTTATGAGAACTAAAAGAACAAGTGCCGCGGAGCGACAGCGCTCATCTAACGTCTACTGCGGTGACTGTGGTGGAGTGGTGGGATTCTAGTAAACCCTGTTAGTCCCAAATGTGTTCACATACACGACGAAACAGTGGAAGGCACAGGGATGATATCAGGAACCTTCTCAAAGGAATGTTCGTTGGGATCGTTATAAAAGTTGCCACGAGATGGCGCGTACGTCTAAGTGTCTTCAGATTAAAGATGGAAGCTCCCATCGTACGTAGTAGTAACAACTATTTGCAAGACAGAATAGGTAAGCACTCATCCATTTACCTACGCAAGCCTACAGACTGAAATAGAGAGCTGCCACCTGTAACTAATTAACGCAGGCAAAAACTACACAGTACCACCACCACATGCACTGGCAGTGGCATACGTTACATGTAACACACTGACAGTACAGAATGCAATAGAAATTATACGATTTAAGGAGCATAAACCTTCTTCAACCAAATTTAGCTTTTGAAATTTCAGTGTGACATTGCAGCCTCATACATCCAGGCATGTATAGATTCTACTAGCAAACCCGGCAGTCAAATTCTTTCTAACAGTAAACAAATTTATCCATGTTTAACCCGCCTCTTGAGGGTCAAAAGGTTATCCGACACTTACTCTTTGCATGTCAGCAGAAAGTACATTTCATGGTCCTTTCAATAAAGCCATAAAAATGCTAGGTCACCTCTGAAACAAAAAAGTTTTTCAATTGCTCCGTCAGACCATGTTCTCAGAAAATGTTTAAAATCTGCTCTGTGCCCATTGACCTTTGACCTGTGACCTCCAATTTCAGCACAGTGATGGCTTTTCCTACCATGATGCTATACACTGACTATCACGAGCCTAGGTCGAGCCGTTTAGATTTGTGCCGCAATTCTGCATTTCCTCCCTATACCTTGAGTTAAGGAGGGAATGTTCCCCCTTCTTTTACACCTCTTGACCTTTGAACTTTGACCCCCAGCTTCAACATCCCATCTCGTTTTGACGATCCCCCCCGACGTCCCGAATATCGTGACCGTACGTCAAGCGGTTAAGATTTGTGCCCAACTGTTGACGCACGGCCGGACGGACGGACGCACGGACGCACGCTCATGCGATTCTACAAGCTGCATCTGACTATGTCAGATGAGCTAAAAACAGTATTCTGATGCAGAAGCAGTACTAGTGGTGGCCAGACCACAACACTATACATATACAGCATGTTAGTAGCATTTGTTTGGGGACAATTTTTAAGTGAGATACTTAAGCTGGGTTTACACTATCAACGTTTTGCTGAAAAGTTGACGAGTTCATCAGCTTTACAACTAATCGACCAAAAGTCAGCAGTGTACACGTAAAATTTGAGTGCTCAGCAAGCTGATAGGAGCTAGTTAAGAAATTAGAACTATGTTCTATTTTCTCTACTTTTGGTTAGCGAGTTGATCAAGTTTTTGCCACTCAGCCACTCTGATAACAGCTCTCCACCCTGGGGGAGAGCACGCTTTTGCTATTGGCGCCACACTGGCGCGAATTAATACATGCAAACATGTGTACCCTTGGCACCCCGCATGTCACTGTGGGTCAAATGTTGAAACGTTTGCCGACTCGCGGTCGATAACACAAAAACTTTGAACATCTAATAGAAAGGTTGACAGAACGTTGAAAAACTTATCAATGCGGCAACTTTTCCATAGTGTAAACCCAGCTTTAGAGAAAGAAAGAAAGAGAAGGAGAGAGATGAAAAGGAAGATGGCGGAGAGGAAGATGGTGGAGAGGAAGATGGTGGAGAGTAAGATGGTAAAGTGACTGAAACAACAACACAGAATAGCATAAAAAGGAACGATGGAAAACCCGAGACAAGACATAGTGGGACAGGGAATTGTGAGTAAACAGCTGAGACGTATAAACATACGCATGGGAGAGAGAGAGAGTTAGATAGAGAAATAAAGGGAGATGGGGAGAGGAACAAAGATAGATTAAAGAGGAAATGTGCAAGGGTGGACATAAAAAAGGTAGGATAAAAGAAACTGAAGAGGTCGATTTGACAGGAGCTGGAGAGAAAGGCTTTTTATTTGATTTAATTTGTTAAGCTATGTTATCAACATCATACACTTTCATCTATTAATGGTTTAACATATTTTCAGATATACAACAATAATACGTACCCAAACAAAACGTTGCAAATACCAGTAACAAACATCCCAGACAAGAAGACAAACTTTGGACCTATTCTCGGTAACTGCAAGAAAAACATTTAGAAAAGAGTTGATGAAAAATGTTGATGAAAAATGTGTCCATAATAACTGTACAATGACAATTTGAAAAAAGTGGCATGCAGATATTTACATATTTACTTTTATAACCAATATATCTTAAATGCTGTTGCAGTAATTTACATAACATGATTTTATATTATTTAAATTATTAAAAATAAATGGTACAAAAACTATAGTACAAACTACATTAATTTCACAGAGACAAATAAAACTTACCAACATGCCAATAATGGGGCATCCAAGAAACATAACTAAAGCATAAATGCCAAACACAAAGCCAGAGACTGTATCACTCATCCCTTTTTCATTAGCCTAGAAATGTCAACGGTAAAATTAGAACTTCAAACATGTGATTATTAAACATGATGCCATACTAAATATAAACTTGCAGTAGGAATATTTAATTTGAGTAGCAATTCAAGGTACTAAGAATAGTACTTAATATAACAGAAATCATATTTGACCAGAGGGCAAGCATATCATTGTAACATGACATATGACATATATTTGCTAGAGAATTGGTAATTTCATAGAAAAAAATGGTTACCCAATACCATCATGCCAGTTATCAATTTTAATAGACACATACTTGCAACTGTTCAGACAAATTAATACACCAAATCACACAATCACACCATGCAACTTGATCCATCAAAAAGTACAATTACTTGTAAATACTCAATATTAATGTTATACTTACTGTTTTGGGAAAAAAGGGTGCAATAATTGACATTGAAAGATATGCTGTGAAGTCAACAACCGCCAAGCTGAGCAATGTAAGTTTAGCAGTTCTGTCCATAGAGAAGAACGATGTGTCTCTATTATCATCATCATCATCCCCATCTTCTGCTATTTCCTGCTTAACTTCCTGTGAACTTGCAGTAATCCTCTCTGCACTATGAATAATATCTGCATGACTGGCACTTGTGCTAGCCTGTTCAACTGTAGAAGGCAATGGTGACTTGGGGGTAGTTGCATGACGAGAGCAATGTTTCGCTGGATTGCTTTGCCTTTGTAGCAAGACCTGTTATTAAACAAATAATTTTAATTGTTTGCATATCCATCTATAGTAACATGCTGCATATATATGCCATGACAGTTACAAACGATTTACCAGTTATTTATTTATAAAAATAATATTGTGCCATATTGATCCTCTGAACACAATAGCCCTGTATGCAATATGATAAAATTTGTAGAAAAAAAATAAACAAAATCAGAAATGACAAAAAGACAAATTTTTGTGTATGTTTTACATGAGTACTACTAATTAAGGCATCTATATGAAGCTAAACTAACACTAAAAATTGGTTAATTATGGATCTATAACATATATTGCCACACTGCATGCAATATGCTAGCATACAACTGACTGAGTGACAAAATGGAAGGCTTTAAATTGTATTACAAATTTTATGACAAATTGGAAGGTTTTATTTGGCTAATGCTCCATTATAGGATCGAGTGTTCCCAACTTTGATATCATTACCCTAACCCTAACCCTAACCTAACCTATAACATAACCCTAACCATTAATGACATTAAAGGATTTACTCCTAATGGATCGAGTATCACCCTTTAATTACATTAAAATTATTAATTACCTTTACTGGTTTAGGTATTTTCTTCTTATCAAGAATTGGTGGAGGATGATATTGCCCTCTAACTTGATGTTGATTATTGCTAGTTCCCAGGGTGCTGAATCTGAGCAAAATCGATCAGAAACAAATTATAATGCTGTCATATATCCCTATAGCTATAACCATGCTATAACCATCTGAAATAAAATCCTGCAACACACATCCAATTAGTTACCATACCAGGGTGCGAAATTAACGGGAGTCCGGAGTCAAATACTCTCTGATTTACTGTCGGACTCCCTGATTTGACATATGCAGGAGTCCGTGTGACAGACCCCCTAAAAATTCTGCCATACTAACTATATAGTTCGTTCGGAGCACGGCCTCACAGAATTACCATCTTTTTTCAGGTAATGCCCAAAGAAAATTTGGCAGACGTGCAACTGCATGAATCTTAAAAATAAGCACATGCGTTATTGTTAATATCTTCTAAATTTTAAACCTCAGACTGCGGACTCCCTCATTTTGCCGCGGACTCCCTCTTTTTGAGGGTAGGGAGTCCGTTGGACTCCTGTGTTCATATGTTAATTTCTAATTTTCTACACCTGCCATACATATAATAACCTTCTAATATTATATAGCAATTACTTCCATTTGCATATATTTTACCTCAAGTAACATTTTACCTCAGAACTCAAGTAATCCAGTACACATCTTTTAAGGTGACAAGTCCTAGAATAGCACAACTCAGAAAACTGCTGGGCATATTATATATATATATATAATTAACACTTGAACTAATTCAATTAAATTTTCAGTAATAAACTTAAAATTTATGCTCTGTTTTGTACAACACATATTTCTGTTAAGACTTGTTCCTCAAGATTTCACCATTGAAAACAACCAGAGCCCCATCTATAACCAGTATATAACACGTACAGCATGTCATGATCCAAGTGCTAAGTAACATGGACACCTGGCCTATATATTTAAAATACGACAAAGATAAAACACATCTATAGATAGAATAGGAACACTTAACCACTGGGGTAATCCTAATACAGTTCGATCAAGTGGCCATTTGTTTGGTCAGATCAACTAAACTTGATGAACCGGATTGAATGAGGTGCTAACCCTCATAACCCTGCTGGTGAGCTGGGCTCAAATGTAATCCAATTTGGTGACATGCCACTTGACCAGCCAGTCATCCTTGTTGGTAGTTATAAACCATCTTATAATAGGTCACATGCAATGACACCTGACCTGCTGGAGCCGAGTTTGCGTTTGTTTGGGCAGGTCAGGCTAAGTGAGATATCAGATTAAGTGATCCAGATCAGATATGGGACCATCACAAACAAACAGCCAGGCCATTATACTCCCAAACCCAGCAATGCTGAGAGGGTCTATGTCCCCCAGGGTACTGCCGGAACGTACCCTGGTACCATATCTAATATGCCGGACCGTACCTCGCCTACTCCACTAACGAGTCTAGGGAGTCACCCCCACACCTACTCCCTCACTCTAACCCTAACCCTAACCATATCAAATAGTTACCAGGGTACGTTCCGGTATACCAGACCGTACCCAGAGTACGTTCCGGCAGTAACCTGGGGGACATAGACCCTATGAGCCCCAGCAACTGAGCAAGACAACTCAAGTCGTATATATACATACTTACTTAAAAGGATTTTCTGTAGTATGAACCATGACTGCAATCTACCAGTAGTATCTTGCTATAGATACTCTTTATCAATGGAAACTTTAAAACAAAAAATGTTATTAATGAACTATATACGTGACAATTAAATGCTACATTTTATCATAAACATATATATACTATACAACCTATGACAGTTACTGCAGTGTCTGTAAAGCAAAAGATTATGCACTCGACATTTTTACAATGTCTACCACATGGCAGTACTTCCACAACACTGAGGACCGGGCTAGAAACAGGATAAACCGCAGTGTACAGAAACAAAATTATGAAGCATGCCAAGGTGGTACGGGGTTGACTGTGCATGCTCAGTTTAGCTTGTCACTCAGCAGACAGCTAAGTACTTTTATGGGACCTAACTAAAGCCCGCCGCACACGCTGTGTTTTGTGCTGCGCCATCGGCCACGCGTGGCTGATGGCGCAGCACAAAACACAGCGTGTGCGCATGCAAACGCATCGATTTCTTGCGTGTGGAAAATATCACACGTGTTTGATATTTTCTTCCACGTGTGGCAGATTGCACAGCGTGTGCGGAGTGGCTGTGTCAAGTTCCACACCGGCTCTATGTAACCGACCAATAGCAGCAGGTCAAGCGAGTCACGTGATCTTAACTTGCGGTTGCAGCGCGGTTGCACTGCGGTACACGCACGTACACGCGGGTACATGCACGTACACGCGGGTACACGCACGTACACGCGGGTACACGCACGTACACGCGGTACACGCACGTGCACGCGGGTACACGCACGTATGCGCATGCAAACGCATACGATTTCTTGCGTGTGGAAAATATGCATCACGTCTTTGATATTTTTCTTCCACGTGTGGGCAGATTGCACAGCGTGTGCGGAGTGGCTGTGTCAGTTTCCACGACCGCTTCTATGTAACCGACCAAATAGCAGCATGTCAAGCGAGTCCATGATCTTAACATTGCGGTTGCATCCCGGCGCGGTTGCATCTGCGGTACACCACGTACACGGCTGGGTACGCACGTGCACGCGGTACACCACGGCCTCGCGCGTGCACGGCGGGTACACGCACGCGTCACGCACGTACAGAAGCACGTACACGCACGTACACGCACGTACCACAGCACGGTACCAAGCAGCGTACGACGCACGATTCAACGCCCGGTGTCCCGCACGTACAACGCGGATACACGCACGTACACGCGGGTTAACAACGCAAGGTACACACAGATACACGCACGTAACATGCGGGTACACGCACAGTACACGCATGTAACACACGTACAACAGGGCGACGGTAGCACGGCGGGTACATCCGCGGATACACGCACGTAACAGCCGCACGTACACGGTGGGAGTACATCGCGGATACACGAGGGTACCACGCGGATAACCAACGCACGTCCCGGGTACACGCACGTACACACAGATACACGCAGCTCCAGATTACATGCACGGCGGGGTACAGGAGACGCATGTGCACGTAGCGGGTACACGCACAACGTACACGGGTACACCGGAGATACACGCACGACAAGTCGGGTAACAAGCAACGTACACGCGGCGGTACACCACGTACACACACCCAGATACACGCACGTACACAGACAGAATACACCACGTATATGCGGGTACAGCACGTACAGCAGGCTCACGTGGGAGATACAAACGCACGTACACGCGGGTACACGCCAATGTAACCGGCCAGTGCAAACCGCGCCTGCAACCGGCAGTTAAGAATCAATTCGTGTATCGTTGACTGGGCTGGTATTGGTCGGTACATAGAGACCGGTGTGGAACTTGACCACAGCCATCCGCAACAACGCTGTGCAATCTGCCACACGTGAAGAAATATCAAACACACGTGTGATATTTTCAGACGCAAGAAATCGGATAGCGTTTCCATGCGCACACGCTTGTGTTTTGTGCTGCGCCATCACCAGCGCGTGGCCGATGGCGGGCAAGCACAAAACAGAGCGTGTGCGGGCGGCCTATAGTTAGGATCCGATAAAAGATACTTAGCTGTCTGCTGAGTGACAAGCTAAACTGAGGCATCACAGTCAACCCGCGTACCACCTTGGGCATCCTTTCATAATTTTGTTTCTGTACACTGCGGTTTTCACTGTTTTACCCCGTCTCAGTGTTGTGGAAGTACTGCATGTGGTAGACATTGTAAAAATCTGCGAGTGGCATAATCTTGTTGCTTTAAGACAGACATGAGTAAACTGTCATAGGTTTGCTATAGTATACATATAATGTTTATGATAATACATAGCATGGTTTAATTGTCCCTGTATATAGTTCATTAATAACATTTTTTGTTTTAAAGTTTCCATTGATAAATGAGTAATCTTAAGCAAAGATACTACTGGTAGATTGGCAGTCATCGGTTCATTACTAACAGAAAATCCTTTTAAGTAAGTATGTATATATACGACTTGAGTTGTCTTGCATCAGTTGCTGGGGCTCCATAGGGTCTATGTCCCGCAGGTTACTGCCGGAACGTACCTCTGGGTACGGTCTGGTATACCGGAACGTACCCATGGTAACTATTTGATATGGTTAGGGTTAGGGTTTAGCAGTCGAGGGAGTAGGTGTGGGGGTGACTCCCTAGACTCGTTAGTGGAGTAGGCGAGGTACCGGTCCGGCATATTATTATTAGATATGGTACCTAAGGGTACGTTCCGGCAGTACTCCTGGGGACATAGACGCCTCTCAGGCCGTTGGCTGGGCTCCTGGGAGTATAATGGACTGGCTTGTTTGTTTGTGATGGTCCCATATCTGATCTGGATCAACTTAATCTGATATCTCACTTAGCCTGATCTGGCCCAAATCAAACGCAACTCGGCTCCAGCAAGTCAGGTGTATTGCATGTGACGCTATTAATAAAGATGGTTTTTAACTAAACCAACAAGGATGACTGGCTGGTCAAGTGGCAATGTCACCAAATTGGATTACATTTGAGCCCCAAGCTCACCAGCAGGGTTATTGAGGGTTAGCACCTATCATTCAATCCGTGTTCATTCAAGTTTGAGTTGATCTGACCAATAAACAAATGGCATCTTTGATCGAAACTGTATTAGGATTACGGCCCAGTGGTTAAGGGTTCACTATTCTATTATTAGAATGTTGTTTTTTAATCTTTGTCGTATTTTAAATATATAGGCCAGGTGTCCATGTTACTTAGCACTTGGATCATGACATGCTGTACGTGTATATTAACTGGTTATAGATGGGGCTCTGGTTGTTTTTCAATGGTGAAATCCTGAGAACAAGTCTAACCAAAATATGTGTTGTACAAGAAACAGAGCATAAATTTCTAAGTTTATTACTGAAAATTAATTGAATTAGTTCAAGTGGTTAATTATATATATATAATAATATGCGCCAGCAGGTTATTCTGCAGTTGTGCTATTCTATGGACTTGTCCACCTTAAACCGATGTGTACTGGAATTACTTGAGTTCTGAGGTAAAAATGTGTACTTGAGGTAATATATGCAATGGAAGTTAATTGGCTATATAAATAGTTAGACAGGTTATTATATGTATGGCAGGTAGACAAATTAGAAATTAACCAGTAGAAACACAGGAGCCAACGACCCCTGACCCTAAAAAAGAGGGATCCGCGGCGAAAATGAGGGAGTCCGCAGTCACTGAGGTTTAAAATTTAGAAGATATGTAACAATAACGCATGTGAGCTTATTTTTTAAGATTAATGCAGTTGGCACCGTCTGCCAAAATTTTCTTTGGGCATTACCTGAAAAAAGATGGTAATTCTGTGCGGGCCGTGCATTCGCGAACGAACTATATAGTAGTATGGGGCAGAATTTTTAGGGGTCTGTCACCAGGACTCCTGCATATGTCAAATCAGGGAGTCCGACAGTAATCAAGAGAGTATTTGACTCCGGACTCGCTCCCGTTAATTTCGCAACCCATGGTATGGTAAAACTATATTGGATGTGTGTTGCGGATTTTATTTCAGATGTTGCATGGCGTTATAAGCTATAGATATATGACAGCATTATATATTTTTCTGATCTGATTTTGCTCAGAATTCAGCACGGCTGGGAACTAGCAATCCTCAACATACAAGTTATAGGGCATTCATCCTCCCACAATTTCTTGATAAGAAGAAAATACTAAACCAGATTAAAGGTAATTTAATGAATTTTAATGTCAATTAAAGGGTGATACTCGATCCATTTAGGAGGTAAGATCCTTTAATGTCATGTAATGGTTAGGGTTATGTTATAGGTTAGGTTTAGGTTAGGGTTAGGGTAATGATATCAAGTTTGGGGAACACTCGATCCTATGAAATGGAGCATTAGCCAAAATAAAACTTCCAATTTGTCATAAAAATTTGTAATACAATTTTAAAGCCTTCCATTTTTGTCACTCAGTCATTGTATGCTAGCATATTGCATGCAGTGTGGCAATATATGTTATAGATTCATAATTACCATTTTTAGTGTTAGTTTAGCTTCATAATAGGATGCCTTAATTACGTAGTACTCAATGTAAAACAACACAAAAATTGTCTTTTTGTCATTTCTGATTTTGTTTATTTTTTTTTCTACAAATTTATCATATTGCATCAGCAGGGCTATTGTGTTCAGACGGATCCAAATGCACAATATTATTTTTTATAAATAAATAACTGGTAAAGTTCGTTTGTAACTGTCATGGCATATATATGCAGCATTTACTATAGATGGATATCAAACAATTAAAATTATTTGTTAAAACAGGTCAGTTGCTAGCAACAGGCAAGAGCATCAGCGAAACACTTGCTTCTCGTCTGGCAAACTACCCCAAGTCACCACTCGCCTTCTACAGTTGAAGCAGGCTAGCACAAGTGCCAGTCATGCAGATATTATTCATAGTGCAGAGAGGATTACTGCAAAGTTCAGCAAGGAAGTTTAAGCAGGAAAAATAGCAGGAAGATGG
Organism: Priapulus caudatus; assembly: GCF_000485595.1. Lineage (NCBI taxonomy): Eukaryota > Metazoa > Priapulida > Priapulimorpha > Priapulimorphida > Priapulidae > Priapulus > Priapulus caudatus. Next base: position 63,514 of record NW_014577065.1, on the reverse strand, counting down.
GGATGGATGAATGATGATAATAGAGACACATCCGTTCCTTCTCTATGGACAGAACTGCTAAACTTACATTGCTCAGCTTGGCGGTTTGTTTGACTTCAGCATGCTTAATCTTGTTCCAATGTTCATTATTGCACCTTTTTCCAAAACAGTAAGTATAACATTAATATTGAGTATCTTACAGAGTAAATTGTACTTTTTGATCGGATCCAAGTTGCATGGTGACTTGTGTGAGTTTGGTGTATTAATTTTGTCTGAGCAGTTGCAAGTAATGTGTCTATTTAAATGTGGATAACTGGCATGATGGTATTGGTAAACCCATTTTTTCTATGAATTACCAATTCTCTAGCAAATAATGTCATATGCATGTACAGCAATGATATCTTGCCCCTCTGGTAATATGGATTTCTGTTATATTAAGTACTATTCTTAGTAGCCTTGAATTGCTACTCAGGAGGTTAAAATATTCCTTACTGCAAGTTTATATTAGTAATGGCATCATGTTTAAATAATCACATGTTCTGAATTCTAAATTTTACCAGTTGACAATTTCTAGACTAAGAAAAGGGATGAGTGATACAGTCCTGGCTTTGTGTTTGGCATTTATGCTTAGTTATGTTTCTGACTGCCCCATTATTGCAATGTTGGTAAATTTTTTTGTCTCTGTGGAAAATTAATGTAGTTTGTACTCATAGTTTTTGTAAACCATTTATTTTTTATAAATTTAAATAATAATAAAATCATGTTATGTAAAATTACTGCAACAGCATTTAAGAAATATATTGGTTATAAAAGTAAATATGTAAATATCTGCATGCACTTTTTTCAAACTTGTCATTGTACAAGTTATTATGGACACATTTTTTTCATCAACAATTTTTGCATCAACATTTTTCTAAAATGTTTTTTTCTTGGCAGTTACCGAGAATAGGTCCAAAGTTTGTTTCTTGTCTGGATGTTTGTTACTGGTATTGTGCAACGTTTTGTTTGGGTACGTTTATTTATTGTTGTATATCTGAAAATATGTTAAAACCATTTGAATAGATGAAAGCTGTATGATGTTGAGTAACATAGCTTAAGCAAATTAAATCAAATAAAAAGCCTTTCTCTGTCAGCTCCTGTCAAATCGACCTCTTCAGTTTCTTTTATCCTACTTTTTATGTCCACCCTTGCACATTTCCTCTTAATTATCTTTGTGACCTCTGCACATCTGCCCTTTATTTCTCTATCTAACTTCGTCTCTCTTCCCCCATGCGTAATGTTAAACGTCTCAGCTGTTTACTCACAATTCCGCTGTCCCACTATGTTCATTCGTCTGCGGGGTTTTCCATCGTTCCTTTTTATGCTATTCTGTGTTTGTTAGTTTCAGTCAGCTTTACATCTTACTCTCGCACCCATCTCCTGCTCACAATCTTCCTCTCGCGGCGATCTTCGCTTTTGCCATCTCTCTCCTTCTCTTTCTCTCTTTCTCTAAAAGCTGGGTTTACACTATGGAGAAAGTTGCCCCGCATTGATAAGATTTTTCAACGATTCTGTCAACCTTTCTATTAGATGTTCAAAGTTTTTTGTGTTTATCGACCGCAGAGTCCCAAACGTTCAACATTTGACCCAACAAGTGGACATGCGGGGTGCCCAAGGGTACAATCTGTTTGCATGTATTAATTCGCGCTCAGTGTGGCGGGCCAATAGCAAAAGCGTGCTCTCCCCGCCCTAGGGTGGAGAGCTGTTATCAGATGGTGGCTGAGTGGCAAAAAACTTGATCAAACTCGCATAACCAAAAGTAGAGAAAATAGAACATAGTTCTAATTTCTTAACTAGCTCCTATCAGCTTGCTGAGCATCCAAATTTTACGTGTACACTGCTGACTTTTGGTCGATTAAGTTGTAAGCTGATGAACTCGTCACTTTTCAGCAAAACCGTTGATAGGTGTAAACGCCGCATTTAAGTATGCTCACTTAAAAATTGTCGCGACAAACAAGATGGCCTACTAACATGCTTGTATATGTATAGTGTTTGTGGTCTGGCCCACCACTAGTACTGCTTCTGCATCAGAAATACTGTGTTTTTTAGCTCACTGACATAGTCAGATGCAGCGTAGAATCGCATGAGGGGCGTCCGTGCGTCCAACAGTTGGGAAAATCTTTTGTAAGTTGCGTACGGTCAACGATATTCGCGACGTCGGGGGGATCGTCAAAACGAATGGGATGCATTGAAGGCTGGGGTCAAAGTTGCAAAGGTCAACAGCTGTAAAAGAAAGGGGAACATTCCCTCCTTAACTCAAGTATAGGGCGGAAATCTGCAGAATTGCGGCCAAATCTAAACGGCTCGAACCTAGGCTCGTGATAGTCAGTGTATACGATCATGGTAGAAAGCCATCACTTGTGCTGAAATTCGGAGGTCACAGGTCAACGTCAATGGCGCACACACGAGCAGATTTTAACATTTCTGAGAACATGGTCTGACGGAGCAATTGAAAAACTCTTTTGTTTCCAGAGGTGACCTAGCATTTTTATGGGCTTTACTTGAGAAGGACGCGCATCGAACATGTACTTTCCTCTCGACATGAAAGAGTAAGTGTCGGCATAACCTTTTGACCTCAAGAGGCGGGTGTAAACATGGATAAATTTGTTTACTGTTAGAACAGAAATTTGACTGCCGGGTTTGCTGTAGAATCTCTACATGCTGGATGTATGAGCTAGCAAATGTCACACTGACAATTTCAAAAGCTACAATTTGGTTGAAAGGAAGTTTATGCTCCTTAAATCGTATAATTTCTATGCATTCTGTACTGTCAGTGTTGTTACATGCTAAGCGTCATGCCACGTCACGTGCATGCTGGTGGTGGTACTGTGAGTTTTTTGGCCTGCGTTAATTAGTTCAGGTGACAGCTCTCTATTTCAGTCTGTAGGCTTGCGTAGAAAATGGATGAGTGCTTACCTACTTCTTGTCTTGCGAATAGTTGTTTGCTAACTAGTA
>NW_014577065.1:58591-60516 GCF_000485595.1 Priapulus caudatus | reverse complement strand
CACGCTGTGTTTTGTGCTGCGCCATCAGCCACGCGTGGCCGATGGCGCAGCACAAAACACAGCGTGTGCGGCGGGCTTAAGGCTATGTCATGTGCATGCATGCATATTGCGAAATTGATCACGGGCCAGGCCCTCGATCCTTCATTTGCGAGGCCAGATCGATTAGTCTAGACTAGCGCATATGTAGCACGGGGTTAGCGTGTACACACTGTAAAAATTTGGCCCGGGCCATTCCTGTCATTCCTGGATTAGTTTGATGTGGTATCAAATTTGCAGTCTGTACGGGGTAATATAAATTATAATACTAATAGGCCCCTACTATTACTATTAGATAGGCGGATTAGCCTACACTACACTACAGTAAGTGAGTAACACTAACAGTAATACTAATAGTAATACTAATACCAGGAGTAAGATAATATAGGATCCTATATTATCTTACTCCTGGTAAGACGAATAGTAATACTATTACTACTAATACTAATAGTAATACTAATAGTAACATTAACAGTAACTTATGTCATGACAACACCACATACTCAGCCACAGTATACAGTAAAGCAACCCAACAGTAAGCACAGTATTAACCTACTACGTTGTGTTGAATTATTGTACCTAATTCTGTAACCATAATAATATTAATAATGCCATTATTCACGCTATCAACATAGCGAGGTCGATGATGCAGTGATGGTGCGCGAGGTCACTGGTCAGCGATGTTGTTTATAAAAACGTGACATCAATCATATTTCAGAAAATAACTATATCTATTTCAGACACATGAAATCTATAAATTTATTATTAATATTTACATATTAATATTATTATGCACACAACCTACTACTCAGTACTCAGTAATGAGTAATCAGTACTCACCGCCAAGGTTTTTTACTCGACACGCTGTTGCGACGTACTCCGCAACATGTACGTGCGATTACATTGGTTGGGTAATAATGTTTGTCATGACGTCACTAGCATAGCAAGTTTTATGGTAATCAAGTTAGCAAATGAAAAATCTCTTGGACGAATCCGCTATTTTCCCTTTCATCGCTATTTTTTACACCAGATGAGCAGTATGTGTCATAGAACAACATATCCAAAATCCGCAAAAATCGTCATGGGGGAAAAAATTCTTTGAATATTTTGCACTTTTTTTGCATGTTTTGTAATGGGAAATGAGCATGAGCAAGGCTCGTCAAGTGATATAGTGGGGGCAGATATGTGAAAAAAATTGTGGGTTTTGTGGTAAAAGCACCAAAATTGACATGAATGAAGTTACGGGTATACTAAATGATTTGGTTCAAGGATAGAGAGCATGGCGAGATTGAGACTTATGTCATTTTCGTGAATGTGAGGGTACACTCGTAAAAATTAACAGAGGTCTTAATTCTTGCATGCATGGGCGCAACCACTGAGGGGGTCGGGGGAGTCACGACCCCCACCCCCCGACTTTTATGTGGACCTCCCCAACTTCTGGAAGACCTTATTATCTGGGAGGTCCAAAATATAGTCCGATAAGCGTTTATTATCGTGAAACATCCATATTTCACAGGTGAAAGTTAAAATAAATAAAACCCCAGGACCCGGTTCCACAGTCGTGGGTTAACTCTTAACTCTGAGTTAAATTCCTTAACTCAGGGTTAAAGTTAATCCACGACTGTGGAACCGGGTCCAGGTGGTCAAGTGCAGTGTGATAACTGTGATTCAGATTCAATCAACGCGATTGTTTTTTATCACGTGTTCTGGAATCGATATTGAAGCAATTGCAAAGGATTTTGTTGCAAAGTGTGACTCAAAGAAGGCCACATTTGGTTTCTAACACTGTTCTCTGTTTTCACGTGTCAGACATTTTTTGCATTATTATTTTCATCATTATTATTTTCCTCTTCATCTTAATCATGCTAACTGTGTCACACAGTTAGCAC
>NW_014577065.1:49695-58581 GCF_000485595.1 Priapulus caudatus | reverse complement strand
TAGGGTACAAAACATCTACTTTATGCCTTCGCGTCCTTCCCCTTGCCTCCCCTGTCCCTCGCTCAGCCTCCTTCTTTTTCTACCGCCCCCAGCTATCTTCCCTGCCGCCTCTCCTTAGTCTCCCATCCCCTCTCCCCCGCAGCAAGCTATATTATGAAGTTTGCCTCAGACGGCACTGCACGCCTAACACGGTGCGCGCGCATGCGCAATATCTCCCGTGAGAAATCGTATATTGCAAGGATTATGCATTTAATATGAAGAGGTGTTATCCTAGCATAGATTTATATGATAACATTCCATCAGTAGACATCGTTTAAGAAATAGAAGGAAGACCTTGCATGTATATCATTGCCATTGCATGCGCAATATCTCACAAGAGGAGTTATATTTTGTGATGAATATGCATTTAAAATGGTTAGGGGGTATCTCAGCATAGATTTCCTTAATAAACTTTTATCAGTAGACCTCTGTTTATAATTAGGAGAACGCTCTAGCATGTAGGGTACAAAACACCTACTTTATGCCTTCGCGTCCTTCCCCTTGCCTCCCCTGTCCCTCGCTCAGCCTCCTTCTTTTTCTACCGCCCCAGCTATCTTCCTTGCCGCCTCTCCTCAGTCTCCCATCCCCTCTCCCCCGCAGCAAGCTATATTATGAAGTTTGCATCAGACGGCACTGCACGCCTAACACGGTGCGCGCGCATGCGCAATATCTCCCGTGAGAAATCGTATATTGCAAGGATTATGCATTTAAAATGAAGAGTAGTTATCCTAGCATAGATTTATATGATAACATTCCATCAGTAGACATCATTTAAGAAATAGGAGGAAGACCTTGCACGTAAGGTCCCCGCTGCGTATACCAGCCAGTACACAATCTGGCTGCGTTAGTTTGTTAGCGCATGCGCAATATCTCACCAGAGGAGTTAAATTTTGTGATAAATATGCATTTAAAATGGTTAGGGGGTATCTCAGCATAGATTTCCTTAATAAACTTTTATCAGTAGACCTCTGTTTATAATTAGGAGAAGCGCTGCTAGCATGTAGTGGTAGCAAAACACCTAACTATTATGCCTTCGCAGCCTTCGCCTTGGCCTCCTCCCTTTTGTCCCTTCGCTCAGCGCTCCTTCTTTTTCTATGCGCGCGCCCGCAGCTATCTTCGCTTGCCGCCTCCTGCCTCAGTCTCCCATCCCCTCTCAGCCGCCGTAGCAAGCTATATTTATGAAAGTTTGCATGCAAGACGGCACTGCAGCGCCTAAACAGCGAGTGCGCGCGCATGCGCATATTGCGAGGATTATGCATTTTAAAAATGAAGAGTAGTTATCCTAGGCATAGATTTATATGATAACATTCCATCAGTAGACATCATTTAAGAAATAGGAGGAAGACCGGCTTGCACGTAACGGTGCCCCGCCTGCGTATACCGAGCCAGTTACAAACACATCTGGCTGCGTTAAGTTGTTAGCAGGCATGCGGCAATATCTCCACCAGAGGAAGTTAAATTTTGTGATAAATATGCATTTAAAATGGTTAGGGGTATGCTCAGCATAGATTTCCTCAATAAACTTTATCAGTAGACCTCTGTTTATAATTAGGAGAGCGCTCTAGCTATGTAGGTGTTATTCTTATATTTACACATACTTTATGGCCTTCGGCGTTCTTCCTCGCTTGTTCTCCATGTCGCGCCTCGCGCAAGGGCGCTCATGCTCTTCTAGCGCGCCAGCTATGTTCCTGCCGCCTTTCCCGCAGTCTCGCCATCCGCTCGTTCCCATCAAGCAAGCTATATTATAATGTTTGGGCCTGCAGACGGCACTCGCAGCGACTAACACGGTGCGCGCGCATGCCGGCAGTATATACCGAGAGAAATGCCGTATTTTGGCAAATATTAGTGGATTTAAAATGAGGAAGAGTTATCCTAGAAGAAATTTGTATGATATACATTCCATCAGTAGACATCATTTAAAGAAATAGGAGGAAGACCATTGCATTAAGGTCGGCCGCGCTGCGTAACGCAGCCCAGGTAGCACAATCAGGCCAGCGTAGTGTGTTAGCGCAATACGCAATATCTTGCGCCAGAAAGAGTTTATATTTTGTGATGAATATGCATTTAAAATGGTTAGGGAGGTTATCTCAACATAGATTTCCTAAATAAACTTTTATCAGTAGACCTGTTTTATAATTATGAGGAGAGGCGCTCTATGCATGTAGGGTACAAGCACAACTTACTTAAAGCGCCTCGGCGTGCCTTCCCCTTGTCCTCGCCTGTCCGCTGGCGCTCGAGCCCTTCATGACTTCTTCTAGCCGCGGCCCCCAGCTATGTCCGCTGTCGCCCTTTCCCTTAGTCTGCCCATGCGCACCCTCGTTTCCTACGCAAGCTATATTATAATGTTTGCGCTCAGAGCGCACTGCACGCCTTAACATGGTGCAGCGCGCATTGGCGCATATCTTCGCGAGAAAGAAATCGTATTTTGCAAAATTAAAGAAATAGGTAGGATGACCTGGGCATGTGAAGGTCGGCGCCGCTGCGTATACTCAGCCGAGTTACAGCAATCAGGCTACGTTTGTGTATTAGCGCATGCGCAATATCTTTGAATATATTTATCGATTGAAAATCTGTCTAACGTGTCACCTTTATAAAAAATATAAAAAATCTTTCTGAGGGATATGATTTGTTGGTACAATTGTATGTGTTACAATTGCCCCATTGGTGTGTTACAATTGCCCCGTGTTGTGGGTAACACGGGGTAACACTTGACTTCCAGTTTTGAAATGATAATGGCTTCAAAATAACTTGTTTTACTTAACCCAAACCTAGTCATATTTCAAGCCAAGATATGCATCTTTAATTTCATATACATTGAAGTAAGTATTTAACTATAATAAAGTTGTTATGTCAGATTTGGAAAAAAAGTGTTACAATTGTCCCCGGTCTCCCCTACGACCTAAATAATAATTATACGTAATATATATACGATATCACGATATGTATATATAACATATATGCGAATGTACATATCTACCACAGATAGCAATAGCTACTGGAGAGCTAGCGAGCGCGCGCGTACTAGCCTTACATATTACAAGTCTACGTTAAATCCATGTGCATGCTTGTAGGATCGGATATGGAGTAACAAGATTCTGGAACTCGAGACTAGCAAATACTTTACATATCCCCTACCTAGGCCACCTAGCAGCAGTATACGGTCGCGGTTCCTGTATTCAGTTTAGGCTATCAATCGGGAGTCCTATTTTATACTTTCTATTTTTTCCATTTAGTGGAGACAAGCACAATATAATAATATTATAGAAGGGGCTTATAATTATGCAGAAGCACATGTTCAAAAACCTGGGGGGACATTTGATATCGTGTCGCCCACCCTTCGAAAAGTGGGGGGGGGGCGTTTCGCCCGTGCCCTCATGGCATTTGCGCCCATGCATGCAATGCAGTATCTACAGATGCATAGGAGGTTACACTCTTATTTGGCATTCGTGAGTACACTAAACAAACAACAATCATATTTGGTTAATCTTGACCACATACATTTGTCTTTATTATACAATATATTTCTGCATTTCTGTACAATGATAAAAGCTCACCCTGGTTACCACCATGTGACCTCTAATAGCAAGCAATTGCTGACGATTACTGTGATGAGAACTAGAATGATGTCATCAAGGGTACCAGATAAATATAACAAGTGGGTTTCCCAACAATAAAAATTGCCAATAGTAGCTGCATGTCATGTTTGCTACACACGTGTTAACGTAACAACAGATAGTATTATAACATATATTATCACTTATCTATTATTCACTCCTGATATTTTATTATATTCTCGTGATTGGATTGATGTTTTAAGACCCTCACTCTTGTACCCTAACACAAAGATAGACATGATTTGCATCATTCCTTGTTTTTTGAAAAACATTTACCTTTCGAACCTGGGATATAACAACACGTCATGCATGTATCAATGGCTTCATATAAACATCTCGATCAAGTCATTTAATGGTGGTGTGTCCTGGACTGCATCACCTCAAGTCTGTTGGTGACATTAAAATCGCACATCATTTGATCCAAATTCCACCAACCTGTGCATTCCCTATTACAACAGGCAGTGCTGGTAGACTCACTCCACGTAATTTTCCCATGTGAAAAATGACCTAACCAATAAATAATTGGCGCTGTACACCAGGTTCTACGTGCCATCAGGAACACCAATCAACAGTTTCTACAAATATAACTAATCATTACGTCACTGTCTTGGAAGACACCCTACATATTGTATAGCAAGTTTTATACTCACATATTATGAGATTATCAAGAGGGGCATACCACTGGAAATTTTTCTTCTAGTAACAGGACTGTCAAGTACAATGACTTTTTAGTTGGCACCAAATATTGCTAACTGATATATAAGGAAATTAACAAAAAACTCATGTTGGTGCTTTCCTAGGAGATACATTGGTGTCCAACAAACCTATAAAAATTCTTTAATGTTACATGCGTTTTAAGCGTTGAACTGTCTCATGGCCCGCTGAACATAAGTATGACCATATGTATACTGAACAGTATACTTATGTAATATGGTGTACCCTAGTATACAATGTTCATGGTATAACTAACCATTTATCACTAGCCACAGGATCGTACATAACAACTGAAGTTCGATGTCACCGGAATGGAGGTAGGAGTTGCGGAGTACATCAAAACATTGCTGTACCAGTTATGTTATCATTTTAGTATGTATATAGTATATCGTATATAGTATCTATACTATATAGTATATAGTATATATAGTAGTATCATATCAGTTATGTATCAGTTAGCAGTACAACTACCAACATGTTGCATTTCATCCTTACACTTCATTTGCCAACTTGCTAATACAATATTACAAAGTAGGTGCTTTCTGATTTATTTGTTCTTTTTTGCAGTAAGCCAACCTAGAATTTGATATATTGGTAGGTAGCCAGTTTTTAATAGACGATCTTCTGCACATATGGTACAGTTAGTTAAATACGAGAAATGGTCCCATATTGTACGAAAATAGTAGAGATAATTAGCGGTAAAGCAATGTCAAGGAAATTCGTATAGCCAGTATACAAGTAAAATAAATTTATCATTAAAAATGTGAATAATCTATCACATAATTTTCATCAGTCTGCGCATCAAGTCGAGGGGTGGATACGGTTAGGGCAACGAGGAAACTCGTAGAACGAGACCTTATTGTTTGTTAAGGTCTAAACTTTTATCTTGACCTTATCTTGAACATACCTCTGTTCGTTTGTAAAATACCACTTTGGTGGCTGCAGTCAATAACTACCCAGTTGTTCTCATGGTAATAGTAAGTGTCAGACAGCAGAAGTAATAGACAATAGGAGGGGCTGTAATCATTAACTACTCCATAACAATAAGTCTAGATTTTCATGCAATGACTGAAAAAGAGGCTCCTCAATTTGAGAGGCTACAATTCATAGCATACGTGCAATTACTATACACATGTACAGCAGTAAACAGCATTCTTAATCACAGCCCTGCATAGAGGGGTGGATGCATTCACTGCTAGCACATCGGTAAATTTTTAGTAGAACCTATCACTCATGCGTTCATGAATGTACACACGTAGCACTACTTGTGAAGCCCTTCACTCCCTTATCATAGCTATACGACCAACAGTGATGGGAAACTGCAGTGGATCTTTGCAGCATGGCAAGGTAAGAGTGTTATAGCCTGTGATATTAGCCTGTGATACTATAGAAAAATATGCGAGTCGGCAAGATAAACATTGTGACTTTAGACTTGCTCTCAAATCAAACAACTCACCGTAGCTTGGCCACGTTAGGTCATTTACCGAATGCAAACCAACTAAAAACACGAATTTCCGGCTGTATCCGAGTTGAGTAGTGTCGGTGCTAGTGAGCACGTTGCCAGTGTGCCTGCCATACTCCAAAGACTTGCTGCCACTTCTCATCACTGTTGTGATTACGTACGTGTCATAATTATTATACGTACGTATTTATACAATTTTACAGTTCATAAGTACTTTGCGAGCCCTACAGTGGGAGATAAGGACTACATGGGCAGCCCTAGTATGCATGCACACACGTGTACATGCACCCATGTACACGCACACACGTACGTACTTATCACACATGTACAGGCACGCACGTACTCATCACACATGTACACACGCACGCACGTACTCATCACACATGTACACATGCACGCATAATCGCCCACACGCGCTACCCTATTTCCAGTAAATCCCCATTCCGACTTGTCTAATCGTGGGTCGACATATATCGCCTGCTATATCATGCCTGCATGTGTTTGAGGAGACGATGACGACCTTGATTGATCACTAGGTAATTGCACCGGGGAGCACGTTGTCGGGAGCGGACGGCAGCCCGTTGTCGGGAGAGCAACCATGTGCATGCATCTCTGGCGTGTAGGTGAGCAGTACGACCATCACCCACAGATGGAGAAGCAGCTAAAAATATCAAAAGGTCAATTACATATTGTGTATATGTAAATTGTGACATAGTTGTCAGGTGTAGTGCACATATTTTATATTTTTACATGTGAAGTTATGTGTGTTCTAGTGTTGTCACTGACTGACTGTTACTAGTGTTATGTGACATTGTATGTTCATGAATTATGCAGAAATTAACATCTTGAATCTTGAACCTATATTTTTTACATACTTCGACCCAATGAATTCAACTCAGTCAATCAATCCATATACACAATAGTGTGTGACATTAAAAATCCTTTCGGATAATTACCGAGTGCAAAAAACAAAACGTGGCAGCACAAATAAAACTAGTGAGTGGTGAGTCTTACCATGTAAAATATGACAAACGTCCTAGCGATGGGGTACCTCCGCAGAAACAACCCGAGTCTCACACTAGAATCAATCACCCCAAAATAGCATTAGATACTATTAGTGTATTCACAGGCTCATTTCAACTTTAACCTGTCCACTGAAGCTCTTACTTGGACTGTTGTGTATTAAGCTAATATTATACCCATAGAAGAATTATTATTGAATTGTATCCACCTGACGTGATTCACAGGCAGCTCTAGTTAATCAGCGTTGCGATGGAAAATACTTAGTAACAACTAGGCGAGCTTTTTGGTATGCATCTCATACAATCTCTAGGTTCGCTCGACCGACCTAACAACCGAATCTGAGGGGTGCGAGATTATCTCGTTCAGGCATATATGTTAGGGTTAACCTGGGTTATATCATTCAACCCTTACACAACAAATCAAGAGCTAATAATACCTATGTATGGTATTATTAGCTCTTGAACAAATGAATCAAAAAGAATAAATACGCCACCAAGAACAGCTCTAAAGACTATGAAACAGCTCTATATCTAAAGTGTAATGTTGGGCTCAGAGCAACTTCTGCTGACACCTATCTACCGAAGCAAACTAGATCTGCTGTCAGATCTTGCCCCAGCATAGACTTGGTTAATATGGCTATCGAAGAGCTGTAATCAAGAAACCCTCGCTCACATAATGCCCATCTACAACAATTCGCACCTGAATTCATCGATGGAGTTGTAGGCTTTCTTCACGCTCTTCGCCATCTTGTTATCATACGGGTTCTCCCTGAGCAGGGACGGCACGCCGCGCGCCCTCAGACCGTCGTCGTCGTCGTTGATGCTGACCGCAGACGCGGTGGCCCGCATCAGCTGTCTCTCAGCCTCCTTGTACTGTACCTGTCACACACACGTACAGGTGAGCGTGACAGCAAACGATGGCATAACAAATTGGAACAACGGTGAAAATCTAATTTCGAAGACTGACATCATCTTATGCTGTTTCCACAACGTTCTACCCATGCAGACAACTCGTGATACGTCCTTCCCCTCGTGAATCCTCCACAATTCCTCCTGCCCCCACACACACACCCCCACCCCTCGTCCGCCCGCTAAGAAAAGGTCCTTATTAGGGGGAAGGACCTTCCAAATGTCGTATGTCTGTGGTGGGGCAGGAGCCTGCACGTACTTCGGTCCGCTCCAGCTGCAGGCGGATTGAGTTCTTCTCTGTGCTGAGCGCTTCCAGCAGCGTCTGCTTCTGTATGAGACTCTCTGTGAGTGCGTGCAGACGTGCCTCCAGCTCGCTCTCAGAACTAGTACTTGCCGCCTTAGTCGTCAGCTACACAGTAAGCAATCAACAACATGTAAACAAACAACAATAACACATAACTCAGAATTCATATTTCAATTCAGGTGGGCGGCCTCGGCTTCAGTAAATTGTCATATATATGTGAGAGTTTTACGATCCTTCGTCCCTTTTCTAGGGCAGGCCCCTCGAGTGTAACACTTCACGAACTTCATGATGTCTCCTGCTGCCACCTAGGGTGACGGCACATCCTGATGAAGATTTTCCCGAAGGGAGATCAAAAATTTTGATAGTAAGTTAATTTCTTGGATTTAACACAAGATAAATAGGAATTCATAGTTTTCAACGAAATCCAATGAACTTATTTCATTCAACGCAGTAATATATGGTATAATTGGTTAACAAATTACATACAAACAACAATAACATGTAATAAAGTAGCAATAATTGGTATAATTGGTATAACCACTCTCCCACCTCACCCTATCACCTCAACCACTCTCCCACCTCACCCTCTCACCTCAACCATTCTCCCACCTCACTCTCTCACCTCACCCACTCTCCCACCTCACCCTCTCACCTCACCCACTCTCCCACCTCACCCTCTCACCTCACCCACTCTCCCACCTCACCCTCTCACCTCAACCACTCTCCCACCTCACCCTCTCACCTCACCCACTCTCTCACCTCACCCTCTCACCTCAACCTCTATCCCACCTCACCCTCTCACCTCACCCTCTCTCCCACCTC
>NW_014577065.1:42664-47156 GCF_000485595.1 Priapulus caudatus | reverse complement strand
CTCTCACCTCACCTTCTCACCTCACCCACTCTCTCACCCACTCTCTCACCTCACCCACCCTCTCACCTCACCCTCTAACCTGACCCACTCTCTCACCTCACCCACTCTCTCACCTCACCCACTCTCTCACCTCACCCACTCTCTCACCTCACCCACACTCACACCTCGCCCGCTCGCTCACAATCACCTCACCCTCCTCCTCACCTGGTTCCTGAGTCTCTCTATCTCTTTATCGCGGTCCTGTAAGCGTGAGTGCATGAGCAGCTTGTGCTTGCGCAGGTCCTCCTGCGCAAACCTCAGCTCCTCCCCACCCCGCACCACCTCCTGGTCAGCCTCCCGCCGCGCACGCCTCTCCCCACACAGTTCCTCCTCCAGCTGCCTCAGCTGCTCCTGACTGCACTCAGAATCCTGATGAAGCTGTCCCTCAAGCTCCTAAAACACACCACAACATATGGTCACAGAACTGGCAGCTACAGGAGCAGTAGTTGTACTATTTATCTAGACTGCTTACCACTATGAACAAAATCATTGCAGAGACTATCATGACAGTAAAAATAATCAATGATCCTTAGCAATAGCATTAACTTGAATTATATTTTTAACTACTAGTAGTATTACCTAGTTACTAATACTTGTCTTCTTATCTAAAGAAGATATTTCAATTTAAGTGTATCAGTATATATGGTATTTACAGAGGATCAATTGTTGATACAATGACACAGTGCTTAAAGGAATACTTGACTCTAGGTTCTAGGGTTATTTTCAGTTGATTTAGGTTAAAATTACGCTGCATTAAAAAGTTTTATGGTTCAATCACTATTAGAAATATTTAAAAAAAATGTTTTAAAACAAACGACTACAGTTTGATTACAACGACGTTGGCGCCGCTCAAAGCGCAGTATCTGAAAAGTTGCGCAAATAGACTTTTCTGCCAAGGGCTACAGACCGAGGGCGTTTCTTACTTATTAATTTAAGTGCAAAAGGATTGGAATTTTTATAAAAGACATAGTTTCAGTTATAATATGGATAAATTTGTCATAAAATGAATATCGTTCGGCTAAATAGCATGTAAGTATAAATATATCATGTCACTCTGTGGATTAGCTCCTCTGGTCTGTACGTGCAAAATAATTGGCGGAGTATGCGCATCTTTTTCGAGGGTGGGCAGCACGATCGCGGTGTCATGTTCAGAGCGCCCATAAAGTGAACATTCGATATTCAATTTTGTTTTCTGAACAAACAGTGATAGTCGTAAGTAAGGATTATAGTAGTATGTCTAGTGATTTATGAATCGCAGCTGTCATAATAGCTCTCAAATTCTAAAGTAGAGTATCTCTATTAACATCATCTATCAGTATCGAAGACTTGGATTTTTTATAAGAATATAAGGAATAAATGTGGCTTATTAGCTGTTAGACTTTTTTAAAGAAAATAATATTTGATGCTAGACGCAAATCCTATGAACATTTCAACTGACAGCTAATCTTAAGAGGTAATTATATTACATAAATAACTTCTCAATCGAGTAAAATATAGCAAAAAAGTCTCACCTAATAGCGAGAATGTTACATGTTACCAGTGTAAAAATTACCATGAATTTATGCTGTTATGGTATATAAAATAGCAGAAAAATGCAGCGAAAACATTTGACAAACTTATCAAAATTAAGGAGTAGATGACAGATACAAGTAGAATAAATTGGGGAAACAAGAAGTTTGGTGGGGTATGGGAAGCTAAGAGAATGAAGTGGAAGGGACTAGTGAGAGGTATTGGAAGATGACCGAATAAAAAATAATGGGGGACGAGCCGGGGATTTCGGAAGCGGGAGAATCTCTCACCTGCATGTCTGCTCGCAGTGTCTCGATGGTCATGCCTAGTTTCTGCACCTCCTCGCGTAGTCCATCCCGTTCTTGCCGGGTCTCCTCCAGCTCAGCGGCAGCGATGACAGCAGTGGCGCCATCTGCACTACTGCTGGTCTCCTTAAGGCCAGCTATCAACTTCTCTTTAGACTGCAAACACAGTGGAAATACATGACGAATTTGGAAAATATATCAAGAATATCGTTTCTAGACAATACCATGTATACACAGGATCAGGCAGACTGTATAAATAATAGTAGTCCTATAGTAGTACACTGTACGGTAGGAGTATATACAGTTGGGAATATGACAACTAGTAAATTTTGATCTTGCTAATGTAATTCAGAAGTTCTTTCTCAGTGAACACCAGGTGGCAGTGATGTTAAGGCACCAATGTTTTGGCTTGTCAAAAACTGTCACCAAATCCCTCATTTCATCCTGTAAATAGCAATAATAGGAAACCAAAGGTTTTACCTATCTGACAAGCAAAATAACAAGCAGGTCACCACACAAAAAGAATAACATACAGTACTTATAGACGTATGTGTATCTATACTTATATGTTTAAACAGTTTTGTATATTTATGTGTATATGCATATATGATATATGTATGTACGTGTGAGTGTGTACGTGCGCATGCACGTGTGCGTGTGTTTATATTGTGTATGTTAAGTTACCTGTAGAATACGCTGCGCCTTCTGCTTGTAATCTGCAAGATCTTGTCTCGCTGTGCCAGCCAGTTTCTTAGCAGATTTTAGCTCCCTGCCGAACTCCTCCTGCTTTGCTGTAGCAATCACATATAAATCTCGTCATCTTCCTCCTCATCTTCATACGCTTCTTAGATTAATGTCACCCACACAAGTTGACATCCATATTGCGCATACACACACACACACCCAAGCGTATAGATGCACATGTGCACGCACGCACGCACGCACGCACGCACGCACGCACGCACGCACGCACGCACGCATTCACACAGGCACGCACCATTAAAATGACATGGACATTTTCCAGACATGGCTATTACGTATTAGCCTTCTACATATGAGAAACCCATAATAATAACGACAACAACAACAACAACAATAATAGCAATATCAATAACAAATATAAATATTATTAATGGTGGAGTATTAGGAGGCAATATGCACAAACTGCTCCCCTGCTGGGATGGCTGCTCCCACATACCTTTCTCCTCAGATAGCTTCCTCTCAGCCTCTGCTAGATTAGAAGCCATGTACTGCTGCTCACTCAGCATCCTGTTCTGTTTATCCATCGACTCATCCTGTAGGATACACATCAATGAGTGAAGCTATCTTAGCGTGCCCATGATGATGGGATGTGATACGGTGTAATAGGTACCCGTAATGTACGATAGGGTGTAATATTGGTTGTCGTGGGATGAGTGATACAGATAGGGAGTAGTATGTAGAATGTGTAATATAGATAAGTGTGTAATCATTACCACTACATTACTAATGTACGGTGTATGATGTAAATAGGCTTAATAAAGGGTATATAATGTAGATAGGGTGTAATATAGGGTGTACTACTACAACGTAGATATGGCGCATTTGACACCTACCTGCAGTTTATGGTAGGCTTCTTGCTCTCGCTTTAACGCTACCTCTGTCTCCTGCAGCTTCTCTCTTAATGAATCCAGTGCATACCCATGAGCACCACTAGAGTCTGTGTGGTCCCTCAGAATTCTGCCACATAAGGATAACAGCGAGATGGTATCAATACTGACCTGACTAATCGCAAATAACATAATCATAAATCGCAAATTCATCTTGTGTTTTACTGTGCGTATCTCATGCAAGAGAAAGGCAGCAAACTTACACACAACTTTCCCATGTGATCCCCCCCCCCAACAGTCTAGAATATCAGAATATCAATATTATTGGATCAGAATAGGTCCACCACACAGTTAAGTCATCTGGTAGAATGTTGTCCTACTCTGGTGGGGAGACCCACCACCTCATGTGGAGTTGGCTTCAAAAACTTGGCTACTTGATTTCCTTCACCAGCAACAGATATATATGAAGTACTTCACTAGTCAGTCAATGCACGATGCACGACCTTCCATGTATGACCTGCCACATGTGACCTTCCACACGTAACCTTCACCCACCTCTCTCGCTCGGTCTGCAGCTGGTCGCAATGTTTGCGCTTGCCCTGCAGCTCGGCATCTGCTTCCTGCAGCCGAACGCGCAGCACAGCAAGCTGCGAGTCCTTCGCCTGTAGTGCCTCACCGAGGTCCGAGACGCGAGACGTCGCTTCAACCAGCTCCTGCTCCGCCCGAGACCGCTGTGCGCTCCACTGCTGCAGCTTAGCACGACCTGACGCAAACTCTGTGCGAAACAGATGGAAATGGTTATCTTTCTCCGCAAAGCTAGACGTCGGGAACTACAAGAGTGTATGCATGAGGCCCACTGTATGTATATGTGTTGAAGGAGAATATGCGTGAGAGCAAAATGTTGTGTGATGTACGACACTCCTCTTTCAAGCCAACCACGCACTGGGATTGTATGCTGATATTTGTGGGTGCACATACGCAGTGTGCAGATTAACCATCCTCAGCTTTATTATACAGCCCGCTACCATCCTCAGCTATATTATACAGCCT
>NW_014577065.1:38364-40927 GCF_000485595.1 Priapulus caudatus | reverse complement strand
TCATAGTTGAGTCAGAGTGTAACCTGTCCTAGTCACAGGCACTTGGAACGTCGCAATAAAAAAAAAATGTAAACACGAAATGTATTTACTACCAGTCTTAATGTTTCTCTACTCTATTTCGCCTATTATTTCCGATAATCACCTGTAAATGCCGTTCAAATGCTCATCTGCAACACACAAGTACACCGCATCCCGCCCTGTGCACAAACAACATGAGTTGTGTTAAAACAAAGAGAGTTGTGTTATTCATGTTGTTTGTGCACAGGGCGGGCGTGCGGTGTACTTGTGTGTTGCAGACAGCGTTCGAAATTAGTGCCGACCCGGAGGCCCGAGGCCACCAAGTTTTTGCTTCGGCCACCACCTCTACGAAACTGCCGGTCCTCCTGACCTGCACTTTTCCCCCTCATATTACTAATACTATGCTGAAATACTACGGTTATCGCAACGGCAGTTTAGACAGACTTGTCAATGGGAGCGCATTCTAATACGCTCCGTTCCTGAACGTAGACGGGGTATCCAAAACATCCTCTAATCATGATTCGCCACACGAACAAAACCTCGTGACAGTCTAAGAAATCGATTGCAGCATGTAGCGTAGGCTAGTGTTTTTATGACCGCATAACAATAAGTTCATATGTCGCAGGGGTTATCGTGGGGAGTGAGGGCACGACCAGTGACACCTGACACGCACGTAATCAAAGCTGTTAATTGAATTCGTCATTTTTCTTTACGTAGAAAGTGGACTATTTTAATTCAGTTAGATATCTAGAACTTAGAAGCAATGTAAACTGTATATACTTCAAGATTCTAGGCACTTGTAACTTTGCGGATGTGCGGCAGCATTGATCTATGCATGGGGGTACCCAGGACTGGGGAGGAGAAAAACGAAAGTAAAACCTTTCCCAGATGCTTCCCCGACATTCCTAGAGCTTGAAATATATGATTTGACCAACTCTATGTTACATGTATGCTGTTAATGCCAATGGTTATTTTTATATACCATTTTGTTACTCACTGCTAGTAAATAAGCGGAACACCAACTTTTGTGCAGGACCACCGACTTTCTGAAGTTGGTGGTCCTGCTGTCCACTACTAGATTTTCAGCCAAAATCCGAACCCTGGTTGCAGATGAGCATTTGAACGGCATTTACAGGTGATTATCGGCAATAATAGGCGAAATAGAGTAGAGAAACATTAAGACTTTGGTAGTAAATAGTAAATACATTTCGTGTTTACATTTTTTTTATTGAGACGTTCCAAGGGCCCCTACTCCCTATCCTACCTTCAGAGGCTCGATCTTCTACCATAACACACCCCTACCTCCAGGGGCTCCTCTACCATCCCCCACTCTTACCTTTTCATTTTCTGGGACCATCTTAATTCTCCCACTTATCTGGATTCACTTTTGTTAATGTTATTGTTGCCTACCTTCTCC
This sequence comes from Priapulus caudatus, assembly GCF_000485595.1. Taxonomy (NCBI): domain Eukaryota; kingdom Metazoa; phylum Priapulida; class Priapulimorpha; order Priapulimorphida; family Priapulidae; genus Priapulus; species Priapulus caudatus. Next base: position 39,492 of record NW_014577065.1, on the reverse strand, counting down.
CAACTTATCACAATTCTATAACAGTTAGCTAATATTTAAACAAAACATATGTCTAATTAACTTTACACGCGCAGTAACCGCGCCAGTTAGTGCACTGTAACTGTAAGTCTGTATTATGTATAATTAGTGTAATGAATATGTTGTTATTACTTGAACTACGGCTGGTACCAACCTCACTAAAGCAACAACTCTCATACTGGTATATGGTGTGTATTAACGAATTTAAAATATAACCACTGCACTCTCCATGGTATTCTGTGTAATAAAGCTATTCAACTCTAGCCTAACAATAAAATTGGTAATTAGAAACGTTTTCTATAGGGCGCTGCCATAATAAACTTTAGACTGGTACCCGGTCCCACCTCTCGGCTTAGTTACTCAATGGGAAACTACTCCAATCAAGTAATCGAGGTGGGAGCGAGTACCAGTCTAAGTAAACTTGAAATATTGTTCATTTCGCAGAGAGTCATGGGATCTAGGGATGCACTTCTGTTTTCTACACGTCAAACCAAAACAAGTACAAATGTAAGACGAAATTAATTTATAGTAATTTATAGTAGCTCTTGATACTAGTAATACTACTAATAGTACACTTATTAATCTCGATTACTATAAAAAGATAACAGGAGTGTTTAATAAGTAAATTGCTTATATGTTGTCATGATATGGCCCAGTTAATAATAGGACGAAACAATCAATAATAATTCTTACTACAGCAGTACTACTACTAGTACGGTGGGGTGTGGTAGAGGAGCCACTGGAGGCAGGAGTGGGGTGTGGTAGAGGAGCCACTGGAGGTAGGAGTGGGGGATGGTAGAGGAGCCACTGGAGGTAGGAGTGGGGGATGGTAGAGGAGTCCCTGGAGGTAGGAGTGGGGGTGATAGAAGAGCCTCTGGAGGTAGGAGTGGGGGATAGTAGAGGAGTCCTTGGAGGTAGGAGTGGGGTGTGGTAGAGGAGCCACTGGAGGTAAGAGTGGGGGATGGTAGAGGAGCCCCTGGAGGTAGGAGTGGGGGATGGTAGATGAGTTCCTGGCGGTAGGAGTGGGGGATGGTAGATGAGTCCCTGGAGGTAGGAGTGGGGGTGATAGAAGAGCCCCTGGAGGTAGGAGGGGGGATGGTAGATGAGCCC
>NW_014577065.1:36373-38354 GCF_000485595.1 Priapulus caudatus | reverse complement strand
GCTACCATCCTCAGCTTTATTATACAGCCGCTTACCATCCTCAGTTTTACTACACTGCCACTTACCATCCTCAGCTTTATTATACAGCCGCTACCATCCTCAGCTTTATTATACAGCCGCTTACCATCGTCAGCTTTATTATACAGCCGCTTACCATCCTCGGTTTTACCACACAGCCACTTACCATCCTCAGCTTCCTTTGCCCTCCTCAAAGCTGATGTGATCTCTTGGTTCAGTGATGCCACCTCGTTCCTCAGCAGCTGGTTCTCAAGCTCTAATGATGACAACTTTTGAGACTGGTCCACTGCACTGCTCTGTTGCATCGACCCATCCTCAGATATCATGATGCTCACATCGTGCTCAGCAGAAGACAGTTTGGTCACACTCTCGGCAATCTGGCTGCCTTCCTGGCTTGTCTCCATACCTGGCAATTACATTACGTACAATATTTATCATATCAAAGGAATTAACACGCATTATATAAATATTCATTATTCATTTCCAGTCAAATATTACATTAGCCTAAGTTTGAACCTAACCCGGGAGATGTGGGGCATTAATGCTTTGTTGCAAAGCTCCCTTGACTTCAAGATGAAATGTTTGGGGTTCAAGTCCTACTGTAGTAACAACGGTTATGCCCCTGAGCAAGACACTTTGCCAACTTTGCTAACATCACACCTGATGGCATGCTGGCGGTCTCCACGTAGCCACTCCTGTGTGACGACACGGACGAAGTGCTCGACTTTCTCGAATGTCCATTCACCTGCGCCGTGCGTATTTTAGCCGGACCTGCTGGCTCATCACTGTTCAGGAACTCAAACAGCAGCTGTTCGTCCTTATCCTGTGCTCGCCGACTTTTCCCCGCCGCGCGCTGCTTCGGGGAATCAATCAGGGACCGGCTCGGAACGCTCCCGACAGCCTGCGTGAAGTCGACCGGGGGCGGAGGTGGCGGGACGGCAGCGAGATGTGGGATGCGTGGCCCAGCATTCATGGCATCGAGTTCGCCGATGCGCGGGACAGCGACAGAGGCACCATGCTGCACCGGCGTATGAAGAGCACTGGCCGTTTTCTGGTCAACCTTGTTCAGGAGTTCCTCAGCTCCCTTCGCAATTCCGCTCAGCCATGACATGGCAATGCGTCATCAAACACTGAACATCCCCAATGATTCACAAGCGTTGATGCCTTGTCTTTTATCAATTAGAGATCTACAAATTAGGTAAAATTTTAGGGGTGTGTTACAAATAATAATATTCATCTAGTAACTTGCAATAACTAATCTTATCAGAAATTATGAGTTACAAAAATAGATTAGCTGTTTAGTCTATTCCAAGTTAAACTTGTATATACTTCATACTCGAGTTGATATTGATTGAGGGACTGTAGTCTGTACACAGTCACAGTACAGTGTTCTGTGCTACTAAATCGTATTCGTAATATAGGCCCCTACTAATACTAGTAGTAGTAACTAATAGTAATAATACAGAGACATCATAGTTGAGTCAGAGTGTAACCTGTCCTAGTCACAGGCACTTGGAACGTCGCAATAAAAAAAAAATGTAAACACGAAATGTATTTACTACCAGTCTTAATGTTTCTCTACTCTATTTCGCCTATTATTTCCGATAATCACATGTAAATGCCGTTCAAATGCTCATCTGCAACACACAAGTACACCGCATGCCCGCCCTGTGCACAAACAACATGAGTTGTGTTAAAACAAAGAGAGTTGTGTTATTCATGTTGTTTGTGCATGTTGTGCCCAAACTTGGAATCTTGCACAAACTTGGAATTTCAGCGCATCCGCAGTTTGGGCAACCAATCTTGAGATTGGGCAAACAGAGGTAAACAGAGCTTGCACAAACATATGATTATTAGGATTTCAAATGTTATATCATAACTATAAGGTCGTCTACCTTCTTTTCTGAATGTGTTTGGCATTTTTGTATAAATATTAAATGATTATAATAAATAATTGGATAAT
>NW_014577065.1:8508-31426 GCF_000485595.1 Priapulus caudatus | reverse complement strand
CTTTTGTTGAGGTTGTACAGCGTAGTTCAAGTAAGTAACAAATATTTCATTACACTAATCTATACATATATCAAGACTTACAGTTTACAGTGCACTAACTGGCGCGGTTACTGGCGCTTGTAAAAGTTAATTAAAATAGTTTTGTTTTAAATATTACCGTAACTTGTTTAAGAATTGTGATTAAGTTGGGCAGAAGGTAGGCAACAATAACATTAACAAAAGTGAATCCAGATAAGCTGGGCAGAATTAGAGATGGTCCCAGAAAATGAGAAGGTAAGAGTGGGGATGGTAGAGGAGCCCCTGGAGGTAGGGGTGTGTTATGGTAGAAGAGCCTCTGAAGGTAGGAGTGGGGTGTGGTAGAGGAGCCACTGAGTAGGAGTGGGGTGTGGTAGAGGAGCCACTGGAGGTGGAGTGGGGGATGGTAGAGGAGCCACTGGAGGTAGGAGTGGGGGATGGTAGAGGAGTCCCTGGAGGTAGGAGGGGGTGATAGAAGAGCCTCTGGAGGTAGGAGTGGGGGATAGTAGAGGAGTCCTTGGAGGTAGGAGTGGGGTGTGGTAGAGGAGCCACTGGAGGTAAGAGTGGGGATGGTAGAGGAGCCCCTGGAGGTAGGAGTGGGGGATGGTAGATGAGCCCCTGGCGGTAGGAGTGGGGATGGTAGATGAGTCCCTGGAGGTAGGAGTGGGGGTGATAGAAGAGCCCCTGGAGGTAGGAGGGGGATGGTAGATGAGCCCTGGAGGTAGGGATGTGTACGTGTTATGGTAGAGGATCGAGTCCTGGAGGTAGGGTGTGTGTATGGTAGAGGAGCCTTTGGAGGTAGGAGTGGGGCCGGGTGATAGAAGAGCCCCTGGGGGTAGGAGTGGGTGATGGTAGATGAGCCCTGGAGGTAGGAGTGGGGTGTGGTAGAAGAGCCTCTCGAGGTAGGGATGTGTTATGGTAGAGGATTCAAATGGGGTGGGAATGGGGGAAAGTAGAGATTTCGGTGAGTTGGAAAAGGCAGGAGAGGAAAAGGTGAAGGATATTTGGGGGGGGGGAGGTGGGGTATGTAGAGAAAGTGCAAAGGAGATTGTATAGAGAATGATGGGGAGGTAATGGAGGAGGAATGGAGGCAAGAAGGTTAAAGGTATTACTCTTTGGAATGAAGAATTTAAGATATCGCAGTTAGCTGACGACACATCATTATTTTTAGATGGTACAGAAGATTCTTTAAGAGAATCTTTACAGGTACTTGAGTGGTTCTATCAGATCTCTGGTCTAAAAACAAACACAGAAAAGACCAAGTTAGTGTGGATTGGTGCTACAAGGGAGTCAGATAGGAGGTTTTGTAGAGAGAATAATCTAAAATGGGTTAAAGAAAATTTCACAAATCTAGGAGTCACGTATAGTACAGAGCTTGAAAAAATTATTAATATAAATATTGAATCAAAATTACAAGGTATAAAGCTCTTATTAAACATATGGCAAAGAAGAAACTTAACTCCTTTAGGTAAAATAACGGTGTTGAAATCCCTTATCGTGCCAAAAATTACACATTTTCTAACATCCCTGCCTAACCCGTCTGTAACAATTATGCATGAGTTAGACAGTATGTTCAGTAAATTCATATGGAATAATAAAAATGACAAAATAAAAAGAGAAATTATCAGAAGAGATTACAATCAGGGCGGTCTGAAAATGCTAGATATACATGTATATGTGAAAAGTCTTAAACTCTCGTGGATTAGAAGATATATGACAGCTAATAATAAATGGAATATCTTCCTTTCTCAGTATATTGATTCCACCTTTGCCACACTAGGCCCTAATAAGGAAATTAAAGTAGCTAATCCCTTTTGGAAGGATGTTATAGATGCATGGAAAGATTTTAATAATAACTTTGTACCAGGCTCTATAGAGGAATTTACCTAGCGAATCCATATGGTACAACAGACAAATCAACTTGGAGTTCATTAAGCAATGGTACAGTAGAGGGATTAGACACATTAGAGACATACTCCACATAGATGGACACTTTCTTACCAAAGAAGAACTAAAAAATAAATTTAATATACAATGTACTTTTATTGACTACGAGAGACTGATAAAATCAATACCAGCTGAATGGAAATCTATTTTAAACATAAAAGAGATGCAAATTTATGGACCAAACATACTCACCCCTTTGAAAATAATTTTAAGTACGGTAAAAGGATGTAAACATTTCACAAACATTGGTGGTGTGTGTGGTGTGTGGTGTATGGTGGTGTCAAAAGCGCAAGAGAAATGGTGCATAATCTAGATGTCACAAATAAACAAGATTTTTGGTCAAAAGTATATAGGTTACCCTTTGAGGTGACTCTGGATACAAATCTTAGGTATTTTCAATACCAGATATTGTATAGGATTATTGCTACAAATAGATACTTACATGTAATGAAAATTGTGGACAGTGATTTATGTACGTTTTGTAGCAGGGAGTGCGAGACTATTACGCACTTATTTGTTGAATGTGAAAAAGTTGTAAATGTATGGTCTGAGCTGCAGCGATGGATGGAAAATTGTGGTTATCATAACATTCAATTTTCGAAGAGAGATATTATATTAGGGTCCGAAAATGATATTATAATCAACCTTATAATTTTGAGCTGTAAATTTACTATCTACAAATGTAAGATCAGGGGTAAAAATCCAACCATGGCTGCAGCCAGGGCACATATAAAAAGTATTATGAACACAGAAAAGTACATAGCAAATATTAATAATAATCTGGAAAAATTCTATGGTAAATGGTCAGCTGTTTATAATTCTCTGTAAGGGAAAAGTCGCTACCCTGTACTACTGTTGAACCTATATGCACACGTATATCTTTGTATTAATATACAATAATCGAGAATGATATATAGGATAGAATACCATGTAATAGATACCAACTCTTCTCTGTATGTATGTACTGTATATAATCATGGTTCTGGAAATAAAGCATTATAAAAAAATAAAAAAAAGGTTAATGGGCATCATCAGGGAAGGAACCAAAAGAAGAGAAGGGGGTGGTGGTTGAAAAGGGGCTGGTAAAAGATGTAGAGGATGGAGAGACCGTAGAAGAGAAGCCAGGGGAGAAAGTGAAAGGAATAGAGGATGGAAAGAGAGTTTAGGACTTACTTTACGTTCCTGACCTTCCATAACCGCTGCCTTCCCCTCCTTCAGCTTCCCGTATTACTCATCTTCCATATTCTCAAACCCCTTGCCACTCCTTCCTTCCTACACTTCCACTACATATTCCCTTTTCAAAATTTTACTTAGCTCTGTACAATATTCTGTGATGTTTAATGTTATATTCACCAACCCTAGTGCCTCTAAATTCTTATTTATGTAAATCCAGTAATTTGCTCATTTAAATGCATAATTATGACAATGAAACTTGATGACTCATTGTGGTGATACCATATAATATGTTATACTCTTTTCTACTTAGTGGTGGCAAAGACAGCTGCTACAACATGATGCAATGTGTAGCGGAAGGACATGAAATTGTAGCACTTGCTAATCTACGTCCAGAAGGAAAAGGTTAATAAAATATCTATTTGAAATTTTATCATAAAAGAATAGGATGTTAAAGGTAAAGGTGCATGTATATGTTACACTGCACAACCATTTCATTTCATCTACACATGAGGTGCTTTGCTCCCAATATAAATTATAATTGTATAATAACTGTAGAACTATATAACCTTACTATTTCGTGTTTGTAGATGAATTGGACAGCTACATGTATCAGACAGTTGGACACCATGCAATAGATTTCTATGCCGATGCGATGGGCCTGCCACTCTACCGACGAATCATTGAAGGCAGTTCAGTAGCCATAGAGAAAGACTACCATGAAAATCCAAAAGATGAAGTTGAGGATTTATATGCTTTGCTAAAATATGTAAAGGTATATTTAATATGTTTGATTATGATATTCTATTAATTTATAAATTGAACATATTTTTGTTAGGCTGCTAAATAACAAACATGAGCATTTATTGTCATGCACTGAAATACATTTGGTTTAAATGTTTTATGTAGACATTTAGTGTCCTAACCACAACAGGCTTAACATGACTGTTGCCGTGATGGTTCATTAGTTCTTTTGTTGATATATAAGTTTTTCCATTTGTCATTATTAACTCCTGGTTTTTCTTATAAATAGACAATTTTATTGCATTATCTCATTTGTTGTGTTTTAGCTGATTTGTAATGTTCTTATATTGTAGGAAAACATTGAATTTGAAGCAGTAGCATCTGGCGCCATCCTATCAGATTATCAAAGAGTCAGAGTAGAAAATGTGTAAGTATAAAGCTATAATTCATGGTATCATGAGCATACCTATACAATATATATATATATATATAAGTCTGGATGCTTGAGTCTATACTGTCAGTAGAGTGCTCAATGCATTAAGTTGCAAAGTGTAATAAATTGCTAGGTATAAAAGTTTGTCTGATGATCGCGTAAGCGTGAAACTCGGAGTAACAGCTAAAGGTGATGTCTTAATTGTCTTTAATTTATCTACAGACTACAATTTCTATATATATATATATATATATCAATTGTATAGATATGTTTATGTGAATTTTGTTTATTAAAATATGTATATATCTTATACAACCATTCATTGCAGTGCAAAAGTTGTCTAATAAATAAACTCAAAAGCGATTAGTGTATTCATGTCAGTAATTTGTTAACAATCATCCATTTATTCTTTCATTATCATAGTTGCTCAAGATTAGGGCTAACATCCCTTGCTTATCTGTGGCGAAGAGACCAGTCAGAACTATTGCGAGAGATGATCGAATCGGGTGTAGAAGCCATCCTCATTAAGGTTGCAGCAATGGGACTTGAACCGAGAAAACATCTTGGAAAAACTATTGCTGATATCTATCCTCACATGTTGAAAATGGTGAGTTCAGGTGAACATCAAATTACGCTGTAGGTAATACATTGAATAAATGTAGTTTATTTGTGACAATTATGTATGTATTAAAATAAATTTAGTGGAACACTGTTCTTAAACTGGAAGGCTTGTATGTTGGCTGTTACATACAGGTATGGTTCCATTTATAGCATGTAATTTTTCGCAGGAAACAACATATGGTTTGAATGTTTGTGGAGAAGGTGGAGAATATGAAACATTCACACTGAACTGCCCTTTGTTTGAAAAACGAATTCTGATGTAAGTGTATTTGTTTTGCTTGCTTGCTTTTCTTGATTTGCTTCACTTTGCAATTAAGTGCCTTTGCTTTGCAAGTGCCTTTGCTTTGCAAGTTTCTTTGCTTTGATTTACAAGAATTACTATTACTCGTGCTTATAGGCAATTATACAACAATTATAATTGTTGTTTAATCTTGGTTCTTATAATTTGGTTAATTTTTGTTTTTATATATAATATTTTTGCTTAATATATATGATCTATGACTATATTTAATGTAGTCGTTATATTTGCTGATACTTTCGTTTTGTAAAGATTGGAAAGATACAATAATGGGCTATCATTAACCTACAAGCTGTCGCCCACTAATTTGGTAACCTAGAGGCTGCTAAATTGATTATAAAAATTGGATTAGCAATAACTTTCCTTTGACTATAGTTACGACTCTTTGTTAAAACTGAGAACATGTATCACCTATAAAGTCAAGTTCCATTATTTATGTTGATGTCTATATCCATATTATTTGTGAGACTACAGTCATCTGCACAAATTAGTGCCTTACACGTCACTTTCACTTGTACATCACTTAATGTAGAGGTAGGACAGAACTGGTGATCCACTCTGATGATGCGTTTGCCCCTGTCGGCTTCCTCAATCTAAAGGAGGTGTCCCTGGAAGACAAACCATTGGTATGACTAATACTCACTGTTAAAACCATCGCTGCTCTCATGCATTAATAAGCAGTAGACCTATTCACCTACAGCCGTTTGACGCAATAGAAGCATTCTAAACATACCTGACTTGATGTGTGCATATGAAAAACGTGTGTGAACTGGTGTGGCTTGACTGACCTAGCAATAAGGAATGAGTGTTTATCTTGCTTATATTATAATTATATACATATATATATCATAAAAAGATGGGTGAGAAGTATGAATTTTCACTGTAGCTAGTCAGGCTAGTTGTCTGCTATGACCAATAGCTATCCAATAAATCTGTTAGCTAAAGATTTTTCTAAACAATGCAAATTTACACACATTGCTCTCTGCATTCACTGCATTGCCCAGTTCGGCATCTAAAACTATCCAGTCTGGCTACCAGAATTTATGATTAGGTAGCCAAACCTAAAATGCATTTAGCACATAGTTTGTGGTTTAGTGAGACCTTTGACCCAGATAAGGCATGTGCACTACTGCCATCACGCAACAGCAGTAGTTCTATCACGTGAATAACTACTACAGATGATATCAGGGGTTAATAATGACAATTTGTCATTATTAACCCCTGATGATATGTAATTCATTGATTATTGCATTAAAATTGGTTTACTGAAAATCGGTTATCACATGCTGTCGGTCACCTATTACAATTGGTATGACTAACATGCACTAGATACTTCCAGAAATCTTATATGGCGTAGTCTCATACACTCACCTAGTTTATTTTCTTGCCTGTGCACTCAATCCCCCTCATTTCTCAAGGGACCTAGGGCCTGTACTAAAGATATGGGCTGTTATTTCTATTTATATCCGTTAGGTGGAGCCATTGAGCCAGAGGGAGAGGTTGATGGGAGTTCCGGTAACTCGCAGTCAGGACACGATTAGCAAAGTGCTGGAGTCCGTAGACAGTGAGGTGACCGGTGCCAGCGCAGTTGCAGAGCCATCCCAGTGCAAAACTCACACTGCACCACTGCCTCTTACCTCTACAGAAGGTGAGCTGTACGTTCTTGTACATGGGAGCGATCCCATGCAGCTGTGGGTTTGCACTCAGCAATTTCTACACGTTGGACAAGAATTTCGAACATTCAGTTACTCTCCCACTTTTCTGATTCGCCTTCGTATTTTTTTCTGTCTGCCCACATTATGAAAATCTTACCGGTGATGCTGAGGGTGGCTATTGCCAGAGTGTTTTACGATCTCGATGGCTTATTTGTGCCCCTGTGGCTGAAGACAGGCCCGTCATTTGACGTGGTCATCTGAACCATAAGGGCCTCACAGGCTCACAGTCTCCAACGTTGAGGTCTAGGTTTTTACACATTGAGAAGATTAAATTCCCTTTCTGACTAAGGATTAACTTCCAACATGTGTGGTGAACACACTAAACCAGTGAATCAGTGAGGGTCTCGATGCATAATTTCAGATGAAGGTTGTCAGTATTGTGTGTTGATGTTATTCATTATCCAGAAACGACGCCAGTGTGCATGAAGGATGCTATGGGATTATTCAGTGTAGCAGGTTTAGTGGGAGTTGTGTCTTCGATGGAGTCCACTGAGGAAATCGTCACGCGACTAATGGACAAGTTAAAAGGTTTCACCAACATTTCTGTTCCTTATATATTAGATATGACCAAGTCACTGTTTAGTCTACTATAAGCTAACGTTTTAACTGAATGATTGTTGTGCTTTAAATGATGTACATCACTGATAAAATACTAACATTTAATTGAAACGTGATCTAAGCTGAAAAATGCATAGATTTTAAAATTGCATTGAAATGCAACAACTTTCTTGTGATTTACAAATAGCAATACATTATTTCTTCCCAAAGCATTTTCAGTTAACTGACAGAAATCAAGTCTACATGTGACCCTACATGTGAAGCAAAAGCCTATTAGTGCAATCACGGTGAAATTGAACAAATAATTTGTTGTGCTGTGTAAAGAGTAAGCTTTCTTATTTGTCCTCTAGACGTGATTGAAAACCAGGCAGGGGCGAAACTCAGGGATATCTCTTTCGTCCATCTCTATGTATCCAACATGGCTGAATTTGCAAGGATAAACTCAGTGTATAGTACCTACTTCAGCCTCAATCCCCCTGCAAGGTGACATTTATTGGTTATTTATCATAAGCCTCGTATTATGATAAACATTGTGTTCATAGTAAGCTGCTTTGTGTACTTATTATTGCAGAAACTGTAATGCATATTTCGTCTACTTAAGAGTATTGCACAGGTGGTTAGCAGGGTGTTAGCCAGGAAAAGCAATTAGGGAGTCTCACCATCTGAGCGAAGCGAGGATGATGCGAGCGTGAAGCGCCCTAGGGGGAAGGCCTTACCTTAAAATGGAGGAAATTTAGTCTGAAATGCCAAAATGACAGGAATCTGATATGATTTTATATTCTTGTAAGGACTGTTGTCAGTTATACAAGGTGTATAATATATATAAATGGGCTGTCCTCATGCCGTTTCTATCAAATTTCATCCGTCTCCTCCAAGAATGGGCCGTCCAAAAGACGGGTAGACGGGTCTCTGGCTAACACACTGGTGGTTAGCCTTTTGTGATATTACTACATCAGGAATAAGCTCTTTATGTTTAATAATTAAGTGACAATGCAGGGCATATTCACAGTGAATTATTAAAACTAATACAATATCTGCTGGTACTACTTTGACTTCTTTAATATTCATGTTAAATGATTTGAACTGAAAGGAATATTAATGGTAATGTGTTAATAATAACTTATTGCAACCTTAGGACCTGTGTACAGGTGGCACTACCAGAGTCTGTCGTGCTACAGTTGGACTGCACCGGCAGTACATCACACGAGGAACGCCACACTATGCATGTTCAGGGCATCTCTCACTGGGCACCAGCCAACATTGGACCATACAGCCAAGCAGTCAGGGTAGCCGTATTATGTCATCACTTTACCATTAAGCGATTGCTATCATTGTGTTTTAGAACCATGTATTGCACAGGTCTGTTCTTTCTGCTGATCAACTCCAGTTGTGCATGTTAATGGTTTAGTAAAGAAATTCTGATAATATTTTGGTTGTAAAGTCACAGATTATCACAGTTAAACAAGCTATATTCACAAAAATGCTCAGATAAAGGTATAACCTATCATCTCCTCTTCTGATTTCGTCGACTGAAATAATTGTTGGTAGATTGGCCGGCAAACATCGTAACATTTCATCAAATGAGCGAATGACATGGACGAAAAAAGGAAACATAGGTCGTCTTGTTTGAAGTGTCCTGTGTCTCCATCTGCAGGTTGGTAATCGCATAACAGTGGCTGGTCAGATACCGCTAGTTGCTGGTAGCATGCAGCTGATAGGGGGTGGTAGTGCATGTGAAAGTGCGCTATCGCTGCAGCATGTGCAACGCGTCTTGTCGGCCATGCAGAGTGGTGCCACCTTACGGAATATTGTTTCCTGCGTGTGCTACGTCACACATGAGAAATTCCTCGATGTTGCCAAGCAACAGTGGGCGCAAGCACGTCACAAACAAGAGGTAGGAAAATAATTTGGAATACATTGTCTTGTTAGTAGATAAAGTGTGATGTACGAATCCAGTTTAAGATCAGCCATGAGGGTTGTGGTATCCAATGTGCCTCACCTTTTATGCATGCCATCAACCTGCTGACGACCACAACATGACACTGCATGGCAAAGTCCACCATATTTGGCTGTCTGCATACTCAAACCACTGACTTCCAGTTATAAATCTGTGTAATAACAGACTATTGTTGTTGCTAAAATCTCGTGTCTGTGCTTGCGTATTAGGACGTGGAGGCCGCGTCACCGCTGCGTGCTTGCATGATGTGGGTTGTTGTGCCTGGCCTACCACGCGGTGCAGGGGTCGAATGGGAGGTCACCGCTATCACAGACACGAATGGCTGTAAAAGTAAAACACTCGTACTGTTTTATGATTGAAATGCTGTTATCAATGTCTATACTCTTAAAATGATAAATTTAGTTGAGTGTGGCTATGATACGTTAAGTCTTGCTTATTAGTATCATTACTTTTTAGTTACTTATTACTAATTACTTGTGTGTGGGTGTGTGCGTGCATGCGTGCGTGTGTGTGTGTGTGTTTCATTGCTTGTCTAGGTACGGAACTTGTGAAGAGATACGGGGAATTCTCTGTGAGAAGTTGGTCAGTTCACAATGAAGCCGGAATTCTTGCTATCAAGCTCAATGTCGGTAAGTGCTGCCACCTGATGTTGTCTTTCTGATCTCTCACCACGTAGCATCAGGTCACAATAAGCCAGTTCGTAGAACTTTACAGTCTACGCATGCGCCGAAACTTTGCCACGAATTCTTCTGGGTCAGCTCATTTGTGACAAAATATTTCGTAGTTCGACTGCACAGTAACACGATGACGCATGCATCTGTGTCGTTGTAATGCTACAGTCTTCGGTGGTGCACGTACACGTGCTATGCGTGCGAGTGCATGTTATACACGTCGTGCGTGCCGTGTGTGTGCACGTTACACGTGCGTGCGTGCGTGCCTGCGTGCCATGCGCACCGTACACGTGCGTGCGTTACGTGTGCACGAGCACGTACGTGAGGTAGCATGCGTGTGCAGCTACAATGCCGTGCGGGCGTGCCGTGTGCACGTACAGCGTACGTGCGTGCGTGCGTGTGCACATATTCACGTGCGTCGCTGCGTGCGGTGCACGTACACGTGCGTGTGTGCGTGCTATGGTGAGCACATTACACATGCGGCGTGCGTGCGGTGCGTGCGTGCGTGCGTGCGATGCGGTGCACGTACTGCGTGGTGCGTGCCTGGCACGTGTGCGTGCGTGCGGCATGTGCAGGTACACGTGCGTGCGTGCGTGTGCACTACACGTCGTGGTGCGTGCCTGTGCACGGCTACACGTGCCTGCGTGCGTGTGCACGTGTAACACGTCCTGCGTGACGTGTGCTCGTACACTTCGCGCGCGTTACGTGTGGGCACGTACACGTGCGTGCGTGCGTGTGCACGTACACACTGCGCGCGTAGCGTGTGCACGGACCACAATGTTTTTGAACCCCCCGCATCGAGCCCGTCTGCTGAACCTCCAGGCTGCTTCTCTTCTCCTCATGCCTATCCTCTTCTGCTTTCTCCATGCGTCAGCGCTCTACATGTGTGGGTGTGTGCTCAACCCCCTCATCAGCCTCCCCCTCCTTCTCCTCTCCCATGCGTCACGCTCAAATACGATGGTGGGTGTGTCAACTCCCCACTCATCAGGCCCCTCCTCGCCCCCTCCTTCTGCCTCCCATGCGTCACGCTCTTACGATGGTGTGGTGGTGTGTCAACCCGTGCCGCCTCATCAGCCTACTCGCCCCTCCTTCTCCTCCATGCTCACGCTCACGATGGTGTGTGTGTGCAACCCCTCATCAGACCTCCCCTCCTCCTCCTCCCATGCGTCCGACTCTACGCATGGTGTGGGTGTGTCAACCCCGCCTCATCAGCCCTCCCCCTCCTGCCTGCACTCCCACCTCGCACGCTCATACGATGCGTGGGTGTGTTCACACCCCCTCATCAAGCCCGACTCCCCTCCTTCTCCTCCTCATTGCGCACGCTCTTACGATGGTGTGTGGTGTGTCAACCCCCCTCATGCAGTCTCCCCCTCCTTCCCTCCCTAGGTCACGGCTCACGATGGTTGGTGTGCTGTCAACCTACCTCTCATCAGCCTCCGCCACTCACTTCTCCTCCCATGTGTCAGCACTCTTAACGATGGTGTGGGTGTGTCAACCCCCACTCATCACCGCTCCCCTCCTTCTCCTCCGCATGCGTCACGTGCCTCTATACGATGGTGCTGTGGTGTGTCAACCCCCCTCATAAGTCCTCCCCTCCTTCTCCTCCCATGCGTCATCGCTCGTATCGAGGTGTGTGTGTGTCAACCCCACTCTCATTCAGCCCTCCCCATCCTCTTCCCATGCGTGCACGCTCTACCGATGGTGTGGGTGTGTCACGCCCCCATCAGGTCTCCCCCTCCTCCTCTCCTCCCACTGTCGTCACGCTCTAACGATTGTGTGGTGTGTTCAAACCCCTCCATTCAGACCTCCTCCCGTCCTCTCCATCCTCCTCTCTCCTCCTCCTCCTCCTCCTTACTCCCTTCCATTGCGTCACGCTCTAGCGATGTGTGGGTGGTCAACCCTCCCTCATCAGTCTCCCCTCCTGCCTCCTTCTCGCACTGTCTCCCATGCATCACCTCTACGATGGTGTGGTGTGTCAACCCCGCCTCATCAGCCCACCCCTCCTGCCTCCTCCCATGCCGTCACGCCTCTAACGATTGGTGTGGGTGTGTCAACCCCCGCTCATCAGCCCTGCCCCCTCCTCTTCTTCTCCCTCCCATGCGTCACGCTCCTCAAGACGATGGTGTGGTGTGAACCCCCTCATCAGCCCTCCTCCTCCCACCTCCTCGCTCTACTCCTTCCATGCGTCACGCTCTAACGATGTGTGGTGTTGTCAACCCGCCCTCATCAGTTCCTCCCGCTCACCGCCTCCTCCTCCTACCTCACCATGCGTCACGCTCTACGATGGTGTGGGTGTGGTCAACCCCCCTCATCAGCCCCCCTCCTCGCCCCTCCTTCCTTCTCCTCCTCCCATGCATCACGCTCTACGATGGGTGGGTGTGTCAACCCCCTCATCAGCCCACCCCCTCCTCCTCCTCTCATGCGTCACGCTCTTACGATGGTGGTGTGTGTGTCAACCCCCCTCATCAGCCCTCCTCCTCCTCTCTCCTCCTCCCATGCGTCACGCTTCTACGATGTGTGGTGTGGTCAACCCCCTCATCAGACTCCTCCTCCCTCTCTCCTCCTCCTCCTCTCCTCCCATGCGTCACGCTCTACGATGGTGTGGGTGTTCAACCCCCCTCATCAGCCCTCCCCTTCTCTCCTTTCTCCCCCATGCATCACGCTCTACGATGCGCGTGGGTGTGTCAACCCCCCTCATCAGACTCCTCCTCTCCTCCTTCCTCCTCCCTCCTCGCCTCCTCCTCCCCTCCTCCTCCTCCTCCCTCCTCCTCCTCCTCCTCCCATGCGTCACAACTTCATCATGAGTGGGTGTGTCAACCCCTCTCATCAGCCCTCCTCCTCCTCCTTCCTCCCCTCCTCCTCCCATGCGTCACGCTCTACGATGGTGTGGGTGTGTCAACCCCCGCTCATCAGACCTCCTCCTCCTCCCTCCTCCCCTCCTCCTCCCATGCGTCACGCTCTACGATGCGTGGTGTGTGTCAACCCCCCTATCAGCTCCCGCTCCTCCTCCTCCTCCCCATGCGTCACGCTCTACGATGGTGTGTGTGTGTCACCCTCCGCTCATCAGCCTCCCTCCCTCTCCCTCCTCCTCCCATGGGTCACCCTCTACGATGGCCGTGGGTGTGTCAACCCCCTCTCAGCCCTCCCCTCTCCTCCTCCATCGTCACGCCCTACGATGGCGTGGGGTGTGCAACCCCCCTCATCAGCCCTCCCCTTCCTCCTCCTCCTCCATGCGTCACGCTCTACGATGGTGTGTTGTGTCAACGTGTCCTACCTCCTCATCAGCCTCCCCTCCTCCTCCTCCTCCTTCCTCCATGGGTCACGCTCTACGATGGCGTGGTGTGTCAACCCTCCTCATCAGCCCCTCCCCCTCCTCCCTCCCTCGCTCCTCCCATGGGTCACGCTCTACGATGGCGTGGGGTGTTCAACCCCCTCATCAGCCCTCCCCCTCCTCCTCCTCCTCCTCCTCCTCCCATGCGTCACGCTCTACGATGGCGTGGGTGTGTCAACCCCCCTCATCAGACCTCCCCCTCTCCTCCTCCGTCTCCTCCCTCCCATGCGTCACGCTCTACGATGGCGTGTGTGTGTCAACAACCCTCATCAGCCCTCCCCCCCCCTTCCTCCTCTCCTCCTCCATGCGTCACGCTCTACGATGGCGTGGGTGTGTCAACCCCCCTCATCAGCCCTCCTCCTCCTCCTCCCATGCGTCACGCTCTACGATGGCGTGGGTGTGTCAACCCCCCTCATCAGCCCTCCTCCTCCTCCTCCTCCTCCTTCCCATGGGTCCACGCTCTATCGATGGCGTGTGTGTGTCAACCACTCCTCATTCAGCCCTCCCCCTCCTCCCCTCCTCCTCCCCCATGCGTCACGCTCTACGATGGGTGGGTGTTCAACCCCCATGCATGACCTCCTCCTCCTCCTCCTCCGTCCTCCTCTCCATCCGTCACGCTCTATACGATGGGTGGGGTTGTCAACCCCCCTCATCAGACCACCCCTCTCCTTCTCCTCCATGCGTCACGCTCTACGATGGTGTGGGTGTGTCAACCCCCCTCATCAGCCCTCCCCCTCCTCCTCCTCCCATGCGTCACGCTCTACGATGGTGTGGGTGTGTCAACCCCCCTCATCAGCCCTCCTCCTCCTCCTCATTCCCCTCCTCCCATGCGTCACGCTCTACGATGGCGTGTGTGTGTACCACCCTCATCAGCCCTCCCCTTCCCCCTCCTTCTCCTCCTCCCATGCGTACACGCTCTATACGATGGCGTGGGTGTGTCAACCCCCTCATCAGTCCTCCCCTCCCCCTCCTCCCCCTCCTCCTCCTCCTCCTCCTCCATGCGCCACACTCTACGTGGTGTGGGTGTGTCAACCCCCCTCATTCATCCCTCCCCCTCCTCCTCCTCCAATGCGTCACGCTCTACGATGGGCGTGGGTGGTGTCAACCCCCCTCATCAGACCTCCCCTCCTCCTCCTCCTCCTCTCTCCTCCTCCTCCTCCATGCGTCACGCTTTACAATGCGTGGGTGTGTCAACGCCCCTCAATCAACCTCCCCCTCCTCCTCCTCCCCTCCTTCCTCCTCCCCACATGCGTCACGCTCTACAATGGCGGTGGGTGTGTCAACCCCCTCATCAGATACCTCCCCTCCTCTCCTCCTCCTCCCTCCTCCTCCTCCTCCATGCGTCACGCTCTACGATGGCGTGTGTTGTCAACCCCTCATGCCGTCCTCCTCCTCCTCCTTCTCCTCATGCGTCACCTCTAATCTACGATGGCGTGGGTGTGTCAACCCCTCCTATCAGTCCTCCCCTCTTTCTCCTCCCATGCTCTCAGCTCTACGATGCGTGGTGTGTCAACCCCCCTCATCAGTCCTCCCCTCTCTCCCCCTTCCTCCTACCATGCGTCACACTCTACGCATGCCGTGGGTGTGTCAACCCCTCCTCATCAGTCCTCCTCCCCCTCCTCCTCCCCTCTCTCCATGGCGTCACGCTCTACGTGGCGGGGTGTGTCAACCCCCTTCATTATGGCCCTCCCCTCCTCCTCCTCTTCTCCCATGCGTCATCGCTCTACAATGGTGTGTGTGTGTGTCAACCCTCTCATTCAGCCCTCCCCTCCTCCTCCTCCTCCCATGCGTCACACTCTACGATCGGTGTGGGTGTGTCAACCCCCTCATCAGCCCTCCCCTTCCTTCCCCTCCCCCCATGCGTCACACTCTACGATGTGTGGGTGTGTCAACCCCCTCATCGTCCTCCCCCTCCTCTTCCTCCCATGCGTCACGCTCTACGATGGCGTGTGGTGTCACCCCCTCATCAGCCCTCCCCTCCTCCCTTCCTTCTCTATGCGTCACGCTCTATGATGGTGTGTGTGTGTCAACCCTCCTCATCAGCCCTCCCCCTCCTCCTCTTTCTCCTCCCATGCGTCACCTCTAATCGGTGTGTGTGTCAACCCCCTCATCAGCCCTCCCCCCTTCTCCTCCTCCCATGTGTCACGCTCTCGATGGTGGGGTTGTCAACCCCCCTCATCAGCCCTCCTCCTCCTCCTCCTCCCCATGCGTCCACACTCTACGATGGTGTGTGTGTCAACCCCCTCATCAGCCCTCCCTTTTCTCCTTCTCCTCCCATGCGTCACACTCTACGATGGTGTGGGTGTCAACCCCCCTCATCAGCCCTCCCCTCCTTCTCTTCCCATGCGTCACGCTCTAACGATTGTGTGGGTATGTCAACTCCCCTCATCAGCCCCCCCTCTCCCCTCCTCTTTTCCTCCCCATGCGTCACGCTCTACGATGGTGTGTGCTGTGTCAACTCCCCTCATCAGCCTCCCCCTCCCCCTCCCCTTTTCCTGCCTCCCATGTGTCACACTCTACCGATGCGCTGTGTGTGTCAACCCCCCTCATCAGCCTCCCTTCCTTCTCCTCCTCCCATGCGTCACGCTCTACGATGGTGTGGGTGTGTCAACCCCCCTCATCAGACCTCCCCCTCCTCCTCCTCCCATGCGTCACGCTCTACGATGGCATGGGTTCTAAACCGCCATCATCCGTCCTCCCACACATCGCACCAAGAGACGACAGATGTTATTACATCGGCAAGTAATTCCTGCTCTCTTGATGGCCTCATTCACGCCCCCCCCCCTCCCCGTCCTCGCGCCCGTGGCATCGTGCACGGGGGGAGGCTGGGATGTTTTCCACGTCAACGCGTCAAATGCGACCCCGACGCCACCTGACTATCCGCCGCGGGTATGGTCACGTGACTGTTAAGCCAGCGCGCTGTTTGGCGGCTGCATTGCGTGTGATGATGCTAATGGCATTGTCATGCTCGGCGTGTCTCTCCGGCCCTGATCCCGCGCAAGCCAAACTTTATGACACACGCAGCAGCGGCGGCGGCGGCGGCGGCGGCTCCTCTGCTCTTCTCTTCTCTCCCGTAACCAGCTATAGCCGACGTGTACGACCGTCCGCTCACGTCACGCTCTCCGTTCTCGCACGCGTGTGAAGAACGCGGTGTTAATCGATTTCTCGGCGTAAGCCAATACTGAGAATGTCAGCGGACGAACCGAACTATTTGTTATAATATATTGTAGGTAACCTACCGCAAATGTTGAATGTCGGCAGACTGCGAATTAAGTATTACGATGCAAAGTGAATCAGATTACGTAACATCGAAACGGGGTGAAAGATGCACTAAGGGGATAAAAGAAACGGTGCATTTCGTAAAGAATGCACCCCCCTCCCCGAAAATTCCCACCCCGTGCATGCTTTTTCGTTTAATAAACTAATATACAATTGAATTACATTTCAATGTTTCATGGCTGTATTATTTTCACATGTGTATGTGTATACCACATTTAACCAGCAAGCGTTCTCACCCCCGAAACCCTTTCCTGCGTTTCCTGGCTACAGAACATTGTTCAGGTGGCCGAATATTACAGTATCATTAAATGGCTGGCTTTAGGATCAGTCGAGGCCCGCATCACGTGGCATGTCACATGAAATATGCGCCTAATCCCGAGCAGAAGAGTGCGTGCCGTCAATTAGTTTACGATATTTTGCAATAAGCTTATCCTCCTGATCTGCTTGTTATAGAGTCACCTCTCCCCGCGATCGGTGCCGCGGGGGCGCTGCAGGCGCTGACGTCACACATCGCATCTGTGTGCGTCGGATGCGGTCGGCATGGCGACGGCGACACCTCAGGCCACGTAACCGTGTTCTACCCGACCCGCCTATTCGGACACGCGGAGATGAATGGAGGTGAGCGTTTGCGGGCATGCGTGCAAAGCGAGCGTGCGTAGGCCTATGTGCACAATACACACCATACACATGGTCATGCCGTCGCAACACCTAGCCGAATGATATTGCAGTGCTGTCACTTTATAAAACTTTTAAAAAGTATTATACTTTTTTTAAAGAAAATATACTTTTTATACTTTTTCCATACTTTTTTTCATGCATAAATACTTTTAAATACTTTTTTGCCAAATATGGTCAAACTCTTCGGACATACATTTAGGTACACTGTATTTGATGAGATTAAAGATGTGCTTTGCTAGTCTTGTTGCAGGAGTGATGTGTGCTCTGTTCAATGGAGTGTTTTTGATACTAGCTCTCTGCTGTCAGTGACCAAATGTCAAATCGAGCAATGTGCATTGCAGTGTTTCCCCTGCATTGACACGAGCGAGGCGGGCCGCCTCGCTCAAATTCTCAGCTGCCACACATAAATTTGTCCAAAACACTGTCTCGCTGACGTAACTTTTGGCAACTTTTTGAAAAAGAGATTCAAGAGTCTCATACAATGTGTTCAGAATAGCTTAGAATGCACCAAATTGCACCATTTTTTGCTCGCCTTGACATCGTCAAGATGCA
Organism: Priapulus caudatus; assembly: GCF_000485595.1. NCBI lineage: Eukaryota > Metazoa > Priapulida > Priapulimorpha > Priapulimorphida > Priapulidae > Priapulus > Priapulus caudatus. The sequence continues at coordinate 13,454 of NW_014577065.1, read as the reverse complement.
AGTCCGTCCGTTCGTCCGTCCGTCCGTTCGTCAACATTTCGCTACGGTCAACGATAACTCAAGAACTGTTTGACCCACATGTTTCAAATTGCATATAGTTGTTACTCCTATGGGAGAGGTTTGAACGCCCTATTTTGGAGCACACCAGTCGACCTACTTTCGAACCACGTCCACTTCTTTGCAAAAATGGAAATGGCCATAAGTCAATTCAGGTTCAACGGATTTTGCTCATTTCTATTATGTAAATAAATAAGGACTGGCCCCAAAACATATCACACAGGTTTTTATATTTTTTCAAAATTATGCAAATTAGGTAGATTTTGGCAATTTCACTATGCATTTCAGTGTCTGCCTACGGTCAACGATAACTCAAGAACCGTTTGACCCACATGTTTCACATTGAATACAGTTGTTACTCCTATGGGAGAGATTTGAACTTCCTATTTTGTCAGCATGCCAGTCGACCTACTTTTGAGCCACGCCCACTTTTTGGCAAAAATGAAAATGGCCATCTAAATTCATTCGATTTTGTTAAATTTTGGTATGTGAATGTGTAAGGCTAGCCCCAAAACAGTTGTTACTCCTATGGGAGAGATGACAACGTTCTATTACGTTTATTTCGTCTAACTTGTCAACAACTCTACAATCATACCTATATACGTGTAATATTGTGTTTTAGATTCTTCATTACAGTAATTTGACTGGAATATTTTATTGTTTTTATTTGCGCTATATTCGAAAACCAAAATGGCCATCATTTAGGCGTAGCACCATCTCTCAATTCAATTCAATTCAAAAATGTTTATTCTCTCGTCAAGATTTCAGACTCAGATCTGAAACACTTATTTTCGCATCAAAACTTATGCATATATCATTATCAAGAGTATATAATGGGAGATATGCTATATAATGGGAGTTCTCCCATATATACTCTTGCTTTATATATCCCCCCTCCCTCTTCTATCACACCCAAGGTGAGCTACAGTGTCATTGACACTTTCATTTCAAAAATGGCCCCTGGACCCTCCCTACCTTGGCCAGCACCTGCGCTGCTCGCTTTGCTAGGATCTCGAAATGTACAAGCACATGACAAAAAACATTTACCACCTCACAGACCTTTTTGGCCAGGGGAAACACTGCATTGAAATATTCCAGACTGAGGGTTCAAGAGACAACTCCTCATGGCATTGCACACATCATTCCTGAAGCATGTTTGTATGCTGCACAAAGGCTATATAATAATGTATTCGGTAACAATGTATAAAGTAACAAGTGACTACAAATCATGGTAGGTTGATACAAATTTATGCGTTTTTAATACTTTTTTTAGACAATTTTGATACTTTTTTTTGTAATATCCTGAGTGGTAGCACTGATATTGATAATCATGTTCAATCGACTGGCTTGGAGTTGGTGCCACCATGCCTTTAATCCCTGAAAGCTTACCGAGTTGTATATAAATTATTATTCATGGAAATCCACGAGATAGACTGCAGAAAAAACGTTGTCGTGATCAGAAGTGCTATTTCAGGAAGTTCGATTTCACGATTAAATTTTTGTGTGTTAAACCAGTCTTTTTTGCGCCATGTAAACTGAAGACAAACGCGTATGTATTAACTCTGACACCCACGATGTTAGACATGTTACGCCCGGCCGTGGGGGTGTTTTCTAACATGTAGGTACATACAAGATGTGTTACAAATGTAGTGTGTCTGCAGTGACTCTCGGACCCCATACTTTATAGGGCTCAGCTGTGATAGTCATTCGCGCATGCAATTTGGAAATTCCCTTGAACTAGCCCCTGCTCTGAATCTCACCAAGAGCTAATAAATACCTATAGGTATATAGGTATTTATAGGTATAGGAATAGGAGTGTTTCATGTTTATAAACATTGACGTCATATGCGCACATGCGCAGTTTAACGGTTGGCAGCAAGCAGATCACTGATCTCTATAAATAACTATTTATAAATATTTATATTTATTAATATATATTTATAATTATTAATATTTATAAATATTTATAGAGATCAGTGAAGCAGATGCGTGATATTGTTCGAACAACACACCGACCAACGTGTCACTACACACGCACGCACGCACGCACGCACCAGCACGCACGTGTACGTGCAACGCACGCCACGCAACGCACGTCGACGTGCACATGCATGCACAGCACGCACCAACACATGCAACAACAGGACGAGAGGAGAGAAGACACCAACACATCAACACGCACAGCACGCACGGAAACGACCTGCAACACCCGGCACAGAGCACGCACGCACCACGCACGCCTGTACGAATGCACACCACGGATCCACAGCAGCAGCACGCACGGTAAGTTTCACACGCACCACGCACGCACGTGACGTACACACGCACGCACGCACGTTTACTGCCACACCACCACACACCATGCACCACGTGTACTGCACACGCACAGCACGCACGTGTACGCAAAACGCACGCCACTGCACACACACGACGCGCCACAACACGGCAACCAGCAACGCACGTGTACGTCACAGTACACACGGACCACGCACAGCACCCACGCACGCCCAAATACGTCACACACACAAGAACCACAGACGAGAGCGAGAGGCACTCATCACGCGACACGCAACGTAGTGCATACAGACTCACTCAACGCATGCACGCAACGTTACGTCACCACGCAACGCACCATGCACCACGAGTACGTGCACACAGTCCACGCAACGCACAGCACGCACACACCACGCATGCACGCACGTTACGGCGCACACTGTTCGTGCACTGACGCCACGCACGCACGCATGCCCCACGGCACGACGTGAACACAGGCACTGTACGTGTCACGCCGCAACCACCCAACATGTAACGCCCACGCACCAACTGGGACAACACATGCACGCACGTGTACCGTGCACACCAGCACGCAACGCATCGCACGCACCATGGCAACGCATGCACTCACGCACGATAGTAAGCAGCAACGCACGTTACGCACTACATAAAACACGCTTCCACAACGAGAAAGCATGTGGTCAATCATCTGTTAAATGTCAGGCAGCACGCTTCGCTTCTGCCAACCATGACACATAACAAATACACGTGACCTGATCTATGACGTCACGTGAAACACTCCTATAGGTACGGTCCTATATATATACCTATATATATATAAATAAGTATTTATTAGCTCTTGATCTCATGGTTAGCCGTTATCAAAGGCACATTAATTATTGCACAACACACTAATAAAGATTCTCCATTATCCGTCATGAGCTTAGTATTGCTCTAATATTAATAGGTTTTTGCTGTGATGTGTCGATCGGCGTTCATCAGTGGTGTGTATTCCGTACCGGTATAGCTGCACGCACGTTGCTCGCTGCTGGGGAGGCGACTGGGAGGCTGGCGGTGTCTGCCGTGCCCGTGTCGTCGCTGGAGCGTCCTCCGCACATCGTTTCCGCCCTGCTGCTGCTTCTGCGATGCTGACCTTGACTCAAACAGTTGACCTTGCCTCGACATGGAGGTTTTGGAGGTCTTCAGGATTCATCACGCTGCTGTGGGGCTGCCGTGTAGAACTGTCTCGCTGTGGGAGAGGGGGGCATGAATGGTGGTGAGTGGGGTGTGAATGAATCGGGTTGCAGTGTGAGTAGCCCCGCGCAGGTGTCGCCTTTTGTGAGAGGGGTGACTAGGTATGGTGGTGGGGAAATGGGTCGCATAGCTTTAAGAAAAGGTGGGGCTAGTGTAGATACTTGCACGACTCAGTGTGAGAGGGGAGGGCAGGCGTAGTGGTGGAGACGGGTAGGAGGTCATGGTGCTGCCGAGTATTGTAATGGTGAGGTCGTCGTGGCAGAACCGGCAAGTATCGTTGAGAGACCAGTGTGGGGAGTGTTGTGTTGGGGTTGATAGGTTAGTACGTGGTGGGGGAGAATAACGTGAGAGGGACAATAGTGTGGTGTGGGGTAAGTCAGGAGGGGTGTGAAGGATGGTGTGGGCGGGTTGGGAGGATAGAGTATGGAGGGTGGTGGGGTGGGGTAAAGGCAATGGCGGGGCAGGGTCGGAAGGATTTTATGGTGGAGAATGGTGCACAATCAGGCAGGCAGGCAGGCAGGAGGAGGTTGGGTGGGGGAAGGGTGGGCTGGGATACGATGGCGGTACGCTATGTGTCCGGACTAGAGATGGGTGGAGGATAAGGGCCAGAGACGAGCCGACTTTTCGAATAGAATGTTGTTTTTCGGAAACAACCGGTAGGTGAAAATAAGCGCATTGCATTACAGACACATGACTATCGCGTTAATTACGTTTGTAACGTGCATCTAATGCAATCTGTGTGCATCTGTGCAACCTAAAATGCATCTCGGGCAAAAAGTATGTATGTAATGTATACCTACCTACTCGTGTAGCTCATGTACTAATATTGAATGATGGATTATCTTAATATCTACTGATTATCTGATTATCTATTGATACTGAATGTCTAATCGTACTGCCCGCGTCATATATCAGCCATTACGTTATTTATTACCATTCTGCTGCTAAAGTTAGTGTTGAGTTTGTTATGTATACAATAATAGCACTCAATTTATCGGTGGTCGCGCCTGTATTGCCACATATAATGTTGGTGAATTGTATTTATATGTAGTCTGTATTTGTAGAAAAAAATAAAATAATGCGCTACAGGTAACCTGTGGAGTTCATAGTTTCATTTATGATGTATATATATACATCGTATGTTCACGTTATATCAGAGTAGTATCGTTACGCTATCGTGTTTACTCTTGAGGAACACAGCATTATATAATTAAATAGGTGCACGTGCATTATATAGGACAAACCCAATAATAGCAACGGCAAAAGTGGCGTGCGCATCTCGCTTTGTGTGGATATAATAACGTTCATAGTTCTCTCCCCTCTCTCTCTCCCCTTCTCCTCTCTCTCTTTCTCTCTCTCTC
>NW_014577065.1:0-8421 GCF_000485595.1 Priapulus caudatus | reverse complement strand
CACCTGAGATATTTAAAAATGATAAAGGAGCTCGAAAAAACGCTTGTTCTACAGTAAACAACTGCCTGCTTATGCAATTTATATATATATATATTTATTTATTTATTTATATATATATATAAAGCTCGGGTAATGATAAATGTCAATAAAAACGGGGAAATGAAGTATAAGGCTGAACACGTGATTATCTTATGATATGTGTTTGTGAATTACTAGGTATGAGAGGAAAGAAAATCCACGAAATTTCACGTTAACCGGATAACACAGCTTCAACATGCTTGCACTTTCAAGATCGTTCTTCAAGAAAGCTGATGCGGGAAATTACACGATATGTGTATTGGATGCACTACCTGCTGACTAAGACTCTTGTGAACGTTAAACAACATAGCAGGATTATACATGCGTTAGTGGGATAGAATATTCGGCGTGTAGCTCATGTAGTATCCTACATCTTCATCCAGTTGCCTGAATGAAGATCGCATGATGCTAAGAGAGAAGGGATGAATCTATAGCGATACTCAATCCTTCTAGTCATGTCACCCTAAGTAAGTAATTATTGTTCTGACAGGTGGAAGATCTCTACCACGAGCCGTATAAGATTGCTAAGTAGCTTGTTGTTGTCAGCTGTAAGTTATGGAAAATATCGTGCCATCCAAATCAGCCGATATATATAGATATATATAATGCAAATGCACTGTAATAATAATGTTATAATACAGGAACATGAAATGGTCTTTATGATTCGATTACTCGTAACCACAATCACAACCACCACGCTGCGCCACCACAATGCTGCATGCAGCCGTAGTATCTGTCTTGTTACGTGGCTAGACTTGATCATCCGGAGCAGTGTGCAAGAGAAGATTGTTCTTAGAAGATGCGTTTGGAAGAGAGTTGGTCGTGATGACAGATATAAGTGATGCAAAGAGAAAGAAAAGTGAAGAAACAGGCTCTCCCTCTCATTTTCTTCCTCTTTGTCGCGCTCTCTCTCTCTCTCTCATTCATCATTTATGTGGAACACCACTAACGCGCGCACACACACGCATATCATCCATATATATATATATATATATATATATATACATTTTAATTTTCAGGAGTATATGAAAATAATCCCACGAAGTCACACGCCTACAAACACACGTAACTGTTTCCAATGATGCCGCGTGCGATTCTTGCGTGCATGGTGCGTTGCTACGGCTCTCTCGCAGGGCGGGATCTCGTCGCCATGGTGTAGACCCAGAGCGACCCGCAGAGCGATTTTTGTGCAATATTAATTTTTCTCTTGCGAAAACGCTCGACGCTGCATGAAAACGATGACGAGTTTGTCTAAGTCGCATCTCAGCGTAGACCGAGTGGGGGAACGCCCGATGCCCGTGTCGTCACTCGAATTATTTTTACCTACTACGTGGTGGAAAAAAACGTGATATGAAAGCAGTGGTGATATATAATAAAGGTGGTGCTATGCGCTAAACTAAACCTGTTTGTATGTTCCTATGCTATTTGCATGAATTTTATATTTGTATTACTATTATTGTATAACTGTAGCAAGCTCTGATTGAGAGGCAAATAATGAAGCATACAAGTACAATACTCATACAATCATAAATCGTAAATCGATGACATGTTTTTATGAAGGGGATTGTCATATGGCGGGGGAGAGGAGATTAAATACATGTGGGTGGGCGATGTATTGATGAGAGATATATGGGTGGCAGATCTGTGGGTGGGGAATATGTGAAGAGGGATCGGTGTGGACGTGGGGCGTGTTTGGGTAGCATATGTGTTGATGGTGGGTTTGTGGAATAGGTGCATGGGGTGGCTGAGAACAGGATGGCAAAAACAACGACCATCGCTCTCGATTGCTTTCATCTCATCAGGAGTCTATCAATATTGATAGACTCCTGATCTCATGTTACCTACTTATCTCAAGTGACATATGCTGTTTTTGGCGCACGCGTAGTAGGCCTATATCCTCCGGTGCTTCCTCTTCCACGAACCCCTGATAAATCTCTGTTCTCTACGTGTGCCTGATGAATCCGTTTACTTGGGCATGTATCGTTCCTGGTCAAATACAGACCGTCGACGGCTTCTCTCCATCGCTCTCGATCAGTTCTGGTCATGCAGCCCTCTCCAGCTTATTCCACCCCGTGTCGGATTTCCTCCCAGGCATATTCTTCCTGAATCAGTTGCTTTGCATGAGATTTTCTAGTTTCTTTTTATCTATCATTTAGAATATAAATATAATTAACAATATATAAATAACTAATATATATGTTATAATAATATAAAATGTTAATTACCATTTAATATCATATTTATATAATATAATGTAATAATATTGTTGTTTTTGCTATGTTGTGTTCTGCATTCTCTTTGGAGTATTCTGTGTTCTTTCGTCGATGTTTCTGTATATTTTGGATTTACTCCAGGGTGCGAAAAGTCATCTACATAGACAGTCATTCTCTTGTCATTTTGAATTTCGAGCATATGCCACTACTATACGTCACTACTGCTACATATGCATCACGAGTACATAATAGGAGACCTTATTATCTACTCTTGATATGCATCAATTATAATTAAGAAGTGAATAAGAGACATGATTTATGCGTCGTAAATATCTGTAAATGTTGGAAATGCGTTTCTTAATGGTAAATTGTTTTGTGTGTTTGTGTGTCATATGATTACGCTGATGTGATAGTACTTTTGGAAAGTCTTCTAACCACACAGAATTAAAGGTCTATGGTTCGGTTCCCACCCTGGTCACTGATACGCCATTTAAATATGAATACCAAAATTGGTTTGGACCGCTGAGCTAAGGTTAAAAGAATGAATTTCGTAAGTGAGTGCAGATTTTCTGGGTGAAACATGTTACTCTATATTTTCCCATACGCTTCACTACAAGTCAGATAAACAGCAACAATAATGACTGCCGTAGGGCAGAAAACCCATTAGTAGAATGCGTTCCTCAACATAATATAGCTAGGAGCATCGTTGTAGTTTTGACTGATTACGCTCAAATGTTGTACATATCATTGTACACACAGCGAAGTGTGACAGTGACTGCCTGTGGTAAATGGTGCATTTATGGAGAGGGGTGGATTGGGTAGCTTCTATGGCCTAACATATGCATCAGCCTTCCGGTATATTCTCCGTAAATGTGACATTGTTGTTACAGAATAAAGCACAAAGGGGAAAGTTGTTAAAGGTAGATGCTATATTACATGTTCCACAGGCAATGACGAATCGGCCCACGGTTGAGTAGGCCTAATGAAATACTCAATTCACTCAGAAGTAATAGATCGTTCACACAAGTGCCAATCTTATATTATCAGGAGTCTATCAATATTGATAGACTCCTGATATTATGTTATAAGAGGCGATCGAGAACATACGTGATGACAATCGCTTTTGTTATTAGACATCGGATATTTTGAAGATAAACATATGTGAGCTATTATGTCACCATACGACTGTGCTTCTCTCTTGCCGAAGTTGTGCTTTCGACATTTTTCCAATTTTTCACATTTCAGACAGCTAGCTAATCACAGCTAGAGCCTAGGTGCACTACTAGCTGTTTACCTCAAAGACTTTCAGCGTCCGATAAATACATGCATGATCTGCGATGATACGATAACTGAAACGATAGTGAAAGATATTATTAATATTCCAATCGTTCTTCTCCCAAATTAATAAATAAAGGCTCTGGGTCTGTTGAATGCTATTGAACAGCAGGTTTGCGCAACTCATAGTCACAGCATATTAAAATATGCATTAAACCTTCTATTTACATATGGTAATAATTAAATACCGTTTTAGCTTCACTGCCAGTGTTTCGCTACCATTAAAGTTTGTAAATACCACTTACACACGCGACAATAACACGCCGTCCACCTGAGATATTTAAAAATGATAAAGGAGCTCGAAAAAACGCTTGTTCTACAGTAAACAACTGCCTGCTTATGCAATTTATATATATATATATTATTTTATATATTATATATTATATATACTATAATTATATATAATATATATATATTATATATTATTTATTTTTTATATAATTACATATAATTATACTGTGCCAGACTTTAAGTTGGTAGCTAGCTGTTTGGTATGACCTGGCTACGAAACGACGTTCCTACGTACGAGTTTCCGAAACATTGAGCATTCTCAGATCGTAGTAGGATATATTAGACGTTTACTTATTTCATACAATGTTCGCAGAAATCGCGCCTACGAAGCGCGCCTGTCCGTACACAAGGAAGAAAAACATTAGCTAACGCTATAGCAAATCGGGACATAATATACCGGCTATAGTGACTGATAAACTGCGGTACACGCGAACATCATTCCCTGCATGATGCTTGTATATTGTCATGCGGATGATCTACCGGATTCGGCCCATGAGGCAGCGCGCTCAATGACCATAGCTTGAGTCGATATGTCAACGCGATGCTTGATTTAACTCGAAATATCGCTATGGAATAGGTTCGCAAAAACACGTAATTCATTCGCGCATTTTGCAAATTGTTCAGATTTATGTCGGAGACAGTTTGCTAAGGATTTACGAGCAAAATGGAATGCAGGCGTGCGTGCGTGCCTGCATGCCTGCGAACGAGCACGTATGCAAGTCTATGTACCTATTTGTTTGTGTGCGCGCGCGTGTGTGCGTGCGTACATAGGCGTGCGCGCAAGCCATAGCATAGGTGTGCAAGCATATGTATTTTATGTGTGTGTGTGCGCGCGCGTGTGCGCGTGCGCATAGGGGCGTGCATGCGGGCGAGTGGTCGGGCGGTCGCGCGTGCGTGCGTGCGTGCGTGCGTGCGCACGCTGTGTGTGTAGTGTGTGCATGGTGTAATGGTGTGTTCGCGCCGCGTATTCGTTCGTTTGTTGGTGTGTGCGCAGGCGCGAGTGTCGGTGATCGTGCGTTCGTGTACGCGTATACGCGCGTGCGAGTGTGCGTGTGTGTGCGTGTAGGGGGGGGGGGCATTTCTCTCGCAAGTGCTCCCTCTACAAGCTACTTAACTTGAGGATCTTCGCTGATTGGATGCGTTTAACGTGTGAATCGCTGAACAGTCTGCGTATACATCGATATATATAAATATGCCACTGCACAGAGTACGCGCTCACACACCGTGCACGCTCGTAGGTATACCATGGATCGCTTCTATCGTCTGATCTTCCTCGTGGCTACAATTTTCACGGTAAGTTTAAATATTAGTTACCGGTTTCTGGTTTTTCTGTGGTTGAATCGAGTAAAAAGAACCATGGAAGCGATACGCATAGAATGACCATTTTCTTGTATTTTTTACCGTATATCGTATAATTTATTGTGGCCACGACAGATATTTATGGAGTCACAAGGTAATTACGATATAAGAGCAATACTGCAACTGCTGTTTTCTAGTGTACCTTTCATGTTTTCGTTGAGACTATACATACGCTCCTAATTAAGCAAATTAGAGAGTAAACATTTATTTTTATGCGATGATATGAGCGATGTCATATTTTCAGCAAATTCAAAAGATAAGCTTGCTTGTAATTAAGGAAAATGATAGGATGAGACAATGAATTGCAGAGAAGATGAAAACTTAAGGGACACGCGTTTATACTTTTTACTTATCACTTGATATTTATATTTATACGCGAGTGTTGTCATCAGCTGAACCATTAGTTATATCGTCTGTAGTATTTCGGAAATTATCAATGTATAAACCATTGTTATATAATCGTTTATTGCGTGGTAAATATTATACATCTAATTGTCTGTGACAGAATCAATTTACGTTGGAAACTCAGTGTCGTTCGATGCTGGTTACCTGACCGTTATTCATAATAAATTCGCAGTCGTACAAATACATATAGCCGCTCTCACAGTCTCAATTACTTGTTTATCCTTGCCATTTGCTTACCTACGATTTGTACGCTTATTACAGTTCATTTTTATTACTGTATTTATTGATGTACTGGTATCAGTTTAGGTAGCTAGATCAAGGGTATACGCATTACGTACTATCTTATTTAGTGCATGGGAGGTTATGATATACTCAGATTTTCGTTTGATTTTTAGTTGCTCGAAAGAGGTTTGTGTAGATCGGTTCAGTCGGTCATTGACAGCGACGTTATTGCGCATCCACTAGATGAACCCAAGGAATATGACGCACAGATTCCCATGCGAATATCGTTAAATGATATCGCTCTGTCAACCGACGACATCGCGAACGTAGAAGAATCTTCGCAGCCAATCGACGGTATGCCCGCGTGTATGTTATGGCTGCAATTACTGTCCTGACTATTGTAGACGATCAAACTAAAAGTGTTTAATATATGTGAAATCCTCGTAGAAATCATATCCTATACCATTTTTGCGAGAGCTCTTTTAATATCTTTACGCACAATAATGCTTAAAGCACTACCAGCATGTGATGACATAATAACACCTCATTATTTAACATGTGAATCAGGCTATACAGGCATCACATTCTCATTAGGTACATATACGCCTCCTGATATACGCACATCCTTCTCTTTTTTTCTGCGTCATTTTTACTGTATCTGCCACTTGCACTAAAAATTCGTGATATGTGCAGCTCATTTTTCAAATATTATTCAGATTGTTAATTTCTCAATATATGCAGCCACATATTAGCAGCTTCAAATGATATTCACGCGTCAAGCTTAATGAATATGTCAACTGAATAAAAAATAGTGCTAACTGATATAACTGAAATGATAACACTGTTAACGTTATCTGGCAAAGACATGAATTATATCTAAAATATGAGAAATATCTGAAAAATGTGTCGCAACATCGTATGCGGAGAATCCGTGTACAATCACCAAGGTTACCGAATTCTGCAGGTTGCAAATATGTGTTTCGATTACAGCGTACGCACTTTTTTCTTCTTTATGCTTCAGCAGAGGACGTGGTGACTAAGCGGGCCCGTTCGGGGTTTGATCGCCGGAACAGGAAGCTATGGTACGATAAATGCTGGCGTACTGATCGCAAGACGTGCTACCGCGGCAGCAACGGTCAGCGACGGTGCGAGTTCATCTGGACGTGTGCGTGAATGAAGCAATCAGAGACGCCCAGCTGTGCCACCTCGTCGATTCTTATAGTTATGGTTATTCCTACCATAAAACGCGTGCCCAAGGAAGCTGAGAGAGAGAGAGAGAGAGAGAGAGAGAGAGAGAGAGAGAGTGAGGGATAGACGGAGCGTGCGTTTCGTGATTATATGTTATTCACGCAAAGCGACACGTGCACATGCCAACTCACTAAAATCTACGCACAAACACAATCATGCACCCAAACCCATATATACGCTCGTCCTCCACAAACGCGCACGCACGCACGCACGCACGCACGCACGGACAGACGCACTCACGCCCACTAACGCATGCACGAATACCCTAATTACGTACAGATGCAACCGCACGCGAACAACAAAAGTACACACCGTCGCACTGAAAAATGCTACGCACTCAAATGTGCACGCACTCACGCGCGCACATGCAGCCCTAGGGTGCCAACACACGGACGTCATCGACAACGACGCTTTCCCCTGCAGCTACAAGCATCGTCCTTATCACGAACGAGACTCATGATACCTGCTTGCTGATATCAGGAGCTAATAACGACAAATTTGTCATTATTAGCTCCTGCTGATATTAACATGCCCAGCTGCAATTAATGTGTGTGCATGCATGTTGAGGTGCCGGGTTGTCCATTGACAGCTTAATTTGTATGACCAGATGACCTTTATAGTTGTGAATAGTTTTTAACCCCCAGCACAGCATTTACGCAGAAGAGCAGGAACATTTAGCAATCTCTCGTCGCCCACAGCGGAAGCAACGACATGGACGATGTCGTCCATTTATTTATAGAGTAGAGTACAGGATCTATATATTCCTGCATCCCACGTTATAAAGTAGAGCCGATAATAACGATCGATCTATCGTAGACATCCAGTGCTTTGTGTTACGTTCTGAACGAAATCACCCTTATGAAAATCATCAACGACAATAGATCTGTGTACGGCATATAAACGTGTAAAAGAGAGATGGATACATAAATAGACATTCTTGTGTACGAGTGGAATCGTATGAAATATGACCGCATAATAAACCAGTATAAAATGTATACCAATTAGGCTGTTGTAACACGCTTATATTTTATTTGTTTATAAGAACCATACATACTAGTAGTATACACATACACGCATGCACGCAAGCACGCACGCACGTACATGCCTACGTACGCACGCACATACACAGACGCACACGCACACATACTCACAGGCAATTGAGCCGTCTCAATTACAAAATAATAGTAAATAAACACCAATTATATTTACTACCAATGCATGTGTGTATGTATATATATATATATATATATATATATATGTGTGTGTGTGT
>NW_014577064.1:1319608-1325939 GCF_000485595.1 Priapulus caudatus | reverse complement strand
AGCCACGGCTTCAATAAAATATATACGAAGGCGGTCCGATGTGCTTGTGCCACGACGCAGATTAAAATATATATAGCACATATAGCTATAATAGCACATATAGCTTATATAGCATATAGCCCGACATATAGCTATATATTTAACTGTCGCCGTGCATACAGGCACTTGAAGCGTTTCAATAAAATATATACGGGTCGTGTGCTGTACGTGCACGGCGACAGTTAAATATATATAGACAGTGCACCAGATAGCTTGCGTATTTGCGTAAATACGCCTGAATTTCATGCAAATACGCATGTAATTTTCAAAGGTATGCGTATAGATACGCTTGTGTTTTAATAAATACGTACATGAGAAACAAACCAGATCGTATAATCAGTACGCTAACCTTCCATCTACTCCCGTATCGGCTCGACTCTCTCGCTAATAGACTGGTGCTTTGGTCGCGTGCTGCCCCTCATTCAGTTGCTATGGCTGCTTGTGTCAGTACGTGAACAGTCTATCTACTATCTATCGTGACTGGTTCGCTGTGTGTAGTTTATTTTACAAAGCTCTTGAAGTTAGAATTGGTGTTGCGACTGGAACGCAGTCTACTACCGCGCCTCCCGAATTACATTCCAAAATAAGGAAAGTCGAACGTGTGTGATCTAGCTTGTTGACTTATTGATCTCCATATTTACGGAGACGTAAATACGTTTATTTTTTCTATATTTACGGATTTCCCATCATGCAAAGCGCCGCGGACAAGTGCAGCCGCAACATGTTTACATCTGCGCATGGGAAACTACCTCGAAAGTGTACTGTTTTTGTGACTAATCAACTTAAATTTACTCGTCACTGCTATATATGCAAGCACACAGAAGAATGATCTTGGGCTTGTTTTAAAGGACAGAAATAGGGGAATATAATGCTGAGTAAACAAAATGATGTCGTTTAATACCCGCGAAGTTAGCCGGGTATTTATACTTGAATGGCAACTTTCGTTTGATAAATTGGTCAAGAAATTACTTCTACTTCTACATCTATACTGGACAGTCCGTAAGGAATAAACGTCCAGGGCTATAGCTAGCCATGGGGTGTGACCTAGCTTGGGTACAGCCAGGTAGTTCGCCTTTTTTAGCTGAATGGCACTGAGGGTGGTCACAGCCAGAGTTTTTTTTTGCGCCCTCAGTGGTTCTTTTACGTCCCCATTGGTCTTAGTATTACTATATTTTACTAATACTGGTCCATTTTACGTGGTCATCCGAGCCACGGGAGATTCACAGTCTCCAATGTTGAGAGCCAGGTTTTTACACCTTGAGAAAATTCACTGCCCCGGCTGGGGTTTGAACCCACAGCCTTCAGTGGACAGTATACGTGGCCTAACCACTGGGCCACGAGAGCAACTTAGTAGAACTTGGTAGAACTTAGAAGCTATGAGTATGTGTCTGACTACAAAAAATGGGTGAAAATGCTCAAAAAAGTGTCCTGTTTTGCCATTATACCTTACAATAGGTAGGAAATTTCAATTCTGTGAACGCTGTTGTGTTTCTCATGGCGGGGCTATCTAATCTAGTAGTAGTAGTACTAGTAGTAGTACTAACCTGACCAACACAGGTCTTCTAACCCTAGCAAAGACCGTTTCTTGGAGCTAGTAGTAGTACTAGTGTGGAGATCTCGGGGGTGTATCACGTACAGGACTANACACACACACACACACACACACACACACCACCACACACACACACACACACACACACACACACACACACACACACACACACACACACACACACACACACACACACACACTCGCCAGTCTCATAGATGTGTGAGTCACCGCGATTAGAATCGTTTATTTGCCAGCACCATGCACGGGGTTATTACTACCTGCGGGTGCGTGACCTTGAACATCGATTCTTTCAAACTTCACGTATTTCCATGTTAAACCGAATTATATATCATATAGCCGCTGCTATGTACCACAGGCACTTGGAGCGTTTCAATAAAATATAATGCTAAATAAATACGAAATCCATTTACTACCAAAGTCTTAATGTTTCTCTACTCTCCTTCACCTATTATTGCCGACAAGCCGTGCTGCAAATGCTCCAGCCACAGCAAACACACGCCCACCTCACGCACGCTGCTGCGCTGCTGCACGCTATGCACACTTACACATAAATATAAAGTTATTTTTATATTTATATTTATGTGCAAGTGTGCATAGCGTGCAGCAGCGCAGCAGCGTGCGTGCGGTGGGTGTGTTTGATGTGGCTGGAGCATTTGCAGCACGGTTTCTCGGCAATAATAGGTGAAGGAGAGTAGAGAAACATTAAGACTTTGGTAGTAAATATATTTCGTATTTATTTAGCATTATATTTATGAAACGCTCCAAGTGCCTGTACTATGTACGATGCGTAGAAAAGGACAGATTTAAAAAACCCATGCTGCCTGAATGTTAGCGCCCCGCTAGTCCACCAAGAACATGTTTCAATTCCTACGGTGCTCTATATTCCGTGTTGCAGTTCAGACCAAAAATTTCACCACAATCGTGTTATTTCTCCTCTTGCAATTGGTTTTCGAGTTATTTAAATATCAGTCTGAATGTACTTGCACAATCGTAATTGTCTACATATAGCAGACGAACAAGAACATAAATACTGAAGTACATCTGGAGCCACCTGTCGGCTAGGTTGGAAAACTTGGTCTCTTGTGTCAAAACACATGTAAAAGAAGAGGCGTTAAAATCATATCGCCGTATCTCTGATAAAGGATTTAGAATTCTCCGCGTTGGAACACCATTATTTCACCATAGATTCACATGATATTCACATGATATTCACCATAGATTCTGGTGGCGCTAACAGCTGGAAACTAGCGGTTTCCCTCACAAGTATAGACGTGGCTATGTGAAGTTCTATATGTATGTACATACGCACGCACGCACGTATATATATATATATATATATATATATATATATATATATATATATATATATATATATATATATATATATATATATATATATATATATATATATGTGCCAATTACAGAGCCATCCTATGCGTGCTATAATGCGCTTTCGTCCGAAATGAGCTTGAATTATTTTGTAGACTTCATATATGTTTTATGCGTTGGATGTAACTGCATAACGCGATTTTACCGACGCTATATTTAAATGTGATGGAGATATCTGAAGGTAGCTATCGGCTTTATGGCTTCAGAATGTCTTTTGGCCGTTTTCAACTTTTAGATTTGTTTCCATTTGTGTACATTTTCTTTCGAGTAGATAGTTCTCCATGAATCATTCATTTGTGTAGCAGATCATGCAGTGGCTCATGAGTAATTTAGCGTCGTTGCACGTGAGGAGGATGACCAAAGCGAATGGTTTCTCGAATATGTAGCTCACGCGCCAGCAGCCATAGTTTGTAGCGCAGATAACTGGACGTGTTACACTTGGGGCCCGTTTTCAGAAATATCATGAGTACTGTTTTAAAAATGGCATAACCTTTGAAGTACAATGCAAAGGTTAGGATATTTTAGCATTATCATGGTCATTGCTATTCATGTTTCTGCCAACAGGCCCCTGGTTTCGGAAGCAGGTAAATGAACGCACCTGAATTCTTATTTACGTAATTGACGTCTGTCTGGCCATTTCAATAACCGACGTACCTGGTTTCAGAGGCAGGTAACTGAACGCGCCTGAATTCTTATTTAGGTAATTGGCGTCTCTGTCTGGCCAATCCAGTATCCGATGCACCTTGTTTCCCCCGCAGGTATGGGATCGATGAAGACGAAGATGATGATGACTGCTAGTCCGAGCCTTGACATAGATCAGCTGAGCGACACTGAATACAAAATAAAGATGTACACTACCATGAAGACGGCCATCGATGATCACTTCACGATCGGAGTAACATTTGAGGGCAAGCGTGACGGCAAGACGGTGAAGGTGGGTGCACTACTCTAAAAAGGCGGCGGGGTGTATTTATTTGTTTATATTTTTATTGTTGAAGGTTGCAATGTCCATGTAGGCAATCGTGGGGTGTGTTGCGAAAGGGAGAAATTGCATAGTGGGAACGCATGGGCAGAGCTGTACCTTTAAAGATTTGTGTCTACCGTAGAGAGATATACCTCTAAGAACCTGCTCTCTTATGGACATCTTAGCGCTGACATGCCACTAGAAAATACACGTGTATGAATCCTACCAATGCGTTAGCGTTACTAGCTCACCTCACTTTATTATTATGCATTCATAATAAATGCGCTGCCGATATAGTTCGCAAGAAAATTTCTGAGTGTTGTCGAATAAATATGTGAAAGTCGCGTTTGAGGTGAAGTGACGGGGAAGCGACATGCATTTCACAACATCGCAAATGGCATTTGTAATCAGTCCGCTGCTACGGGAAGATGGTTAGATATGCGTTGTACCATTGCTAAAAAGGGTATTCTAACACATTAATGCTATAGAAAAGATGTGCGAGCGGCCAGCTCTGCATAAAAGAGGATGTAAGAGAATATGATAACCGCTTAAACGTGGAAGAGAGTCGGGCTATAAAACTGGGAGTATACGAAAATGCCTTAATCTATCTGAGAGAATTCAAGCACGGTGACTGAGTACACTGTCAACTTATTCCACCCCGCGGAATTAGGTTTATTGTTAAGTGTTTGTGCGTGCGTGCGTGCGTGCGTGCGTGCGTGCGTGCGTGCGTGCGTGCATGTATGTATCTTGCGGTGTCTTTGAAATGCGTCACTGGCATAACATGGCGACGTCGTGTTGCAGATAACGTGCACGCGCGACGAGAACAAGCTGATCGCTGAGGAGGTGGGCGAGGACGGCGAGAAGGATCTCATCATCAGGGAGGTCATGCCGGACGGATCACTCGTTGTGGTTAGTCATGAGTTCTGGCTTCCATCTCCATCCCCGAGCATCATGTTACTGTAGCTCGGTCCGATCTCTCCTCCCTCCGTCTGTTTCATTAGTGATATCGTACTGGAGCGCTATTTCTCATTCTCCCCTCCCTCTTCCATCCCTCTCCCCTCCCCCACTCCCTCTGCCGGTCTCCGGCTCTTTGTCTCAGTCTACTTCTTTCTCTCTCTCGATCTAGCTATCTCTATACATCTCCCTTCCTCTCCCCTCTCTCTCTTTCTTTCTTGGTTGCGTGCGTTTTTTTTTACCTGTATGACACAGTATGTGCCTGCATGTGTACGCGTGTTCGTTTCTGAATGGCTTTCTCTGTGTTCCTATCGTTTTTTTCTTTGTCGGTTTCTAAATCGAGTGAACCGCGATGCAAACCATTACATTTTTTCTTTAATATCTTAACCTTAATATCTTTTCTTTACACGGCATTAACGTTCTGTCTGCAGAGAGTGGAATACAAAGGCGCGAAAGCAACCAGGTATTTCAAGAAGAAGTAGAACGGACTCGGCACAACGGCAAGCATTCACACAAGCCCACGACGCTCATCCCCATTTCGATTCCACCGTCTTTGCTGCCTGTAGCGGATATGACTGCGGAAGTTGTTGCGAGGTCACCGCGGCGGTCACGCGCGCGTCGCCTCGAGTGTTATGTCATCAGCGTCCTATACTGTTTGCACCTTTTCAGCGATTCTCTGAGAAACGAGGCCACGCAAACATTATAGACGAAGAGGCGGCCGGCGCTTCATAGAATCACGCGTCCCCTGCCGGATTCTGGATTAGCGACTCTGCGGTGTAGAGTGGGAACGATGGGTGTAGGCAAATATACGCGAGTCTGATGTCTACACGCGCAGCAGCGCGAGGCAGCTTCTTATAAGGTAGCTCATAGACACGCGCACCTACGCTCAAATTAATAGGTAGCGATACCGGAGCGACGATCACACGCAGGAGGATCCGTTCTAGAAGCGACCGTGCGTGACGTCACAACCGTGGCGCTGCAACAAGTTTCGACAGTCATACCCACAGGCACTTGGACCGTTTCAATAATAAAATGATGGTTAATAATAATAAATACAACTTGTCAGTAGCCTACTACTACAGTACCAGCAATAGTCTTAATGTTTGATTTGACCTAATAACTTCACTTCAACACCGTTCAATACACCGCTGCAACACATAGCCCGCACGCCATTGTGCATGCACAAATACACAGTAAGTAGGAGTACTTACTGCGTATACTGTGTATTTATACTCGTATGCGTCTATGCGTCTATGCGTCTATGCGTCTATGCGTGTATGCGTCTATGCGTCTATGCGTCTATGCGTCTATGCGTCTATGCGTCTATGCGTCTATGCGTCTATGCGTCTATGCGTCTATGCGTCTATGCGTCTATGCGTCTATGCGTCTATGCGTCTATGCGTCTATGCGTC
>NW_014577064.1:1308026-1319518 GCF_000485595.1 Priapulus caudatus | reverse complement strand
CATTGTGCGTTGTAATTACGCCGTGGCTATCCTTACGGAGACGTAAGAACGTTCATTTTTTCTATACTTACGGATCATATCCCATCATGCAAAGCGCCGCGGACAAGTGCAGCCCCAACATGTTTACATCCGCGCATGCACAGGCACTTGGACCGTTTCAATAATAAAATGATGGTTAATAAATACAACTTGTCAGTAGCCTACTACTACAGTACCAGCAATAGTCTTAATGTTTGATTTGACCTAATAACTTCACTTCAACACCGTTCAATACACCGCTGCAACACATAGCCCGCACGCCATTGTGCATGCACAGACACAGTAGGTTAGAACCTACCGTGTAACTCTAACCTACTGTGTATCTGTGCATGCACAATGGCGTGCGGGCTATGTGTTGCAGCGGTGTATTGAACGGTGTTGAAGTGAAGTTATTAGGTCAAATCAAACATTAAGACTATTGCTGGTACTGTAGTAGTAGGCTACTGACAAGTTGTATTTATTATTATTAACCATCATTTTATTATTGAAACGGTCCAAGTGCCTGTGGTCATACCGTTAGAAATGCGCGAATGTACGGCACAATTATTTCAGACGGCTTTTAACTATTAAAAAAAAACAGAAGTACCAACGGAGTACAATTTACAAGATGAGTTTATTTACGTTTCTTCGTCTCGTGTTTGTTTATAACAAGGGTTTAGACTCCCGGCGCTGCACAGAACAGTGTCTAACAAGGAACCTCAAGGTAGCTTAATCCGTGGTGCCACCCTGACACTGTCGGCAACGATGAGAGCGGGTTCTGTACACACGCACACACACACACAAACACACTCAGTCATTCGTGCGTGCGCTCCTGTGTCGCATATATAGCCTGGCTGATAGCAGCACACACGGGCCATGTACCCTCGTCGCACGTACGAAGTAAAAACACGTTTAAAATCTCGACAGTAGTGAGGATGTATGCGTCCTGGAACATGGCCGCGCACTAGGCTCAGCGCAGAATGCAGACAATTCAAACCTACTGCTAGTAATGTTGCTGGTGGTATCCATCTTTGACAATGCTTCATCCATTTCCTTCTCTGTTGCTAGTGCAAGACACATAATAATACAAAGATGCACAACTTAACCGAGAGTGGCATCAAGTTGCCTAATAGCACGTCCCTATTACTTTTACAAGCCCGACTAGTCCATACACAAACTGGCTTTCACGTTTTCGCACACAAGAGTAAACGGCTAACACGGAGCTCTATGTTAAAACCTCGTCTCCAGGGGCCTCTGTCCTTGTCGTTGTCTCTTCCTGGTTGCAGGCATTTTCCTATTACCTACTATCTCACTATTGATTACTGCATCTCTTACGCTCACAATCATATTCCTGCTTACTATCACTCTCCTCCTAATCTCGCACCTGCCCACCGCCTCTCTTACGATTCCTCATGATCATTGTCAATTTTCCCGCATCTTTCATTCCCCCTGCCTCACCTGTGCTACTCTGTATCCTTTCTAATCCTAGCTGTCCCTCCCCCCTTCCTGCAGCTTTTCTGGCTGCAAACTCCCATGCACAAATAAACGGTATCTCACTCCCTAAAACAGTGCTGCAACAGTCACTAGCGTCATGGAATCATAACAGGACCTCATATACATCGAGGAACCGGTTAGGCAACATGATCACTGAGGGGCCCTCATGTCCATCACACACATCACCTCATGCACATCTTGCCATTCCCGACATGGTAACACATATACATGGTACATGGTTTACATATAAAAAACGGGCGATTTCTTTAATATAAAAACGTTAACACATTCCTTTTGCATGGGACTCTCGTCCGTGAGTGTAACTTATTGGCAGCGTGGCCCTCTGGTGGCCACACTTCGTAATTACATGCTGGTGTAAAATATAGAACGTCGGTGTGCACAGCAACATCGCCGGATCCCCTGTAAAGATTTAGGGTGCCCTATTATTTGCCGCGCCCTCTGTAGAAACAACAGAGAAGTGCCACCACAACTGCTTGAAGTATGCATGGCTATCGCTGCAGAACTATGCCAAATTATTGTGCAGATTGAGAGCTGCACTTACTGAATTCGAATGCTGGCCTCATGTCACCCTAGCCAGCGGGATGTTCAATCATTCTATGCTCTGCTTCTAAGTGATGCATCATATTATGTGAGAGCAGTCGATGATGTCTGAACATCTTCCCCATCCTCCCCATGGCACACGCCGCATCCTGGAAGCATGGGGATGACTTCTGAACATCTTCCCCATCCTCCCCATGGCACACGCCGCATCCACAGACGTGTGGCTGCTTATCCAATCATCGTCATCTCCTCAGCTTGCCAGCCTTCGTCGATGCGCTGTTGACGCTCCCCTCAGCAGACGACATGCTCACGTGTCGCTGGAGTGGTTCACTGCAGCCTTCACACTGAGCTAGGCATTCGCTACGTCACCAATCATCTACACACGATTTCATTGACAATATTCCATTTGATCGGCACTGCCAGTGTGCGGCAGGGCCAGCCCGTCGGCGGAGTTCACCCGCTCGCGTCATCAATATTCCACGCATTCGTTCAGCGAATACCGCAGTGATTGGACTGACACCACTGAGACGAGTTGTCCGCTTCTTCTTAGCACTTACACGTGCGTGCACTGATACCCCAATGGCCTGACGTTAAGTGTGGGGTGCGGCCAACGGACTACAGAACAGGTAACAAACATATTTACAGAACTTGGTAAAAATTGCTATTATTTACACTAGTCCCCACTACCACCACCACCACGGCCTGGGAGCTGAGCCGACCTGATGCCCTGCTTACCTCCGACCTTCACGCGACCTGCGTCAAGATCAAACAAATGCCCATTTACATAAACACTGTTTTAACAGTGGCAAAAATTTGGAGCACCATTCATGCAGGGGGTGCTACCATGCAACCCGATCTTCTTGATACACAAATCTCAAGAATGCATCCTAGAACCTCTGCCGAGAGCACTCAGTGCCCCCTAGTGGCAAACTTTAAAAAAAGCAGATGTTCCTGCCCAGCTCCTCAGGCCATCACAACAGCTTGTAAAAATGCTTTGGATCTTTCGTTGGCGCCCATGAGCGCATCATGCCGTCCACAGCGGGGCGCCACCAGTCATAAATACCAAATAAATACGATATCAAAAGAGTCTCATCAAAAATGCATTTTCATTTTTGGTCGCTTGCTGCTTGGCTGTCGCACAGTGCAATCCTTGGTCCTTAATGGTCCTGTGGCAGTGAACATTGTCACACGGTGGGCCAGACTCTGAGTGATGCTGTCCAGTTCTCCTCCTAGCTGACTGGCATTTTATTCCCATACAATGGGGGACGGGGGTAGTTCTGACGCATGTGCAACTGTAGAGCTGTAAGAGAGATGCAAGCAAAACACTCGTCACTACATAAATCAAGAATTAAATTGTAGTTGAAAAATTCATATATATCCTAAGTTAAAAATCCCAATGTTTTCGACGCACAACGACGAAAGATTGACGGTCTCACATTTTAGCAACTCTTCAAACTATTTCATTTTCGCTCAGATACACCCATTCGAAAGACCGTCGCAAAAGTGCGCAGTTGACCTGTAAAACTTTTATTAATTATTTAACATACACTGAACTTCAAAATCTTTTGAAAAAAGTGGTGAATAAATTTTTTCCCATCTTATTGTCCATCTTAAATTTAAAACTCGAGTAATACTGAATTGCGGACAAACACTGGTTACTGTAATAAATTAAAATTAATTAATTGAACAGCACTCACTTTATTTCATAACACTAAGTCCTTGACATTACCCGACACATGGTAACACATATACCCATGGTAAAAATGTTTAGACATATACAAAAAACGCTGGTCGATTTCTTTAATCAAGACTAGAAAAACTTAACCGACTATGTTTCTCTTTTCGTATAAAGAAATAATCAAAAACCTCGAACCAGAAATAGTAAAAAAAATATTGAACAGCAAAAATGAGGAACAAATTAATAATGTTGTTGCGAACACGCCATTCCTGATATATTAACACATATGGATATGTAAAATATCAGTAAACGTTCTTGGTGTGCAGGAGCAGCATACATCTATGTCACTGAGTGTCATCCCCTGTATGACATGATTATAAGGCGTGCCTAATTCAATATTTGCTGTCAATGGTGTGAGGCCCGTGCGCCCTTTAAGTAAGTAAAAAAATGCAAACCAGCAGAAGTGCTCACCCAAAATTTGGTAATGAACTAATGATAGTTATACAATGTCTACTGCAGGCTGGGACAACATCGAAAATATTCCAATTTATGTGGCAGGGTAGTTCAAACTGCAACTACCTAAGATATTTCGAAGGCTTAGGCTAAACCTCGATTCACCGCGCCTTAATTAGTTCCAGCGGCAGATGTTCTCAACTTTCACTTCTTATGTCTCAATCTGACTTCTATAAGACTGATGCATCATGATTATGTAGAGGCAGTCGATGATGTCTGAACATCTCCCGCTCCTCCTCAGATTGAGCAATCGCGCCTCAGCAAATTGTCCTGGAAGCAAGGATGACTCTGAACATCTCCACCTCCCATTTGCAATCGGACTGCATCCTGGAAGCATGGGATGGATCTGAACATCTTCCCCATCCTCCTCTGTCTCCTCATGGGCAACAAGATCCCATCCGCTTCCTTTACTAATTCGGTTAATTAGGCCATTGGGTTATTTACCAGGCAAATTCTTGACAGATAAAATATTCATTCAAATACCACCAAATCAATAATAAATCATCTGTATATTAAAGGTGTTCATAAATAAAACAGTGTCTATTTCTCAATTGTTATAACCAATAGCTCCAGTTATCTCCAAAGGGAATTAAATCATTCAATATATACAATTACATAATATAATAAGTAATTCTTCTACAAGTGTCCATAAATAAGTGCTATCCCTTGGTTTTAGCAATGACGCACCTTATCATAGGAGAGCATCCTAGAGATAGGTCATTTCGAGATTTCAAAAATATGAAACATCATTCACTCCAATATCTCCTTCTGGAGTACATCAAAATATAAACCAATGCAACATATACGCTGCATTCTATGTAAGCAGGGATACTTCTGAACATTTCTCTTCTATCTCTCCCCTATACCTCCCCACAACAACACCTAAACAAAAAAGATTTTAACGGCAAATATTACCACCAGACGTGTCATTCTGCTACATAATACTAATCCAATTCGCTTCAGTTCATCAATTGTTCTACTTACAGTTGAACCTCTGATATTCCCCCACCTTCCGTCGATGCGGCTGTTGTACGCTCCGCCTCAGCAACTCGACATCATGAAAAAAAAAATAGAATTAAAGTGTCGCTCTAAAGTATGAAGTGTTTACAATTGCATCCTTTCAAATAATCACAATATAATAAATATATCAAAATATATGAAAAATAAATTTTTATATGGACTCTCATATTCGAGCCTCAAATCAGTGCCCCATTCACACGTCACCGAATTGCATCCTTACATCCGATTCATTGAACCATATTACCGAATTTTGAATCGTGATTATCCAGGCTGCCAGTGTGCGCAGGCCCAGCCCTCAGCGTTATTCACGCCGCATTTGAATAAGCCTTACCCGAATCCGGCTTTCCCCGATCGAATGCCTCCAAGATCTCTCGTGTCAAGGAGCTAAAAAGTACTGATGACCATCTGAACACTTGCGCAAAAACGATCTGGAAAAACCGGCTCGATTCAGCGAATTACCAGCAGTATCTGGCTTCTGACACCTCCAAAAACAACGGAAAAATCGAAGTACTCAAATTTGTGGGCGACGCATTCTTCTTACCAACTGTCACACAATATCCTGCAAACAGTCTACCACCCCCAATGCTCTTGAAATCCTCTCAACTGTGGGTGGCGGACAATCCGCGAGCTACCAGGAACAGAGTTAAGCAAACATATAATAAACAGGAACTTGTAAATATTAATTTCATATTCACAATTTACCATCTAAGTCCCCACACCACGCAGCACCACGCCTGAGAGCTGACCGACTTTGATCCTGGGGCTCTTTCACATCTGTATTCTACGACCATTAGTATTCACAACAATTTAAACAAAAGCACAAGCAACTATGCTTACAGATCAAACAAAATAACTCTAGCATCTTACAATATAACACACTCTGAAAAGTTTAATGAACATGGCATAAAATTTCGAACACTCTATATTCGATATTGCATAGGGTAACACAACCTTCACAACCGATCTTCTTGATCACCACAAATCATCAACATGCATCCTATATATCCTCTAGCGAGCTAAGACAGTTCATAAATTAAGCCTTTCTCACACTAATTCGGCGACTAAGCTGTAAAAAAAGCAGCATTTCCGAACAATTCAGATCTGCCTCAGGCGCCCATCACAATCAAAGCTTGTAAAACTTTGGATTCTTTCGATTGTGAGCAGCCATACGCATTCATGCCGTCCACAGCGGGGCGCCACCAGTACATAAATACCAAAAAATCGACTATCAAAAGACACTTGCTACCCTCCATTCAAAAAATTTGCATTCTATATTTCATTTTTCGGCACGTCGCCCTTGTTATGCTGCTTTTGCTACCCTGAACTCTAAAACTGAGCTAGCAACTCCTGTGCATCCTTTTTAAATCCGGTCCTGTGCAGTGAACACTTGTCACCAAAATCGTGCGGCCAGACTCTGAGTGATGCTGTCTCAGATCTGCCTGTTAGCCCATGCATTTCTGAGCACTCTAAAATTCAAACCAGATTAACAATGGGACGGGTGTATTTCTGACGCATGTGCAACTGTATAGCTGTAAGAGAGATTGGCAAGCAAAACACTCGTCCACTACATTAAAGATAAATCAAGATTAAATTGTATTAAAAATTCATAATATTAATACCTAAGATTATAAACCAATGTTTTCGACGCATACACGACGAAAGATTGACGGGTCTCATTCACATTTTAGACAATCATCTCAACTATTTTCATTTTCGCTCCAGATACCACCGAACTATAGTATTATGAGCGGCTGCAACTACTCTGAAACTCTTGAAGCAGCAGAATGATGGTTAATGCATAGAGCACACCGTTGCCACTGTGCAGTTGCTGATAACTGTTTCACGCTTCGCATCTGCAACGAATTACAGTGCCATTACAGACAGCTGTCTGCAGTAGACTGCACCTCACGCACACCCAACTCACCACATAATTAACTAAATACTGTCATCAACAAGTTACACTACTGTGAGCTCATTTAATAATGAATGTGGGCTAGTCTACGACTAACATTTACTGCGTCATTAACGATTTAACACTTAGCTCCAATTTTCTGTTAATCGACAATAAACTTCCAGTTACAAACAATCACCTTTTAATATATAATTTTTATTTATACCGTATTTAAAATAAGCAATTCGTACTTTATTTTTAATTCCCAATCGGTAACTAACATTGTCATTATATCCACATGCTCACGTCCGCCATCATCAGATACACACTCACCGAGCCATACCCGACGCCTCACGTCCATCACTCTCTCCACTCAACCTCCGTTACTCCCCTCTCCCCGAAGTTTTGCTTTCAATGCGAGAACGTCACACCGTTACTTGGCTGAGGGTGGTTTAGTCTGTGTAGCCAAACTTCAAAGTCACGTTACGTCATACACGCACACACGTGATCTGCTTGTACGCTGCGTCGTGCTGCCATCTACCGGCGGTGAACCGCGGCTCGCATGCAAACACTGACAAAGGTTCAGTAGCCGGCCAGGGTTAGTATTTATAGCTTTGTACGCGCGGAATAAACGCCAGCAGCAGACAGCTGGCTGTGGCCGGTCACTCAACCAGCATTTAACAGTATGTTGACTTATCACACAGCTGCTATACTAGGCAGGAAGGACAGTCAACTGTCAGCTAGGGCTGTGCATGTAGAGCAGGCACTGGTCAGTGTCCACAAAGAGTCTGCTGCATATACACATGCGCTACGGTCAGCACATGTGTTGAGTCAAAGACCGTATACAGGGTCTTTGGTTGAGTGCACGTGTTCGTGAGTGCCGCGGTGGGGGACTCTCAGTTGTGATCTGGCATATACTAGTACTGGTGTACTGGCTAGCACATCAACTGTGCTTAGTGTATTAGTGTGAGCATGTATGTGCGTGCATGCGTGTGTGTGCGTGCATGCGTGCGTGTTGTGGTCTGTGTGTGTGTGTGTGTGTGTGTGTGTGTGTGTGTGCGTGCGTGCGTGCGTGTTGTGGTCTGTGTGTGTGCGTGCATGCATGCGTGTTGTGGTCAGTGTGTGTGTGTGTGCGTGCATGCGTGCGTGCATGCATGCATGCA
Source organism: Priapulus caudatus (assembly GCF_000485595.1). Lineage (NCBI taxonomy): Eukaryota > Metazoa > Priapulida > Priapulimorpha > Priapulimorphida > Priapulidae > Priapulus > Priapulus caudatus. The sequence continues at coordinate 1,311,180 of NW_014577064.1, read as the reverse complement.
TGCATGCGTGTTGTGGTCAGTGTGTGTGTGTGTGTGCGTGCGTCGATGTGCGTGGTGATGGGTCACATCGTTATACTAGTAGTGGTCACTACCACATGCCAGCGCCCACTAGGACTAGTGCATGTGTTTACCGTTGGTTCGGTAGTGTGTGTGTGTGCGGTGTGGAGTAGGGTGTTGTAGTTGCAGAGTGGGTATACTAGGCCCAGCACAGTCTCCTGTCTCTGTTTACTACCAAGTGTAAACAAACCCTTGCCTTCTGTTATCAGGGTGCGATGACCAGAAATCATGGCCACCTGTGAACACTCCAGATATATTTTTAGCATCTAGGCTTTGTGTTGCTACCAGTTCATCTAGCTCCGTCCTGCCACTACCATGAATAGACTCCTACTTAACCGAACGAGAGCAGGTTTTGGGGATTCAAGGAAAATCAGGAGTGGAGTCACTTCTTGCTGGTAAAGTTCACGAGGGTGTTGGCTCGGTTTTCCCCCCTTTAGTGGCTTTATTGCGCAACTACGCTCAGCATTGCTACGGCAACAACCAGCGTAAGCGCTTACAGAGGAAATCCCACCCAGCTGTACACGTAAGCATGAAAGTCTCCTGCGAAGGTTCAAGCTACTACTGCAGCAGTATGTATGGAGAGCAGAGCACACTGCTGCACGAAGGGTCGTTGTCGTATCAGGTACTACATATATGTACCCGAGGTAGTTTTAGATTGTTTAGTATTATGTTTATTTTTTATATGAGGTATGTTTAAGGTTAGTGTTAGGGTTATGGTTAGGGTACACTTCTGTAGTACAAGTCTGGTACACTTTGTGTATACATATATGTACCTCGGGTACATATATGTAGTACCTGATACGACAACGACCCCTTTTATATATTATAGAGTCCTGATACCACTATATAGTGGTTTGACAGTGGGAGGCAGATATTATGTAGGTTGGTGGTGGGCAATGGTTTAGGATGGGGGGGGGGGTCCTGGGTAGGTGGGTAGGTAGGCAGATACGTGAGTGATGAGGTATGTAGTAGTGCAGGCAAGTAGACAAAGAGTAGATACCAAGTAGGAAGGTAGACGCAGTATTACTCGCCTAAGTAGGTGGCTAGATCCAGATAAAGATAGTCAGATTGTTTACCTGCGAACATTTGACACCGTACCTATTCCCAAGAACGCAGTCACCTGCGTCCGCGCACAGCGCCACCTACCTTTAACCTGCTGCACGGAGCTGATACCATCCTCAAAGCTGTCGTCAAACGTTGCCGTTGCAACGGGCTCAAAGTCGCCCGTATATTGCCGACCGGCGTTGGTGTTGTAGCAGCACTGGCACATGCACGAGTGGTAACGCAGCCGACCCTCGTCCAGGTACGGGTGCGCCAATGCATCGATGCATGTGATCCTCTTCTTCTGCAATGCAGCGACGTCATAGCATTACCACGGTGACCACAGATAGGTACGCAATGTTCGTGTATCAGTGGTATGGCAGTAATAATTAACAGATAGGTGCGCAATGTCAGTGTATCACAGCGTTACCATGGTGACCACAGATAGGTGCACAATGTCAGTGTATCACAGCTCAGTGTATCACAGCGTTACCATGGTGAATCCACAGATAGTGACACAATGTCAGTGTATCACAGCTTCAGTGTATCACAGCATTACCATGTGACCACAGATAGGTGCGCAATGTCAGTATCAACAAGCGTACGGCATGGTGACCACAGATAGGTGCGCAATGTCAGTATCACAGCGTTACCATGGTGACCACAGATAGGTGCGCAATGTCAGTATCACAGCTTCAGCGTATCACAGTGTTACCATGGTGTCAGTGTATAACAGCGTTACTGTGGTGACTATAGACAGTTATGCAATGTCTGTGGGCACAGCATTATTTAAAGTTGCAACAAATGGGTGCACAATATCTTCCATGTGACAGTTGCTAGCTAAAGACTGCGTTTGGACAGCTTAATGATGGGGGAGGGTTGCCTTGTCAACTTCCTGCCAGTTGAGATCAGCAGATTGTCACAGCTGATGGCTCAGTGACAGACGGCTGCATAGTGCGTTGTCCGTATGACAGTTGACAGCCAAAGACTAGCCTATATAACGTACACGTGCGTGGACGAATTTGTGTGAATTTTGTGGATCATGCAGACACATTGATGCATTAGGTGTTGTGACACACTTACCGGGTTGAAAATAAGGAAGCGGCACAGCAGGTCAACAGCTTCGTGCGTCGCTTGACTGGACAGCGTATACAAGGCACCTAGGGACGGTGGTTTGTGGGCAGTCCTCAGCATATGCACCCTCGCACCCTCGCACGCTGACGTCATGTCCTCCAGGGGTGGCGTCCCAAGCAAGTCTGTTATCAACTCCAGCTGCGCAGACACAAACAACAACGTCAGTGGTACGTGGTATTAATAATATTATTATAATGAGCTATAGTATTATGAGCACATGCACGTACCTCTGAAAGCTCTTGAAGGCAGCAGAATGAGGGTTAATGCAGAGAGGCACACCGTTGCCCTGATGCAGGTTGCTGATGAACTTGTTCACTCGCTCTGCAACGAATTACAGTCCATTACAAGCTGCTGCAGTAGATTGCACCACACGTCACACCAACTCACCACAAATTACTAATCTGTCATCAACGTTACCACTGTTGAGCTCATTTTAATTAATTGAATGTGCCTAGTCTACGACTAACATTTACTGCAGTCATTAACGATGTTACACTTTAGCTCCAATTTTCTGGTTAGATCGTACAATAAATTTCCAGTTCCACAAACAAGTCCTTTTAATATATATTTTTCTTATACCGGTATTTATAATGAAGCAATTCGTACTTTATTTTTAATTACCAATCGTAACTATACATTGGTCATTATTATCCACATGCTCACGTCCCCAGACTCAGATACACACATCCGGATGCCATACCCGACCCTACGTCGCATCACTCTCTATCACCTTCCAACCTCCGTTACTCCCCCTCTCCCCGAGTTCGCTCAATGCGAGAACGTTCACACCCATACTCAAAGTCACGTACGCACACACCGTGAGCTGCTTGTACGCTGCGTCGTGCTGCCATCTACCGGCGGTGAACCGCGGCTCGCATGCAAACACTGACAAAGGTTCAGTAGCCGGCCAGGGTTAGTATTT
>NW_014577064.1:1306657-1306930 GCF_000485595.1 Priapulus caudatus | reverse complement strand
TGTATCACAGCTCAGTGTATCACAGCGTTACCATGGTGACCACAGATAGGTGCACAATGTCAGTGTATCACAGCTCAGTGTATCACAGCGTTACCATGGTGACCACAGATAGGTACACAATGTCAGTGTATCACAGCTTCAGTGTATCACAGCATTACCATGGTGACCACAGATAGGTGCGCAATGTCAGTATCACAGCGTTACCATGGTGACCACAGATAGGTGCGCAATGTCAGTATCACAGCGTTACCATGGTGACCACAGATAGGTGCG
>NW_014577064.1:1287982-1305047 GCF_000485595.1 Priapulus caudatus | reverse complement strand
CAACAACAACAGCAATGACAACAACAACAACAACAGCATTGACAACAACAACAGCAATGACAGCAACAACAACAACAGCAATGACAACAACAACAACAACAGCATTGACAACAACAACAGCAATGACAGCAACAACAACAACAGCAATGACAACAACAACAACAACAGCATTGACAACAACAACAGCAATGACAGCAACAACAACAACAGCAATGACAACAACAACAACAACAGCATTGACAACAATAACAGCATTGACAGCAACAACAATGACAGCAATGACAACAACAACAACAACAATGGCCAACCTGCAGTAGCGGCGTCTGCGCTTGAAACAGGATGCGGCGGCCGATGAGCTCTGCAAATATGCAGCCGACGGACCAGAGGTCTACACTGTAGTCATAGTGACGCGCGCCCATGAGGATCTCGGGCGGCCGGTAGTACTGAGTCACCACCTCCTGCGTCATGTGCCGCTGTGCGTCCGACTCCTCCACCCTGGCTAGCCCGTAATCACATATCTGCAAACGGAGACATGGTCAGTTGCTACTGATAGAGGGTGGGTAGATCAAGGGAGAGAGAAGAGTGAGATATAGAAAGAGGAAAGGGATTAAGAGAGGGAGAATGGATAGGATGATAGAGAGAGAACAAGCAACAGGTGAGTAGGAAAGAGATGCAAAGAAATGAGGAAGGAGAGAGAGAGAGATAGAGGTTGCGAGAAAAAGAGATCGAGGCAAAACGAGTGCGAAACGACTGGGCAGCAAGATGGAAAGTGAAACAAAACGAACGAGACAAATTTCACGGCCACTAAACACATTTGATCTGTTAGTGTCAGCAGCAGCAAGCCGCTGGTAAGCTGTAGATGTGAGAAGCCATGCCGACCGTTAAACGATGAAGTGGTGGACAAGAAAAACCTAAGCTGTGGGATCAGAGGGCACACAGAAATAGTAGCTGCAGGAAACCATGGCAGGAGGTCAGTCATAGCCTGCGTTATATCCCATCAACCTACTGCCACAGCTTCTGGCATGCCGCTGTTACCATAACACAGATGGGCCACGAGAGATGTGCTAAATAGCAGGATGTATCTAGTAGGTCGAGCCTGCACGTTTGCATGCTTACTCAATCATTCAATGATGAGCCCTCGTTTGTGCATTACCTGTTGTTAATGATAAAATTTTACGCGACCTGCCCAGAATAGTACAAGCAATATATAAGCAGCCTCGTCAGGGCATTATCATCATAACAAAGCTTATGTGCATTTTGTTTACTTATTTGTTCATAGCACATGCTGCCTTAATTAATTACATACCTTGAGCACACAGTTACTATTGACTAGCAAGTTTCCTGGTTTGATGTCCCGGTGAAGCACTTTTGCTGAATGCAGATACTTCAACCCTGCATAATGACAAGAACACGACTGTATAGACGTCTACGTGTATAACTCATATTGAATGGCATGCAAAAAAAACACGTTTTTATATTCTCTGTTTTTAACATGCTCCCGATTGCAATCGGAGAATTTCTATTTGTTGTTTGAGGTTCTGCAGCTCGTGATGCAACCTGATCGAATGCGGTTGTGGGGTCAGTGTGATATGATATGTGAAGCCAATGACTAAGCGCTTACTACTAAGCTACATGCCACTAACCCTAACCCACATTGCCAGGGGATGCAGCAAAGGCGTGAAGCAAGACTCAACGCTTGGATTACGCTGCATTCAGCACACAGACTAGTGTATGCGAAGTTCTAAAACCATAGTTAACTAGGTGACATCCCTATTAATGACATTGAACAGATTATATAAGCATTAACTGGCATGCACCACTAACGCGTATATGCACGCACGCACACAGGCGTGCACACACTCACCCCTGAGTATTTGGTAGAGGAACACCTTTACATGGTCGGATGTGAGAGGTTGGGGTGAGACAATGATCTTGTGTAGATCGCTCTGCATCAACTCTGATATCACATAGCTGGAAACAAGACTAGTTAAGGGAACAACAGCAGCAGCAGTAACAACAACAACAACAACAACAACAACAACAACAACAACAACAACAACAACAACAACAACAACAACAACAACAACAGACACATACAGCAAAAAACACCAAATATGTGCAGTTTATATATTTCAGTAGTCTCTATCTGTTCCTTTTGTTTTTCACCAACTTTCTATCCCTACCTACCTTTGAATGTTTGTTACTACCCTAATCTTTCTGTCTGTCCCTACCCAGATCTTGTTCTCCCTATAAGTTATAACTCATTCTTTCACACACGCATGGACATTCCGTTCGATCCTCAGCTGCATCTAATCTACATCTCAATAGAATCTCATCTACATAAAGTGTGCCGTCTGCGTGCGCGCATGCGCACATGCTGCGTGTGTGCATATGAAAAGCGAAGATCTCGTGTTACGGATGGCAGCGCTGCTTCTAGGTACGTCACCATTACATTGCAGCACCGGCGACTGGTCGTACTTTTGCCGACCACCGCCGAGCTCCAGAACTATAGACCTTCGCTCTGCAACAGGGCAGAGCGGCGAAGGGCTATAGTTCTAGAGCTAACCCCCGTCTGAGCACCACCGAGCCAGCCACTAAGGCCCGCCAACACCAAAGTCAATCTCCTGGATGTAGTTATCACTAATTACTCCCATGTAGGACAGACAGCTATAATAAGAGCTGGCGTGCGACATTGCAATTACCTCGCCACGAGTAGCGTGGCGGTGTTTTCACGTCGTAGCCGTTGTCTTCTTACGGGACGTAGTGACCATCGCTTGTGACCACGCCATGTTCTTGTGTACGCGCGTGTTCATGTCTGTGTGCGTGAGCGCGCGCACGCGTGCGTATGTGTAAGTTACGTCTGTGCGCAGGTGCGCGTGCGTTTGCTTGTGTTCGTGTGTGCCTGCATTTGAATGTATTAGTGTGGCATGTGCACAGACAGAACTGGGGTACAGTAGAGAACGGTCGGCCTGCTTTCCACGGTGGCTGACGCACGCTGCAAGGTGACCCACCAGCCGTCACCGACTCACGATGGTCACCGAAACGGAAAGTTACACAGATCGGTGTCATTCATACAGCCGCCGCCAAAAAAACAGACGTCGCTGCCTAAGACGGCAACGGGCGTCGTTTGCGTATTAGAAAAAGTCAGCTGCTGGAGCAGCTGTAGACCGTCTAGTTACCGAGCATTAGCATGGGGCTGACAATCGCGCTGAGGGTGTGAAATTATGTTGTAACCTATTTCTTAAAAGCGAATCCAAATAATGTCTGCTTTCAGTTTCATCCACGTGGGAAGTTTGGCCTACTTTTTACGCATTGATGTTCGTCACCCTCTCCCTTTTCTTTCTCTCTATCTCACTCGCAAGCGCACACTCTCGGCTCTCTCTCTCTCTCTCTCTCTCTCTCGCTCGCTCGCTCTCTCTCTTCCCCCTCCCCTTCTCTCTCACTCCCTTCTTCCAATGCCATGACCAACCGCACATCCCACGCCAAGATCGTCAAAATATTTTCCTTGAAATGCGAGATGCTGTCGCACAAACTGCCGATAGAGATCGCATGAAGTAGCTAGCTAGCTCTACGATACAAATCGCCTGCTCATTGATTCTGCTGAATTACCCTCTGGATTCACAGAACTATAACGGATCTGCTAATTTACAACGACTCCTCATGATATCTGCCATGACGCATATATACATGTCACATCCCACATACATATTTGAATAATGATATCGTAGCTCATATAAGCCTTCATTTTGAACATCTTATACAACACGATGCTTGTTATGGCAAGCTTATAATATATATATATATATAGATAGATATAGATATATATATATATATATATATATATATATATATATATATATATATATATACGATGTCTGCAATGCTGTATCTTAAACCAGCGCTGCGTGCCACGTACCAACACAAGAGAATCGGTTCCACATTATACTGCTCAATCTACGTCACCTTCCCTTCCCTCAACCTGCTTGATCACACACACCAACTATAGACGTCGCATACAATCACCTCGCATACAAATTAATACCCAACGCACACTCATACCCATAGCCAGTGGCTATCGAGCTGATCTCCTGCTGATACACACGTATCGCACTGACGACACAGGTGTAGGATCACAAGAGCCGTAGATTTCATACAGAGCGACGCTTTGCTGGTAGTAAAGTGAAGCCTAGTCGTACGGCGCAGGCTAAGCACTCCACAAGACCTGCTCTCATCAGTGCTCTCCCCACAGTGGACCCACCCTCAGATATGCCCCCACCCCGTCGCCGCAGAGTGGTTCAGCTATCAGCCCTTCATGACCAACCGTGTTCTACACTATATGGCCCCATCCCCGTAGCCTCACCGCACGCAGCCTCCGCTCGTAGACACGCGCAACGTTTGGCGAGAATAGAGGACGCGTGTACGCACGCACGAGCAGAGAGAGAGAAAGAGAGAGAGAGAGAGAGAGAGAGAGAGAGAGAGAGAGAGAGACCTTCAATGGTGAAAGTGGAGCGTCTGTACGCACGCGCGCGCGCCGCAAGCGTGCTTCTGTCTTCACCTTGGCTGTGATAGCGCTTCCGATCGTATTGTTTACCGCGCCAGCACCGGTGCGTAACACCCCTCCCCCTCCCGCCGCCACCTAATATAGAATGACAATCGTCAACACCCATCTACACAGACCTGAACCACTTTCGCTGTGCGATGATCATTAGCATTGTAAATGGGTCAACGAAGCTGTTTGCTGTATATAGCAGCCGTACGGAGAACCCGCTCGCTACTCGTCCACACACACGCACGCACGCACGCACACGCACGCACGCGAGCACACTCACACGCGCACATGTACGCACGCACACACACACACACTCACACACGAATGCACACAAACTCACACCCACACGCACACATACATACATACACACACGCGCGCGCGCACACACACACACCCGCGCGCACACACACACCCGCGCACACAGCCGATCGCCGCTATTATTGTGGTTTAATAAATAACCTATTTGCGGGGCGGAAGACCTCGTTCCGTAAACACTGACCGCTGGCGATCCGACCCGACGGCGGACGACTGGCCTACAATCGCCGGTCACGAACAGTACCTGTACCCTAACACCAACTGACCACTATCCACTGAGACGCAATCACTACCTGTTTGCCACTTGCCCATAATCAGCATCTACTGTCCACTGATCCACATTCACTACACGTTGACCAGTGGCCCACAATTGCTGAACACTGCCCCGCAAATGTCGACGGTTGACCAGCAGCCCATACGAGCGGCAATCAGTACAGGACATGGCACACCATCGTATCTGCCGCCGGCCCATGACTGAGTAACCTCAGAGCAGTGGCCCACGTTCTACTAACCGCTGACAACAACGCAATACTGGTACAACGGTTACAGCCCTATAGACCGAAGGCCCGATAGACCGAAGGTTTATTCGAATACGCAGTGGCTACACGTCCGGAATCGGTCGCCTAGCCTCCAGGCTACGCATCCGGACATCCACTGATGCCGTATTCGAACGTGAATATGCCGCACATCCACCGATGCCACTATAAATCATATGATGCCACTATAAATCATATGATGCCACTATAAACCATATATATGCCCTAACCCTAACCCTAACCCTAACCCTAACTCTAACCATAATCCTTTGCAATATTCGGTCTATCGGATCTTCGGTCTATATAGGGCTGACCCCGGTACAACCCGAGCAGCGGTAGAGGATGCGAATTTAAAAAAAGATTCCTTGGGCATCGTACGCGATGTCTAGTAAAAGCCGTTGCAAACCACACATCGTAGCAGCAAACAAAATCGGTGCTGCATTTAGATATCAATCTCTATCACATTATCGATGATTTCACGGCGATTTTTTTTCGCTTCCAGCAATAATTACATTCTCATTTTGCCTAAAAAATATAACGAAAAGGATAAAGTAAAATAGATGTCAAGCACATTTGATTCTCGTGTTCAACTCATTATAAAATCTATAATATCATATACTAGCAGAGTGCCATTATACACTCGCATTTATACTAGGTAAGTGTAATGAGGCTCGTGATCGTATAGTGTATCAGGTTCGTGTCTTTTGAAATTTAAAGTATACATACACGCATACGCACTCGCGCACACACACGCACGCATGCATAAACGCACACAAGCAAATACACAAACAAGTGGCTATATATACATAATACGTGCGTATATAGAACGCTGGAAAAAGATACATTTCGTGGAAAAACTCCACTGGCGGAGGCTGCAGAATCTCGCGCGCCTGCAGCACCTGAAACAACACGTACACGCCAGTTGATCAGTACTCGACCCACACTCGCACGCCGGGATACTATAGCCTACTAGGCCACGTACTACATGCACATATCAGGATACTGGAAATATGTATGTACATGCGATATGTCCGTAACGGTAGTACAGTAACGGTAGTAACGGTTTACGGAATGGAAGTATTTTCAGACGAAGTATGGGCCAGAGGACATATTGAGTGGAGTTATACCATTGGCAGGGAGATCAAGTCCGCCCCCCCCCCACCACCCTCACGCTACAGCACACACATATATAACAACTGTGTTATATATATATATGCGTTATAAATGGGTGTTATATATATATGTGTGCTGTAGCGTGAAGGTGGTGGTGGGGGCGGACTTGATCTCGCTGCCAGTCAGAGTGTAACTATTGGATGCCACCGTCGATGACAGATATAGATGACGATTCACGCAACGTTTTCATGTAAACCACGAAAGCCTGATCAGCTAGCTAGATGACAACATCAGGGGGTCGATATTCATCCATTTCTCCGAACGCGAGTTCGTTGCCGGAAAAGTGGAAGTAAGTACGACGTACCTTTCTGGTTATAAATTTGAACATGAAAACATTTGTTGATACCAATTCACCCAGAATTTTGCAGCTACACAGTCTATATCCTCGTTACCGGACCCACTAGTGTGAGGAAGCAGGCGAAGCTGCGCTACCATAAACATCTGTTACGCACCATGCTAATATTTTACTTAGAAATCATAAAGCTTCTACGGAAAGTATATGTTCAGTGTCATTTCTGCGTATCATAAGTGTTGTTTTTTCCATCTCGACCCCTGCAGCAGTCACGTGCTCCCTGCAGTACTCTTCGCAAGTGATAGCTGAGAACAGATCACTCCTAACTGCCGGCGTAACCAAGTTACATGAAAAATGCGACGTAAAATCGTTTTCGACTATATTATGTCTTGGCATGAGGGTACGTTTAATTTCAAATATTTTTTAAGTTGCGATACATGAGGGGCAAGCTAGAAGGCATTCACACACACGCACGCACGCACGCACGCACGCACACCCACACGCACACAGAGAGATAGAGACTAAATATATTATATAGATATATATAGATGTATATAGATATATTCAGGAGTTAATAAAGACAAATTCCTGATATATTATCAAGAGCTATAATCAAGAGCTAATAAGGTATTATTAGCTCTTGATATTATATATATATATATATAGATATATTATCTATATATAGGCGCTTTGGTTTTTGATAGTAAGTATATAATATCAGAGGTAAATAATGACACAATTTTGTCATTATTAACCCCTGATAATATATACGGTCCCCTCGCGTCATTTTTCTCGCTCTCGCGGCACGTGCGCGTACGTGCCGCCCTTCAGCCGACCAGCAGGCACGCCGGCCGCGTCCCGCTACCGCGCAGCAGCAGCAGCAGCAGCAGCAGCTGCCGCCGTGACGCCGCTGTCTCTATACCGCCGCACAGCCGCTCGTATTAACGGCTTTGTTGAGAACACAGCCACGCCGTCTCCCTGACTTATTTCTGACCTCGCCCCGCGCGCGGTATACCTAATTAGTATTACCGCAGTGATGAATACTACTCACTTAAATATCAGAAGTAGATGATAGGGAAATCAATAGAATAGAATAAAATATATAGAAGACTATTATCTACTTCTGCTTATATGTAGCTAGTTGGCAGACGGCTCACGGGGCCGCGTTTTACAAGTGTCCGTGCGTTTTGAAACTAAAGGAATCATTTCAGAAATAACCACACAATCGAGAAAAACATGGCGATATATATTCTTACCTACATGTTGCTGATTTCCTTAGCATACAAATTACAATTAGTTTTCGCTTTGTGGTATATAAAATAGCAAGTAATGCAGCCACGTTCTTTAGTACAGCGACAATTCACTTGAAATCGGCAACCACCAGACAAAGGTCATGTCAAAGACCAATGACAAAGGTCAGCAACGTAATAGCGGTTCTAGATTGGCACAACATCTCTAGTGCTTAATTCAATTAAGTAATTCAATTAAGTAATTCAATTAAGTAACATGTCAACGTACCAAGGGCAGGGTCTCACGAGAAACAAGTGACATGGTATATTTTTGTGAAAGTAACGGTTTATGGGTATTCTAAGACACGTTAGCCTTACTTTAGGCAGTTGCTGTTACGCAAGCAATACCAGTAAGTACTGCATTAGTCGGAAAAATACGAATATGGTCATGCAGGAAGACTGTTTGAAATCATTGCCCTCGACGACCTTACTTGATCGAGGTAGTTCTCTTACAATCGTTGGAATCGTGCTACAGATGGCAGGAGACACGAATAACTTTTTAGGTAAGATGCTAAACCAGCACGTGCCCTTAAATATTAGTATATACGAAATAAAATAAAAGTGGAAAATGAAAGCAAATATATAGTGTATATAATATATATATATATATATAAAAGTAAAGCAGTGTACGAAAACACTTCTGAACGCATACTTCTATAGCGTCCGTTTGAGAGTGAAAAGGACCAGTCGCTATTTTGAAAACTAAAGTCGCATTTAGCACAATTAAGCGTGCGCGCCTAATTTCGAACTCTGGATGAGGCATGCACAGGGATAGAGTTGGCCTACTCCAGGAGGGGAGATGGTAATGGCATGCGAGAGAGGTAGAGCTGGGTTCCCAACGAGATATAGGGCATGGTTACCATCACTTCACTCACTCTCTCAGTACTCGACACACCCCCAGAGGTGGAAGTGACATCACCTGCCTAGGAATAAAGGTTCTATAGACCATGGGAATAGGCGCATACGACGACGGTGGGCGTAGTAACGCCAAACGAATGTGTCAAGGATGAAGGTGACACTCACGTTTTCATGCTTGAAGAAACATAGCATACGCAGCTCCCGGTAGACACGCTTACTCGACACCAGGTTCTGGAAAACGTTGGGCATCTTCTTCAGCGCGACACGCTTGCCATCCCTCGGATCCGTCACCGACCTGCAGCACATAATATGACAGCTATAAGCAGCTGCCTAATGTCGGCGTCGCCCAGCTACGTGGCACACTCAATCAGCTATACGAAAGTTACAATCACACAGCTGCACGATGTCACACTTACACAGATACATGTCACACTCGCGTAACTATACAATACTTACAATCACACAGTGACATGTCACACTTACACAGATACATGTCACACTCGCGTAACTATACAATACTTACAATCACACAGCGACATGTCACACTTACACAGATACATGTCCCACTCACGTAACTATACAATACTTACAATCACACAGCGACATGTCACACTTACACAGATACATGTCACACTCACGTAACAATTTACTACTAATGTTACACTCACGCAGATAAATACACGTCACGAAAGCAACACCTGTCTTGTCCTACAAAATTAAAACTCGACCTCCTGCAGCTACACAGCTGTACGCACTTAAGTGATTTACGTCACGAATTATCTAGCACCATTCAGGTTATTTGTGCTGTTATTTGTACAAAATAAAATGTATGAAAACGATTAGTGCGCTTTCTGTTTACTTTTCATGCTTATATACCTTCTTTATATGGTCCTAATTTCCGCCGTGCAAAAACAGAGAGACGCCAGTATCTAACAGTACTTGGGGAATAGTGTTAGACAACAGAAATTACCAAAGTCGTCTAGATTTTTCGCCAAATTTAACCACACGTAAACACATGTTTTATCATCGGTTGTGCAGAGTTTGAGGATATAATTTAGTAACGTTTAGTTTTACTTTTAATGTAAAAAATGGGCAATTTTTTTTTTTACAAATTTTAACCATGGAAAATTCGTGACGTAGTCAATTTACGCTGCATCGCACCTGTATGTACCGCAGCACACAGGTCTACACACAATCTGCGACGCAAGGCACTAGCAATACGGTATTCTAGTTCAGGAATTTCAAAAAAGTTCGATTTCACATTTGTTTAGCAATTTATGCTTTCGTTGCGAAAACGAGAATTCTGAAGAGAATCTGAAAATGAGAATTTAACGCACGTCATCAATTGCTGTAATTAGCTGAGTCTCAGAGCGTAACTTTTGCTCAATTAATTCTTCTCTTCTGTTCTATTTCTCTGACCTTATAGCTAATATGTCAGCCTAATATACCAACGTCATTGCGATTACAAGCATCAATGCACGTGTGCGTGCACCACGGCGTTGTACGTGTGCGGCCCAACGTGTGCGTGCACCACGGCGTAACCGTCGGTGTGCGGTGGCCGTGTGCCGCTGGCGCGAGCGCTCTGTCCCCGGTCGTGTGGGCGGCGCTGCGGTGCCGCTGCCGGTCACGCTGGCGCGAGCGCAGGCGGGCGTGTGGCGCGGTCATCGTTGTGCGTGCACCACGGCGTTTGTGTTAGCGGCCGTGTGCGTTGCACCAACGGCGTGTGTCGGGCGTGTGCGTGCCACCACGCCGTCATGTGTTGCGGGGTGCCGTCCGTGCGTGCGCATAGCAAGAGTACTTACAAGTCTCTGTTTATTTTACGGTGCGTTCATATGGCCTATACCGTACAAAGCAGATCGGTATTGATTGTTTCACCACTATTATGTGAATGCTTGCCTAGCAGTGAGTAGTGAGGGTAGAGCCAGCCGGAAAGCCAGCAGCAAAAAGCGAAAACGCACGGGCACGCGAAACATAAATAGAAAGATAGGAGAATAGCAATCGCGTGAGGAAAGAGGGAGGTGGAGAGAAAGGGAAAGAAACGACAGCGTGCCGAGAAAGAGAGAAAGAGGCAGAGAGAGCGGGCGAAGTTGAAGCGACGAGCAAATAGAGAGGAGAACAGTGAGCGATCGCGCGCGTGTGTGCGTGTGCTGCAGCGTGCGGCCTCGTGTATACGTGTGTGTGTGTATGTGAAAGACGAGAGAGAGAGAGAGAGAGAGAGAGAGAGAGAGAGAGAGAGAGAAAGCGGGGGAGAGGGAGAAATGTGGGCAGAGCGACAGTCTGTGTGTGTGCGCGTGCGTGCGTGCATGCGTGCGTCATAGCGAGGGAGAGTGCGTGCGTGAGAGAGAAGAGAGAGAAAGGGCGAGAGAGAGCGAACGCAATTGACCGAGAGGGGGCTGACGTCCAAGAGGTGGCATTCCAGTTTCCAAACATAATACCAGGGTGCGAAATTAATGGTCCGGAGTCCGGAATCAAATACTCCCTGATTTACTGCCGGTCTCCCTGATGTGACATATGCAAGAGTCCGTGTCCCTGAAAATTCTGCCATACTAACTAGTTTATTCCAGAGCATGCACGGTCTCATGGAATTACCGTATTTTTTCAGCAAATGTCCAAAGAAAATTTGGCAGACGTGCAACCGCATGAATCTTAAAAATATGCGTTGCTAATATCTTTAATTTTGAACTTCAGACTGCGAACTCCCTCATTTTGCCGCGGACTCCCTCTTTTTGAGAAAGTTCATTTCTACCCCTGTAAATACGAATTCATGACGAGCCTCTCAGCAAGCTTTCCGCGAAGCCGTAAACGCTTCTCGGCGAAATGCGTTACATGTCTGTCTGCATACGCACGGAATCACTACGGGGTAGCAGAGATCCAGGCAGCGCAGTGCTGACCTCTAGCCCAGCCACGGTGTTAGCCACGAAAAAAACACACACAAGTCTCACCATCTGAGGGAAGCGAGGATGCTGCGGGCGCGAAGCGCCGTAGGGGAGAGGGCCTTACCTTAAAATGGAGGAAATTTAGTCTGAAATGCCAAAAAGACAGGAATCTGATACGATTTCATACTCCTATAAGTACTGTTATCAGTGATACAAGGTGTATAATATATAAAATTGGGCCGCCCTCATGCCGTCTCTATCAAATTTCATCCGTCTCATCCAAGAATAGGCCGTCCAAAAAGACGAGTAGACGGGTCTCTGGCTAACACACTGAGCTCAACCCGAGACAGCAGTTGCACCTCGTGATCGCAAGGAGGCGCAGCTGTATCTCTGATGCAACGGTATAACTTAAGGAATGATCGCGAAATGAAACGGAGCTGACATGCGAGGGATGAGAGAGAAGGAATCCGGAATGGTGGAATCAGTAGCGTACACATATACGCAGAGATAACATTACCGACACAGGCATCTTTGTGCCACATTGCACGCACGAAAAAATTACTTACACAAGGAAGCGCTGATTTTTGCTTGACCGGCCCTTATACACCATAAAAAGCACAAGCATCCCAAAAAAATCACAAGAAAGTCGCTATCGGTGAAACCATCTTTATGTTACTTTACTTAAAAGTTATCTTATGTTACTGTACTAGGGCCGGCCGTCAGCTACCCCGCATCCTACCCTTACTGCGCTAGTAGGCACGACAATGTTCACGGCTTGTCACCATCTTGACACTGCCGCTTTACTAGCTACTAGCTAGGCTGCTGCAGTCCGTCTGATAATGCAATTGGACCAGATTTTACACTGATCAAGTGCGCGTCGCCCTGATGCGCTTCTGCACCAGGTTTTACTACTAGCCATTTAGGAGGTGTACAACAGTAAGCCTTCGCAATTGTTCACCGTTGCACTATTTCGTCTCTAGAAAATGCCTTTTTTGGCATTTTTTTTCGCTGAAATTCGGCACTAGATTGTAATAATTTGCATTATGCAGGCAATTTAGATGCCTCGTGGACGTCTAGAAAGCATTAGAAGTAAAATTAGTCTTGTTGTGTACTCGTGACATTCCGTCAGGTGGCGTAGCCGCAGCGACCGGCTGGTAATTTTTGTGTATGAAATGTGTTCAGACAACTTTGCAGAAATTCGCGTCATAGAGCTGGCAAACGTTTCGAGCGGAGCATAGAGCATGAATCTGTAGTTATTTAACATGATTAAAGTGTATGTTTTATAAGTGCAGTAACAGTGTGCGTTTTTGTAATTAATTTCTGTTCGATGCTTATTCAGGCCTGCCGCCTATGGACGCCTATTGTTCAACACCTCATGGCGCTAATTAGTAATTACCCTACCGCGTCATGTTTTGCTATTACAACAAACGATACAGGCGCGCATGTGCGTAATCTACGGTCGGCTTTGCTTCCTTATTCTACTGAATCTCATCATTAGGATCGTCAGCAGGCGGCCGTACACAGACGACAGGCTGTGTGCGGGATTGTTAGCCTGTCTAGCAGACGGTGACGGCAGCAGCAGCAGCAGCCCTGCGCGTGCCCTTCCCCTCCGTAGTTATTGATCGACGGCTAGCTAGCTGCACCCGCTCGCTGGCAGGCAGTGGCTGGCACGCACGCACACATCCCAGCACAATCAGCACATCCCCTAGGTTACTGGTAATAACAGATTCGCAAGGAAATCAACTAGCAGTAGCAGTCCCCGTACCACGCAGCCTCCTTCTCCTCCTCCTCCTCCTCCTCCTCCTGTTCCCTCTCCTCCTCCTCCTTCTCCTCATCCTCCTGCTCCTCCTGCTCCTCCTCCTCCTGTTCCTTTTCCTCCTCCTTCTCCTCCTCCTCCTCCTCCTCCTGCTCCTCCTCCTGCTCCTCCTTCTCCTCCTCCTCCTCCTCCTCCTCCTCCTCAGCAGCGCCCAACCCTGCCGCCCTGTGCCTGCTCTCTCTCTTTCTCGCGTACGCTAGCACGCACGCACGCACGCACGCACACGCTCGCGTCTGCGTTGCCAAGTCGACACGCAGCCTCCGTACCAAGCAGCAATATCTCCGTGACCACAGGGAAGTCGATGGCTAGAGCGGTGTCGCGGTTAGGCCACCTTTACCTAGCCTCGTGTATTGCAGAAGTCACACTGAGGCTAGCATATATCAAGGGATGAGTCGGTGAGCAGGCAATGGATTCCTTTACGCGCATGCGAGAATTAGTTTGAACGCTAACTCAACGGTCTCACCGGCATTATTTTGGCTGGTCGGTCATATTACGGCAAGCAGTAGAATCGTTTAGAGTGGGCCTCTCTCTCTCACACACACATAAACACGTGCACGTACTCAGCTTCTAGTACACATGTACATGTACGCATATATAGAGCCTGCCACTCCCCCTCGTTACTCTGTTACCCTCTCCCTATGATCCACTCACTCATCATGCACACGCGGCATGTTTTTTAGGCTCTTGGACTAATGACGAACTTTAATTAGGTCGGCTCCGGGCATTTGTACACTTCAACATTGAATTCGTTTTCATTCAATTCCCAGTATGAACGAGCGACAGGCAGCCTTTCCTAGTAAGCCTCGCGCCGACTAAGAACCGGTGCTGAAGCCATGACGTCACGGCAGCGATAAGCTACCAGTGCAAGTGAGTGTCTGTATACGCACACACGCTGACACAGTAACACAATGATGCGGTGTAGTTACATTTAATGCTGTGTTTATAACACGGGGAGAAACTTTTAAGAGCACAGGCAGTGGCTATGGCGCGCGGGGAAAGACCAGGAAACACTGAGATTGGAATACAGAGCGCCTGAGCAAGACAAAGACATGTTAGGTACACACTGAGAGGCTGTGGGACACTGAGAAGCAGGCGAACACGGTGCGACGCTTACAAACACAAAGGGAGGCAGCGAGGCACACCGAAAGACTGAGGAACACAAAAGGAGGCTTACAATAACACAGCGAGTGACTTAGGAACACAGAGAGATGCTGCAGGATAGAGACTGAGGTGTAGAAGCCCAAGAACATGAAAAGACGGGAATCGACGCATAGACGGAATTATGAACAGCGAGATAAAGTACGGAAAGGACTGAGGGGAGAGATAGGAGGAAAGGACTGAGGGGAGAGATAGGAGGAAAGGACTGAGGGGAGAGATAGGAGGAAAGAGAGAGTCTGAGCAACAGTGCAAAGCTGTATTTAACAAAGCGCAATGATCAGTCTGCAGTCTATGGCTGAACTCTGCAAAACCCCGAGCATTTTAAACGAAACACGTAGCCACATTGCGCCACATTTTTTCCAATGCGGGTAATTTTACAAACGCCAATCTCTGGGGATGATCATGAATGCATCACAGCCCACACTAAAACGAGAACAATCGCTTGAGCTATAGGGAGTGCACGATTACCAAGCTACAAGCGAGATGATGTGGATGGTACCCAGGCAGTAATGTTAACGAGCAGATGTGACAGGGAAGCCGCAAGTGGCAAGCTACCATCCAGAGCCTGCGCATTGGGTATGCAACGCCAAGAATGTAACAAAGCGTATGCAGCGGGGAGGCTGTGAAATTAGAACGTGACACGGAAGCTGAGAGGGTAGGGTTTGCCTTTGTCGTGTGGGAGAGAGAAATAGAGAGATCGAGATAGAGTAGGTATTAGCATGGAGACAAGGAGAGGATGCGTAGCCCCTCATACACTGCTTTAATTTAAGCACATCTTACATTTCATAAAACACCGGGCGAGCACGATATAAACACGAGCGTATAAAGAAGGATATTCTTTATACGTTGTTGATATAAACTGGTGCCGGAGTGAAACAATAAACAGCGACACAAAGAAACTCGGGTGGTGGGTGAGTTTACGCAGTGGTGTCACATGCACGTGAAACTCGGGTGGTGGGTGAGTTTACGCAGTGGTGTCACATGCACGTGAAAGAAATGATCAAATGGGGCAGGCCAAAACAAGTGTAGGTGAGTGGAGGGGGAAATAGTGGTAATATTGGCATTGCATCTATTTTTAGTATTTGTGCAGAAATTTCCTTGCTGTCTAACAGTAAGTACACTGAAGGTTAGTTTGCCTGGCCCGGGTCAATCTTGGACCACGGATAGTATTAAAGGGCAGGTGACAGTACAATAACAGTCTCCACTAAAGTAGGAACAATGCGTGAAACTGGTCCTGCAATGACCCTGGTGGGCTGACATAAATAGTAGCGCAGCTGTGTGGAGATAGTGTTTGAGCTTGCTGTGGCCTTTATATATAATTTCTCACTTCATGACTATGGCCACACTACTGGCAGCGAGAATAGTACGGTGAGAGAGGCAGACAGGGTCGAGAAAGAGGATGAGTGGGAAAGAGGATGTGCGTGGAGAGAGTGAACGACTAAAATAGTAAGAACCACGCACAATGTCTAGTTAGAATTCGACCCTGGATTGGATGTGCGGCAACTCCTTCCACTTATATTAGCATCAGGTTTTCTCCAGCTTTACGAAATTACGAACATCATTTCACACGCAGTGCACTGACAGCTGAAATGTTTTGTGACTGGTCCTTACGGTTATCTACATCGCCGGATGTAGGGAGATCTACTTACCCAGGCAGCGATGAGTAATAGGCAGTAGATGCAACCCAGCACATACACTCGCTCAGGCACGCCCGTCACTGCACACAGGACACTTCACACAAACGCAAACGCAAAGCACAAACGCAGACACGTTCGGCCAGTCACACACATGTGGAACAAGGACAGTCTATGACAGTCTCAGCACAGGGGCAGCGAATAGCCAGTAGAGAGGCCAAACTCCTGCTAGTGTGTTAGCGTTAGCGAGGTTGCCTAACCCATTGGTTGCCATGTGCTGTACTATACATACTGTAGGGAAGGCTAGTGCCGCAACAGGCGCATAAACCTTCTCCCAGCACCATACAGCAAGTAGAAATAATATCGGTATGTTTTTATATAATTTATAAACAACAATATGCATGTATGTACACACGAATATACATACATAATATCAGAGGTTAATAATGACAAATTATGTCATTATTAACCCCTGATAATATATATATATATATATATATATATATATATATATATATATATATATATATATATATATTATATATATATACGTAGAGAGAGAGAGAGAG
>NW_014577064.1:1279458-1287957 GCF_000485595.1 Priapulus caudatus | reverse complement strand
ATATAACACCTTAAAGCCAAACACGTAGCTGTATCTGGTAACTACATGCATCACAGTCAGCTAAGCCCGCCGTAGCGCGGGTTTGCAGCTAGTACATATTCAAAGTAGAAAAACATTAAGAACCTATTTAAGAACGGGCTTTTGAGGGCCTAATTTTTAGTAAGCACCATTCTATATAAGAAATGTTGAGGCAAAACTTGGAAAATCTATGTTCTATATGGCGGGTTTTTTACTGTAGCAAACTGTACAACCTGGTGCTGCGCCTGGCCGAATAAGAGCGGTCAATACTAAAGCATTGACGTCAGTTAGCTTAGAGGCATAGAAATATAGAATATATATATAGTAGGAATATATCTATATATAGGAATATGAGGCAGCTATATTTATTTCTTATACTTATTATTTATTATTATTATTATTATTATTATTATTTCTATACGTTATTTCTACACTAATATTATTTCAATAGTTAGAATGCAAGATAATATAACGAGTACACATATATACGTACAAATACCTTTGTTTTTAATATATCTATGTTAGGAGTCATTCTTAAATTAGTGGGCAGGTGCAGTGAGCGAATTGCCTCACAGCCATCTCGCAACACATCGCACGCCGCCAGAAATGTTTTTTGAAAGAAAAATGCAATTTGTTAATGTTTACGTAATTTCTCACATATGCATGATGCAATCTCAGTAATAATGCTTTAGATTACTTATGTATGAGGACAATGTATGGTATTTAGCAAACGTAAGTAAACATTTTAAGCTAATAAATTTAAAATGTTTACTTACGTTTGCTAAATCATACAAACTACGTTAGCGTGATTAGTGTTAGGCCCTAGCTAGTTTTTGTAGCTTGTACACGAAAATTCAGGTGTAGGTGCTCTATTTAGGCTAATCATAGTTAGACATCATGGAGTCGTTTTCCGTATACATTCGTATTACATAATAAAAGTTAATACGCCCATTAAACCCGACGCAATTTAAAAAAACGGGGCAAACACCCCGCCATTTCCGTTGACGTGAGACCCCACCTGCTGACCCGACCGTTCGAACGGTGTGGTTCTTCCTTCCCTGACGACGGACGGCACTTCCGTCATAAAGTTGTGCTTGTACTAGAATTTAGGGGACTTTATTGAAAACAGCAGGACAATATGTGGTTGCGGAAACTTTCGCGCTTAAAAATCATGGGTCATAAAGGTATAACTTCAGAACTGCTAAAGTTCTATAACGAGTAGTGACTACTACCCTCTTCTGATGGCATACTCGTAGTTCGTATGCGCCTTTTATTTTGTTTCGATTGGCAGTTAAAAGTCGACGATTTCGAGTTTTTCCGCCGACCCGGTTGGGCCGAGTAGAGCGTGGGAACATGTGCCAGGTAATTTCACTTCATAAATGTTGATTTGGCAAGACTGAGAAGCTTTGTTCACTGTTACCTTGAAACGTGTCGAGGCTTACATATATGCAAGCGAAAGATTCTAACTTGATAAAGACGTATCCGCTTATAGTATTACAGCGTGCAAGATTAGGCAATGAGTTTGCTATAGCTATCAGGGCAGTGGGCGATGACTAGCCCTAACGCCGCTCGAATATTTCCTACGCAGTGTCCTCTTAAATTGGGTCGGGCGCGATTCAGCTGTTTCACGTTTCATCGCTTCTTTCCTGCAGTCTTTCGAGAGAACGTGTGCGAGCTGAACGGCGAGTTTTAGAAATGCATTTTCGCCGATCTCTGTTGAGACTTTCTCGACATGCTAATACACATTCTTTCCTTTCAGACGTGGTTGCCGACAGCTTCCATGCAGACGAGCGATCGCCGCATTGCTGTTCACCGTCTCTGCGCGCGCAATCTGGTCGGCGCATGAAAGCACTTACACAAAGTGGATTCGTGTTCTTTGCGAGCCTCTTCGCAATGATTCTCCCGTGCATAGCGCTCTCATCCCCAATGGATTCGTCGCGACCGGCCAGTTTGCAGAACGCAGTGGCCATGGGCATGGTGGTTTGGACGGATGCCGTTTTTATTGAAGCGCGTATCAGGTAAGCTGCTTTTTTGGACAGTTTATTTAAGAAGTCCACCCCGATGATCAGTTTTTCCGGTGCGTACGTTTTCCGTCACCGTGTATATGCACTGCGAAGCCGATTGGAATGGTGTCTTACCTGCACCGGCCCACAGCGATTGACGTTTTACCTCCTGTCGCCTATCGAGTTTTGTTCGTAATCGGAGTGACGGGCGAGAGCCTCGCGCCTCATTCCAATGGTTCTAAATTCGATCGAACACTATAAAGACCCTTGTCCTTAACTGTGAATTTGCCACATGCTGCCTCACCTTGTTTAGGCAAGTTTTCTTGGCATGCTCTTCTCGCCAGGTGGAGTACCGTCAGCTGTAAGCGCAACGACATAAGTGTGTGTCGACGTAAGGCGCGACTGATGGCAGATCGACGTAAGACGGCGTTACGGTCTTCGTCACCTGCCGGGAGGACGGCACCTCTGTCATAAAAGTTGTGGCTTTATCGATTCGCACCGTGAGTGCCTCGCCCCTATCAAAGACCCTGCGCGCCGCGCAACCAAGACGCTCCTCTGCTCCTGTGCGCCGTCGTTCTCACATAATGTCTCCGCCACATGTGGAACTGTGGGCCCTCGCAATGACTCGGTTCCAGCAGGAATGTACTATCTTCGCTGCCTTAGTTGTATACGCCGGTTACTCTCAGGGTCCGGCCCTGCGACGTCGCTTTGTAACCAGGTGGCGCTGCATGCAAAGCCTCCTGCGAGACTGCCGGAGAATGTCTGAGCAACCATAGACGACCGTCGACCCGGTTTTGCCTATTCGTCGTGCTGGCGCATTGTGTAGTGAACAACAGGCAGAGTCGAATATGACTTTTTATGCGGAGTCGTTTCTTAACGAGCACTCTACCGGGGGCATCATCGTAGATTGCATCGAAACTCGGGTAGTGTCCTGCTAGCCCGTATGATATAGAGTTTTTGCCTGTGTTATTGAGCTCAAGTCAGCTATCGATTTCCAGCTGCTCTAATCTTAGGCAATTTCCTGCATGGCTGACATAATTGCTGATGGCTATTTGAGTTAAGCAAGCAAAGAGATTTTTTTGGGAAATTTAATCTAAAAATCAAATTGGTGTAAAGGTCAGATCAGAAACTGCTAAGTTCTAAACGAGTAGTGGCCTATAGACGCATTGCTGATGATACTCAATATTTCATATCCGCCATTCTATTTTGTTTCATTGGGCAGTTCAAGGGGTTATCCCGACGCGGTGGCCGTGGGAACGTGGGAAAGGTGGCCACAGAATCATTCATAAATGGTGACTCGTAAAGCACGAGGTTTCACTGTGACTTCAGCGTGGTCGAGGTTTACATATATACAAGCGAAAGATATTTACCCGCAAAAATCGTATCATCCAGCTTAAAAGGTATTGCGTGTGCAAATGAGCGAGGCAATGAGTGAAATGTTGCTGTTAGCCGCCAGCGGCGATGCCACGTACCTTACAGCGTTTGGGTCAATCGGTGACCAGCTTCGCATCTTCGAGACAAGCCTTAGAATCTTAAGAAAGATGAATGCTTTATGAAGGTTACAAAAGATTGATATTAATTAGTTTTAGCCAAGTCATTGAAGCTTTTGCATCTATGTCGCGCTGAAATAAATTTTTGATACAGTCCGATTACCAGGTGGCAGCAGGTGACTTGGCAGTCAGCGGCATCAAAACACGCGGCTAGGGAATGGACGCGAAAGACTACCGAAGTGGCTACATGAAAAAGACAATGGCTTATGCACTGAGATCAGAATCTCTTCTGCGGCAAGATGCGCAATATGTGAATCCCCGTCCTATGATAGGGGAGAAAGCCTTGAACGTAACGTGTGTGGCGAATTTTAAAGCACCCAGCATAAGCAGAGCGTGAGGCAACGGCGTTACATGTGTGCACACATATTATATCGGCACATCGATTTATTCCATTTTGGCTATTTCTTATGATACCAAAATATATTTAAAGACAGCTTGGTTATTCTGTTGATTTGTATTCCGCCTACACCTAGCATTATTTAACTGCCGATCGTGTTTATTCTCACCGTGTTTATCTTGCAGTCATAATAGAGATCAAATCAACCGACGGCAGATGAGAAACAGAGACTGCAGGAACCACAAATTACGTTTGATTTTTGGCTTCTGTTATAGTAGCGTGTACTTACTTTGATTACATTCCGCAAACGTTATACGTGACGTAAGCAATAGCACGCCAGCAAATCAGATCGGCTACGACACCCGTGAAATACGCGTACGTTGCGAGGCATGCACTCGTCCGTCAGCGGGGGAGCGCTGTGACGCGGGGGCGACGATAGCGCTGTGCGGATTGGACCGGCGCGACAGGCGCGGGCCGACGGCCCCGATTGGCCGGCGAGCACAAACAGATACTTGTACGCGCGCAAGCACGCACCCGCACAGAAACATAATACGATATACGCGCACGAGCACGCATGCGCACAAACAGATAACTATACGCGCGCGAGCACGCACGCAAATAATGCGAAAACCTCTATAGTAGGCTATGCTACGTAGTATCACAGTAATCATGTCAACTATTGGTGAGAGGCACATGGAAATGAGCACAATGGAAGAATTCACACGCGCAGCGAGGATGAGAATTGATGCTATGCATCACTGCATGTTTTGTGTTGCCTAGATCTGTTACGACGACAACGGTACTGTCAACACTGGGAAAATAAAAATACAGTTGTGATGTACTGCTGCTATGTTTGTGAATCGCATTTGGGGATTAGGAAATTGGATTCGGTCATTACATCTGTATGGTTATGTCAGAATAATTGCATAGCAACTAACGCATAACCTTAACCCATCTAATCCTAACCCTGACCCTAAGCCTAACCCTAATCCTAACCCTCACACTAACACTAACCCTAATCCTAACTCTAACGCTAACGCTAACGCTAACGCTAACCCTAATCCTAAGCCTAACCATAACACTAACTCCAACCCTAACAATAACCTTGTAAATAACGACAGTGAGTGGCCATAACCATGAATTATATGTATGTAATATAATCGTATGTTTAGCAGTCGCGGTTCCTTTTCACTGTGTTGCGTATATAGAAGGTTGTTGAGGTGGACGAATAAGGAGCGAGAGTTTAATCTGATACGTATAATAGTAACAAAGTGTGCCAGCCAGCCAGTATAAAATTGTGGAAACAACTGGCAACTACGTGGAGACAACTATGATAACATTCCGGTGCATACTGAAAGTGATTACGTCACGAATTTCTAGCACCATCAAGTAGTATATTTGTGTGTTATTTGTACAAAATAAAATGTATGAAAATACAATTAGTGTTTCTGTTTACTTTTCATGCTCATATACCTTCTTTATATGCCCTAATTTGCCGGTGAAAAACAGAGAGACGCCAGTATCTGAACAGTACTGGTGGAATAGTGTTAGACAACAGAAATTACCAAATCGTTTAGATTTTTGCAAATTTAACCAACGTAAAAACATTTTGAGATCTAGACCATTCTGATGGATACTCATGTTCATATCGGCCTTCTATTTTGTTTCATTTCAGTTCAATAAGCCGTTTATCCCGTCCGGTGGCCGGTGGAAGCCGTGAAATGGTGCCACGGATTCATTCAATCAAATGGTGAGGTAAGACGAGGTCCTCAACTGTGACTTTTCAGCTGGTTGAGGTTTACATATATACAAGCGGAAAGATATTTAACCGAAAAACCGTAGTCCGCTTAAAAGGATATATGCGCGTGCAAATGAGCAACAGGCAATGAGTGAATGTTTTGCTGTAGCCCCCACGCGATGCCAGGTACTTTACAAAGGTTGATTACAATCGTGACTAGCTCCATCTTCGAGAGCAAAGCCTTAGAACTTATAGCAAGATGAATCTTTATGAGGTTATCAAGATTGATTATTAATAGTTTTAGCCAGTATAAGCTTTTCATCTATTGTCGCGCCTGAATAATTTTTGATACAGCCTGTTACCAGGTGGCAGCAGCGTGACTTGGCAACAGCGGCATGCAAAACACCGCTACGTGAATGGACGCGAAAGACACCGAAGTGGCTACATAGCGAAAAAGACAATGGCATGCCTGATATACAGAATATCTTCTCGCAAGATCGCCAATATGTAAGTCCCCGTTTTTATATAGGGGAAAACTTTTGGAACGTAACGTGTGTGGAGAATTTTTAACAACAGCATAAGCAGAGGCGGAGGAACGCGTTTACATGTGTGACACATATCTATATTCATGCACAAATTGATTTTATTTCCATGTTGCTACTTCCTATTACCAAAATATATTTAGAAGACACTGAGGTATTCTGTGCTCGTATCTAGCGTTTGATTCGGCTAGCCTAGCTTATATTTAACTCAGATGTGTTTATTCTCGTGTTTAATTCTTGCGTTCATAATAGAAAGCATCACAATCCACGACGCAGATGGAGAAGATCAAGAGACTGCAGGACCAAAAAATTAGCGTTGATTTTTTGGCTTGCTGGTTATAGTACACGTGTACTTACTTTACATGCCAAAAACGTATATCGTTGCTTAAGCAATGCACGCACACAAACAGATTATCTTAATACTGCTGCGCGCAAGCACGCCACACCGCAACACAAACATACAGATATATCGCGCACGGAGCACACATGCGCACAAACAAGATACTTATACCGCGCGAGCACGGCACTCATACAAACATACAGGATATACGCCAACGAGCACGCATGCGCACAAACAGATACCTTATACGCGCGTAAGCACGCACCCGCACACAAACATACCGATATACGCGCACGAGCACGCCATGCGCACAAACACGATAACTATATAGCGCGCGAGCACCGCACGCGAGCGACGCACGGAAATAATGCGAAAACCTCTACTAGCGTAGGGCTAACTGCCTACGTAGTATCACAGTAGATCATGTCAACTATTGCGTGAGAGGCGAACATGGAAATGAGCACAATGGAAGGAATTCACACGCGCAGGAGGATGGAATGGATGCTACTGCCATCACTGGTTGTCTTAGATTCTGTTACGACGCACAACGGTACTGTCAACAGCTGGGAAATAAAAAATGCAGTTGTGATGTACTGCTGGCAATGTTTGTGTGAATCACATTTGGGATTAGGAAATTGAGATTCTGGGCATACATCTGCTGTGGTTATGTCAGAAATAATTGGCATAGCAACTAACGGGCATAACCTTAACCACCTAATCCTCAACCCTAACAGGCGCTAACCCTAACTCATACCCTAATCGCTAACCATCACACTAACACTAACCCTAATATCCTCAACTCTATACGGCTAACGCTAACGCATAAAGTTAACGCCTAATGCCTAAGCCTCAAGCCATAACACTAGACGCCAACCCTTAACAAATAACGCCTGTAAATAGACAGTGGCCGATAACCATGAAATTATATGTATGTAATCTAAATCGTATGTTTAGCAGTCGCGAGATCGCTTTTCACTGTGTTGCGTATATATAGAAGGTTGTTGAGGTGGACGAATAAGTGGCGAGGAGTTTAATCTGATACGTATAATAGTAACAAAGTGTGTGCACATAGTAAAACGATCCAACGTTGTTAATAAATAGCATTATGTTAAACCAGCCAGTATAAAATTGTGGCAAACAATTGGCAACTACGTGGAACAACTATGATAACATTCCGGTGCGAGACAGACTGAACAGCTAATATTATTATCGTACGTTGTCGTTGCTGTCAGCGGATTTGAAACCCAACCACGAGAAGAATTGTCTCAGCAGAGCGAGGATTTTGTGAAATTACGCAGGCAGTCGCGAACGTACGCAAATGCAAACGCCACACGCAAATTCGCGAACACAAGAGCGCGCACGTCCGCAGCGCACGCACCACGCACGCACGCAACCGCACGCTGACGCACGCCACGCACAGCACGCACGCACGCACACCTATATGCATGCAGAATGCACGTGAACTGAAACGCGCGCAGACATAAAACGTGTAGCATGTAGTGTTCATTGCATTAAATTGATTTCAGTAATCCACTACTGTAGTGTATGTCTCTGGCGAAATCGTCACTGCCAAGCTTAATACTGGTAGCTACGTATGTATCTAGGGTGGTCGTGTGTGCGTACGAGTATGCGTGTGCGTGTGCGTGTGCGTGTGCGTGTGCGTGTGCGTCGTGCGTGTGCGTGTGCATGTATACGCAAGATTATTTATACACACATTTGCATGCTCTTTTTTGGAACAGCCTAGACGTGCTCTCATGCTTGCACCGTTGAGTAATTGTTATATTGAGAGATTATTATTATTATGTATTGTAAATATCTATGCTTATATATCAGTAGAATGAGTCAACTGTTTTTGTTATCTATTTGATATAATATTGATGTTTCTAATTTGATATATATGTATATTAATAATAATAATGTGGAATGTTTTTGTTCATGAATTACTACAATGCATTGTAAATATCCTACTCA
>NW_014577064.1:1270872-1279433 GCF_000485595.1 Priapulus caudatus | reverse complement strand
ATCAGGTCAGAGTTTGAGGATATATTTGGTAACCTCAGTTCTTACTTTTAATGTACAACAAATAGCAATTTTTTTTTACAAATTTTACTATGGAAAAATTCGTTGACGTAAGTCAACTGAACAGCTAATATTATTATCGTCGTGTCGTGCTGTCAGCGGATTTGAAAACGCACCGCGAGAAGAATGGTCTCAGCAGAGCGAGGTTTTTGTGTAAATTACGCAAGCAGTCGCGAACGCATACCGCAAATGCAAACGCACACGCAAATTGCGCAACACAAGAGCGCGCACCGCACGCACGCGCACGGCACACCACGGCACGCACGCACGGCAGCGCACGCACGGCACGCAACACCTATATGCATGCAGAATGCACGTGGAACTGAAACGCGCGCAGACATATAAAACGTGTAGCATGTAGTGTTCATTGCATTAAATTGATTCAGTAATCCACTACTGTAGTGTATGTCTCTGCGAAATCGTCACTGCAAGCTTAATACTGGTAACTACGTAATGTATCTAGGGTGGTCGTTGTGCGTCGAGTATGGGGGGCGTGTGCGTGTGCGTGTGCGTGTGCGTGTGCGTGTGCGTGTGCGTGTGTCGTGTGCGCGTGTGCGTGGTGCGTGTGCGTGTGCGTGTGCGTGTGCCGGTGCGTGTGCGTGTGCATGTAATACGCAAGAAATTATATTATCCACAATCATAAAGCTTAATACTTCAATATAAGTTCTTTGAATATATATTTATATGTTTTTTGGAGTTTTTAATGTTGAATATTTTGCATGCACTTACGCACGCACACGCACACACTAATTAGGGTTCTGGCCCTTATTCGCTTTTCTGATCCAATGGGTAAGATCTCGGCTGAAGGTGGAGAAATGTGGAGGAGAAGCTGGAGCCCGAAAAATAGTGGGTTCATAAGGAAGGAAGCCAGATATCGATAAAATGGACATTGGAAGGGAAATGCAGTGCAACAGGGAGTGGCTGAAACTATGTATGTAGAAGATTGATAATTGGGAGGAAAACTAAAGAGAAAAGCAAAGGATATTGGTCGGGGGTGACGACAGGTCGATGGAGAGGGAGATAATTAGGTGGGTGATAGGGAGGTGGAGAACGAGGTAAATTGAGATTTGTTTGTGAGCGGTTGCTTGGGAGGTGAGGCGTCAGAAGAAAGCGAAGGTGAAGAATAAGTGTGAAAAGATAAATGGCGAGTCAGCTTATTAGCCAAGGTAGAGCGTATACCTTTTGTTTGACTCATCAGCTGCATGCCGTATGCACGGTAGGCCTACTATACATAATACAATGAAAGGCGATACACTGTTTTACTATGTGCACATTTTTGCAATGGTGCCCTGATGTGTGCTACTATGTTATTTGACATTTCGACCAGCATTCAGTTGTTCAATGACTGGCGAAGCGTTAATGTATTTCGATTAGATCCGACACTTCGTGGTCAGTTATCAAAGCACTCAGTGTCCGGAAAGCTGTCCATGAGGGCACCGTGAACCAGAGTCAGTGTTTCATGCGGGTAATACCAGCGCTACAATGTGACGCATATATACGGGAAAAATATCGTCAAGGCGTAGGTGGTGCATGCATGCGGGTTTAGACGTATCAAATTAAATACGGTCGTATATATACAGCTACGATACAAGCGTAAATGCTTGTATCGCGAAGCATACAGGATTCAGCTAACAGCATCTCCGACCACAGCCAAGATGAGACTAACAGGAATAATCACACTGCTTACAGCCGTGACTCTAATTCGGGCGGAATGGGTTGCCGATGTCAACGACGGTATGTCTTAATTATATAGAATGTACATGATTAGTTTTCAATACTGGCCTGTATTTTCGCTTAATAAACTAGCATCATTTTTTAGACTTTATAGACGATTAATGCAGACATTTAGCGTTTCGTTTCGAAAAGAAATAATTAGCATTCAAAGTTGAATCAAGACTAGAGACTAAAGTCAAGTATTGTTCATTAAAGATGCGGCTAATATGTATTCTTGACTCTGTAAAGGCGATACCTGCAAGGCAAATGGCAAGGAGTACAGCCTGGGTAGCTTGTTCACTCCGGAGGGAAAATGCGAGATATGTATTTGCGAACCCCCAACCGATAACATATACTGTCAATAGTAAGTCAAGTAATTGTTATGCTGTTGTTTTACTATAGTTGTGTGTAGTAGGAACTACATGCAACGCATGCAGTGCCGGGGCTGCGAACTCTCACGCATTCGGCGTGAGACTCACGCAATTGAGGCTAATCTCACGCGCTCACTCCAGGTCTGCTAAGTATGCACCAGAATGCTCAATTTCAAGCTGAAAAATGCAAAAGCTTCCTGGTGTGGTATAGGGGGTTGACCCTCTAGGTGGTTGATATTCTATACATCAAATAACTTACAATCACTAGTTGTATTGTAACTAGTACGCATCCATGAATATTTTATTTACATTTGTAAATACATGTGTGCGCGGGGGCGTGCGTGCGTGTGTGTGTGCGTGCGTGCGTGCGCGTGCGCGCGCATCTAATGCCAATTTTAGACCATAACTATGCAAACCACCTAACCAAAGTCCATATGTCTTCCTTGAAAATGCCACGGAGTTTGTATGTATTATATATACTTTTTCACACACACACACACAATGGAACAAAGAACAGTTAGCAGCGGTGTTGCTTATTCAGTGTTTAAATGTCCAGACCGCGCGGCGTGGGCTGGGGCGCCTCAGTAATCAGAGAGAGACGATGAATATATCATACAAACAGGTAGAAACATACGTACATGCTAGGACATGCGCCAGCACAGATATGTATCTATGTGCTCGTACATGTATAAATTATAGTATATTATATCCGTTCATAGTCTCAATGCGGATGAACCGATCATGATTTAAGTCATCACCACACATATCTAGTAAGATGAGTTCAACAAGGAACTATTTTGCCATCGCTAGAGGCAAGACAAAGAAATTACCACGGGTCTGATACAGCGTTCGCTAGTCCCAGTAAGAGGCAGGAGCCGCACATGTGTGAACGACAAAGGCAACCAAGTTGCGAACTCGATTGTACACGGGCATAACCATGTGATCTTTGTTTACACATATTTTTTTCACACACAGGACTCTTATTCTAAAATAACTGTATATCCCCACGACCTCCACACAATGCAACCCGACCCTTACCCGTTCTTTGCCCCTACACCATGTGTCATATGCCACATAGAGGCATTTACTTAAAATGTTTCACTGATCCGGTTCAACCATGAACTGTCGACACCTTGTTCTGTCATTTTTCGTGCATAACATCAAGAGAAACACTAAATTCCACACACAGCTACTACCTACTCCCAACGTTAGTCTTTATAAAACACAAGACTCAGTATGGTGTCTTTCAAATTTGACCTCATACCAGTACATGTAAAATATAGCGTAAAATATACAAGTTCACGAACTGGTAGCTCTAGAACTGGTGGCTTATAGCCTTTCGCTGGGCCACAGGCTGGCGGCCACCCTTGGTGGAGCGAAGGGCTATAGTTCTAGAACTAATGAACTGCTAGAACTTAGAAGGTTCGATGTTTGATTGCAAATTCTAGCAATTTTGGCTAGATATTTTTCTAAGAGGCAGTGGATCAGTGACGAACGTTTCTGACTAACACATATAAACGTAAAACGAATAGCCATTCGTTTAACACAAGTATTCTAAGAATACCATAAGATGTGCACAATTTAAACCGCATCACAACATATACTATTTTAATAATATGAGGTTATTACGTCACACTAAGTGCGTTTATTAAAATCTGACCTCCGTCTGTTGAAATCAAAGATATACAACGAGATGCTTATTCACTGCTATACTAAAGGCTAAGCTGATTCTATTTTTTCTACGATAGTCTGGCTTCAAAAGAGGGGTTATCGGCTGTAGCACTCTGTGACTCATGCCTGATTACCAACTGCGTCGTATTATAATCATAATGCATTGATAACTTACCACACGACACCAAACGCACCATATCCAATCGGTCTGTCTGGCTGGACGTCCTGAGAAGGGACAGGGGAATGATGGTACACGGGATGTGTGGCAGCGAGTATCGCATGTTGAGAGGTGCCATGGAAGGCCATAGCTTCGGCTACGGCCTGGGCCTGCCTCTGTTCAAGAATTCGACGACCGACCATTGCCATCCAATGATTCTCCCCGACTGACCGCAGGCGGGCACCAACAGCAGAAATTCACGGACAAATTTTGCAAAAAGCGCTAAAGAAGCATCACGAACCAAGCCGTCGTCGTGGTGCAGGGATCCTTAAGTTTCGAATGGTAAAGCATTAACACTGCACACAGAACCAAGACAGCAGAAATCAACGGACAAACGCCAATGCGTTTGCAGAACATCTAACCACCGACAATGAATGAGCCTCGAAGCCGCTCGCAGCGCCACTGTTCGGGGAACACGGTGGGCAACGCCTGTATGTTATATCTGCCCAATCAGAAAGGAGTTCTTTTAACCAGCTATTTTATGTTACCATCCAAATAACAAATCATATATTAGTCAGGACAGTTGTCTCATATAGTTTCATTTATAGACTTCTACGTTTCTATGTTATACAGTATAACTAATACATTTTCCCAACGTGAAAGATGTGAGTATTTTGACACAGACTAACCATAGATATCATATATATACACAACACATGTGGACTAACGAATACACAAACTGTACAACCTGGTGCTGCCCCTGGCGAATAGAGCGGTCAACTAACATTGACGTCAGTTAGGCTTAGAGGCATAGAAATATACAGAGGCACTATATTATTTCTATACTTATTATTTATTATTATTATTATTATTATTATTATTTCTATACTTATTTCTACACTATATTATTTCAATAGTTAGAATCATAGATATATACATACACATATATACGTACAAATACCTTTGTTTTTATATATCTATGGTTAGGAGTCATTCTTAATTAGTGCAGTGCAGTGACGAATTGCTAAGAATTGCACAAATGAGCAAGAATTGTTTTTTGAAAGAAAATGCCAATTTGTTAATGTTTACGTAATTTCTCACATATCATGATAGGTATCTCAGTACATAATAGCTTTAAATTATTATGTATGAGCAATGTATGTATTTAGCAAACGTAAGTAAACATTTTAAGCTAATAACATTTTAAAATGTTTACTTACGTTTGCTAAATCATAACTACGTTAGCGTGATTAGTGTAGGCCTACTAGTCTGTAGTGTACACGAAAATTCAGTGTAGCTCTTATTTAGGCTAATCATATTAGACATCATGGAGTGTTTTCGTATACATTCGTATACATAATAAAATTAATACCCATTAAACCCGACGCAATTACGGGCACCCCATTTCCGTTGACGTGAGACCCACCTGCAGACCGACGTTCGACGGTGTGGTTCTTCTTCCCTGACGACGGACGGCACTTCCGTCATAAAGTTTGTGCTTTACTGAATTTAGGGGACTTTATTGAAAACACAGGAAAATATGTGGTTGGGAAATTTGCGCTTAAAAATCATGGGTCAAAAGGTAAACTTCAGAACTGCTAAATTCTAAACGAGTAGTGCCTACTACCCTCTTCTGATGGATACTCGTAGTTTCTCGTGATGGATTCTCGTGGTATCGCCTTTTATTTTGTTTCATTGCAGTTAAAAGTCGACGAATTTCGAGGTTTTCGCCGACCGGTGGCCGAGTAGAGCGTGAACATGGTGCCAGTAATTCATTCATAAATGGTGATTGGCAAGACGGAGAACTTTGTTCACTGTTACCTTGAAACGTGTCGAGGCTTACATATATGCAAGCGAAAGATTTCTAACTGATAAGACGTATCCGCTTATAGTATTACGCGTGCAAGATTAGGCAATGCGTTTGCTATAGCTATCAGGCAGTGCCATATAGCCTACGCCGCTCGATATTTTTCCTCGCAGTGTCCTCTTAATTGGGTCGGGCGCGATTCGCTGTTTCACGTTTTCTCGCTTCTTTCTCAGTCTTTCGAGAGAACGTGTGCGAGCTAACGCGAGTTTTAGAAATGCATTTTCGCCGATTCTTGTTGAGACTTCTCACATCTAATACACATTCTTCCTTTTCAGACGTGTTGCCGACAGCTTCCTGCAGACCGATCGCCGCATTGCTGTCACCGTCTCTCGCGCCATCTGTCGGCATGACACTTACACAAAGTGGATTCGTGTCCTTTGCGAGCTCTTCCATGATTCTCCCTGCATAGCGCTTCTCATCCCCAATGGATTCGTCGCGACGCAAGTTTGCAGAACGCAGTGGCCATGCATGGTGGTTTGGACAGATCACGTTTTTATTGGAAGCGCGTATGTGTGCTGTTTTTTTTTGCAGTTTTTTTTTGAGGTGTCTCCCGCTGTTCTTTTTTTTGGTGTGTGTGTTTTTTGTGTCCGTGTGTATGTGCTGTGCGGCGGCTTTTGGTGTTGTGTTTTCTGTGCCGGGGCCCAGCGGGTTTTTTTTTCTCTTGTGTCGTCTCTTTTTGTTTTTGTCTGGGTGTGGGGGGCGAGGGGTCTCGCGTCTTTTTCTGTTTTCTATCTCTCTCACACTATAGACCCATGTCTTTCCTGTTGAATTTGGCCACTGCTGCTTCAACCTTGTTAGCAGTTTCTTGCATGCTCCTCTCGCCAGGTGGAGGTACGTTCACTGTAACGCAACGACATAAGTGTGTGGTCGACGTAAGGCGCACCTGCAGATCGACGTAAGACGGCGTTACGGTTCTTCGTCACCTGCCGGCGGACGGCACCTCTGTCATAAAGTTTGTGCTTTATCGATTTCGCACGTGAGTGCCTCGCACCAGACGGCTCCTCTGCTCCTGTGCGCCGTCGTTCCACATAATGTCTCCGCCACATGTGGAACTGTGGGCCCTCGCAATGACTGGTTCCAAAGCTGTACTATCTTCGCTCTATTGTATAGCCGGTTATCTCTCAGGTCGGCCCTGCCCTCGCTTTGCACCAGGTGGCGGCTCATGCAAGCGTCTTGCGAAGACTCCGGAGAATGTCTGAGCAACCATACGCCGGTCGACCGGTTGCCTCCGTCGTGCTGGCGCATTTGTAGTGAACAACAGCAGAGTCCGAATATGCTTTTCGGAAGTCGTTTCTAAGAGCACTCTACCGGGGCATCATCGGAGATTGCATCGACCTCGGTAGTGTTCTGCTACGCCCGGTATGATATAGGGTTTTCTTGTTATTCGAGCTAATCACTATCGATTTCCCTGCTCTATCTTTAGCAATTTCCTGCATGGCTGACATATTGCTGATGGCTAATTTTGATTAAATGCAAGCAAAGATTTTTTTGGGAAATTTAATCTTAAAAATCATTGGTGTAAAGGTCAGATCAGAACTGCTAAGTTCTAAACGAGTAGTGCCTACTAGACCATTCTGATGGATACTCATATTTCATATCGCCTTCTATTTTGTTTCATTGCAGTTCAAGGGGTTATCCCCGACCGGTGGCCGTGGGAACGTGGAAATGGTGCCACGGATTCATTCATAAATGGTGACTCGTAAGCACGAGGTTTCACTGTGACTTTTCAGCGTGTCGAGGTTTACATATATACAAGCGAAAGATATTTAACCGAAAAACCGTATCCGCTTAAAAGGTATTGCGTGTGCAAATGAGCGAGGCAATGAGTGAATGTTTGCTGTAGCCCCCACGCGATGCCACGTACCTTACAAGTTTGATCAATCGTGACTAGCTCCATCTTCGAGACAAGCCTTAGAACTTAAGCAAGATGAATCTTTATGAGGTTACAAGATTGATATTAATAGTTTTAGCCAGTCATGAAGCTTTTCATCTATGTCGCGCTGAATAAATTTTTGATACAGCCTGTTACTAGGTGGCAGCAGGTGACTTGGCAGACAGCGGCATCAAAACACCGCTAGTGAATGGACGCGAAAGACACGGAAGAGGCTACATAGGAAAAGACAATGGCATGCACTGATATCAGAATATTTTCTCGCAAGATGCCAATATGTAAGTCCCCGTTTCTATATAGGGGAAAACCTTGAACGTAACGTGTGTGGCGAATTTTTAACAACAGCATAGCAGAGCGTGAGCAACGCGTTACATGTGTGCACACATATTATATTCGCACATCGATTTATTTCCATTTTGCTATTTCTTATATACCAAAATATATTTAAAGACACTTGGTATTCTGTTGTTTGTATTTCGCCTACCTAGCATTTTTTTACTGCAGATGTGTTTATTCTCCGTGTTTATCTTGCAGTCATAATAGAGGCATCAAATCACCGACGGCAGATGGAGAAGACAGAGACTGCAGGACCAAAAATTACGTTTGATTTTTTGGCTTCTGGTTATAGTACGCGTGTACTTACTTGTACATGCCCAAAAACGTATACGTGCGTAAGCATGCACGCACACAAACAGATCGCTACACACCCGTGAATACGCGTACGTGCGTAAGCATGCACGCACACAAACAGATCGCTACACACCCGTGAATACGCGTACGTGCGTAAGCATGCACGCACACAAACAGATCGCTACACACCCGTGAATACGCGTA
>NW_014577064.1:1260540-1270847 GCF_000485595.1 Priapulus caudatus | reverse complement strand
GAGATCTAGACCATTCCTGATGGGATACTCATAGTTCATATCGGCCTTCTATTTTGTTTCATTGGCAGTTAAAAGGTTATCCCCGTCCGTGGCCGGTGGAAAGCGCGTGGAAATGGTGGCCACGGATTCATTCATAAATGGTGAACGGTGTTACAGCACGAGGTTCTCACTGTGACTTTTCGAGGCGTGTTGAGGTTTACATATATACAAAGCGGTAAAGATATTTAACCGAAAAAACCGTATCCGCTTAGAAGGTATTGGCGCGTGCAAATGAGCAAGGCAATGAGTGAATGTTTGCTGTAAGCCCCCACAGCGATGCCAGCAACCTTACAAGTTGATCAATCGTGACTAGCTCCATCTTCGAGAGCAAGCCATTAGAAACTTTAGGCAAAGATGAATCTTTATGAGGTTACAAGATTGATACTTCAATTAGTTTTACCAGTGCATGAAGCTTTTCATCTATGTCGGCCTGAATAATTTTGATCAGCGCTGTTACAGTGGCGGGAGGTGATCTTGGCAGACAGGCGGCATCAAAACCCGCTAGTGACTGGACGCGAAAGACACGGAAGTGGGCTACATAGGAAAAGACAATGGATGCATCGTGATATCAGAATATCTTCTCTGCAGATCGCCAATATGTAAGTCCCGTTTTCTAATATAGGGGAAAACGCTCTTTGAACGTAACGTGTGTGGAGAATTATTTAACAACAGCATAGCAGAGGCGGGAGGAACGCGTTACATGTGTGCACACATATTATATTCGCAACATTGATTTATTTCCATGTTGCTACTTCCTATATACCAAAAATATATTTAGAAGACACTGGGGTATTCTGTTGTTTGCTATTTCGGCCTCCTAGGGCATTTATTTACTGCAGATGTGTTTATTCTCCCGTGTTTATCTTGGATCATAATAGAAAGCATCAAATCACGCCGACGCCAGATGGAGAAGACAGCAGACTGCAGGACCAAAAAATTAGCGTTGATTTTTTGGCTTCTGGTTTATAGTACAGCGGTGTACTTTACTTTGTTAGCATGCACCAAAAACGTATACGTTGCGTAAGCAATCAACGCACGACAAACAGATACTTATACACGCGCGCAAGCACGCACCGAAAGACGCCGACACAAACATAGCAGATATATCGCGCACGAGCAGGCCGCATGCGCACAAACAGATAACTTATACCGCCGCGAGGCACGGCACTCATACAACATCCAGATCATACGCCGACGAGCACGCATGCGCAACAAACAGACACTTTATACGCGCGCAAGCAACGACACAGCCGCACACAAAACATACGCGATATACGCGCAGAGCAGCATGCGCACAAACAGATAACTATAACGCGGGAGCTACGCGACAGCGAGCGACGCACGGAAATAATGCGAAAACCTCTATACGTAGCGCTAATGCTAGCTAGTATCACAGTAATCGATGTCAACTATTGTGAGAGGCGAACATGAAATGAGCACCAATGGAGGAAATTCACACGCCAGGAGGAGTGGAAGGATGCTATGGCATGCACTGGTTGTTCTAGATCTGTTACGACGAGAGAAAAAAAAAAGAAAAAAACAAAAAAAAAAAAAAGCAGTATCTGTCAACAGCTGGGAAATAATAAAATGTCAGTTGTGATGTACTGCTGGCAACTGTTTGTGAATCACATTTTTGGGATTAGAAATTGGATTCGGCCATACATCTGTGTGGTTATGTAGGAAATAATTGCAAGCAACTAACGCATAAACCTTAACCCATCTAATCCTAACCCTAACGCTAACCCTAACTCATAACCCTAATCCTAACCATCACACTAACACTAACGCGTAAATCCTAACTCTATAGCCAGCTAACGCTAACGCTAAACGCTAACCCTAATTGCCCTAAGCCTACAAGCCATAACACTAACGCCAACGCCTAACAATACGCGCTGTAAATAAGACAGTGGCCGGCATAACCATGACATTATATGTACTGTAATCTAAATCGTCATGTTTAGCAGTCGCGGCGCATCCTTTCACTGTGTTGCGTATATATAGAAGGTTGTTTGAGGTGGCGGAATAAGGAGCGAGAGTTTAATTCTGATAGCGTATAATATTAACAAGTGTGTGCACATAGTAAAACGTCGCAACGTTGTTAATAAATAGCAATTATGTTAAACCAGCCAGTATACAAATTGTGGAAAGCAACTTGGCAAAGCTACGTGGAACAGACTATGATAACATTCCGGTGGCGAGACGACTGAACAAGACTAATATTATTACTCGTCGTGTGTCGTTGCTGTCAGCGGATTTGAAACCACGCGCGAGAAAGAATTGTCTCCAGCAGAGCGAGGATTTTGTGAAATTAACGCAGGCAGTCGCGAACGTCAACGCAAATGCATAATCGCCACACGCAAATTCGGAACACAAGAGCGCGCGACGTCGCGCGCACGCACGCACGCACCGCACGCCTGGACCGCACGCGACGCCCCAACGACCACGCGACGACGCACGCACGCACCGCAAACGACCTATATGCATGCAGAATGCACGTGGAACTGAAACCGCGGGCAGACAATAAAACGTGTAGCACTAGTAGTGTTCATGTGCACTATAAATTGATATTCAAGTAATGCCACTACTGTAGTGTACTGTCTCTGGCGAATCGTCACTGCTAAGCTTATATACTGGTAACTAACGCGTATGTATCTAGGGTGGTCGTAATGTTGCGTGCGAGTATGAGTGTGCGTGTGCGTGTGCGTGTTGCGTCGTAGCGTGTGCGTGTGCGTGTGCGTGTGCAAATGTATAACGCAAGATTATTTATACATCCACATATTGCATGGCCTCTCTTTGAACAGCAGCTACGACGTGCTGCTCCATGCTTGCACCGTTGAGTAATTGTCTATAGTTGAGTGAGATTAATTATGTATTAATTATTGTAAAGTATCTATGCTTACTATATCAGTAGAATGAGTCAACTGTTTTGTTATCTTTTGGATATAATATTGATGTTCTGATTTGATATATATGTATAATTAAATAATAATAATGTAGAAAATGTTTTTTGTTGCATGAATTACTACAATGCATTGTAAATATCTACTCAATCAAAGCTTAATACTCAAATGTACAGTTCTTTGAATATATATTTAATACTGTTTTTTGAGAAGCTTTTTATTGTTGGATATTTTGCGATCACTTACGCAACGCCACACGCAGCAACTAAAATTAGGGTTCTGGCCTTTATTCGGCTTTTCCTGAATCCAATGGGTAAGATCTCGGCTGAAGGGGAGAAAATGTGGAGGAGAAGCTGGAGCCCCGAAAAATGTGGGTTCCATAAGAACGAAGCCAATGTTAGCATAAAATGAGGACATTGGAAGGTAAAATGCGTGCAACAAGGGAGTGGTAGAGACTATCTATGTAGAAGATTGAAATTGGGAGGAAAATAAAAAGAAAAGCAAAGATATTGGTCGGGGTGAGGACAAGGATCGATGGAGAGAGCTTAATTAGGTGGGTGATCAACGAGGTAAATTGAATACTTTGTTTGTTGTGGCGGTTTGCTTGGAAGTAGAGGGTGAGAAGACACAAAGTGTGAAAAGATAAAGGCGAGCAGCCTATTAGCCAAGGTAGGGCGTATAACTTTTGTTTTACGTCATCCACCTGCCGTATAGTAGCGGTAGTCCTACTACATAATTCAATGAAGGAGCGATACACCTGTTTTACTATGTGCACGTTTTTGCAATGGTGCCCTGATGTGGTGGTACCTATGTTATTTGACATTTCGACCAGCTATTCAGTTGTTGCAATGACCGGCCGACAGCGTTAATGTATTCGCGATTAGATCCGACACTTCGTGTCAGTTATCAAGCACTCAGTGTCCGGAAAGCTGTCCATGAGGGCACCGTGAACCCAGAGTCAGTGTTTCATGCGGGTAATACCAGCGCTACAATGTTGACGCATAATATACGGAAAAATACTCGTCAAGGCGTAGGTGGTGCATGGCAAGCGGGTTTAGACGTATCAAATTAAATACGGTCGTATATATACAGTCTACGATACAAGCGTAAATGCTTGTATCGCGAAGTATACAGGATTCAGCTAACAGCATCTCGGACCACAGCCAAGATGAGACTAACAGAATAGTCACGCTGCTGCTGACAGCCGTGACTCTGATTCGGGCGGAATGGGTTGGATGTCAACGACGGTTATGTCTTAATTATATAGAATGTACATGATTAGTTTTTCAATACTGGTCTGTATTTTCGCTTAATAAACTAGCATCATTTCTTTAGACTTTATAGACGATTAATGCAGACATTTAGCGTTTCGTTTCGGAAAAAGAAATAATTAGCATTCAAAGTTGAATCAAGACTAGAGATTAAAGTCAGTATTGTTTCATTAAAGATGCGGCTAATATGTATTTGTGAGCTCTGTAAAGGCGATACCTGCAAGGCAAATGGCAAGGAGTACAGCCGGGGTAGCTTTGTTCCACTCCCGGAGGGAAAATGCGAGATATGTATTTGCGAACGCCCAACCGATAACATATACTGTCAATAGTAAGCAAGTAATTGTTATGCTGTTGTTTTACTATAGTTGTGTGTAGTAGGAACTACATGCAACGCATGCAGTGCCGGGGTTGTCAACTCTCACGCATTCGGCGTGAGACTCCACGCAATTGAGGCATATCTCACGCGCTCACCATCCAGGTCTGCTAAGTATGCAGCCAGAATGCTCAATTTCAAGCTGAAAAATGCAAAAGCTTCCTGGTGTGGTTAGGGGGTTTGACGCCTCTAGGGGTTGATATTCTATACACAAATCTTACAATCACTAGTTGTAGGTACTGGGTACGCATCCATGAATATTTTATTTACATTTGTAAATACATGTGTCGCGGGGGCTGCGTGCGTCGTGTGTTGCGTGCGTGCGTGCGCGCGTGCGCGCGCGCATCTAATGCCAATTTTAGACGCATAACTATGCAAACCACCTAACCAAATTCCATATGTCTTCCCTTGAAAATGCCACGGAGTTTGTATGTATTATATATACTTTTTCATTATCATTATGCTTATATCGTGTATTTCAGCTGCCACACGAGGATGTTACACTGGGAAGGAAGGCCTGTAACATTCGCTATGGAGCAGTGTTGCACGCTCACAGATGAAACACCAGAGACGGGTTTTCCAAGCTGCTGCCCTGAGTGGAAATGCGACAACGATTGTCTGAAGACGATTATTTAAATTCTGCCTTCCTTAAAAGATATATGGAGAAAATATTGGGGCATGATTATACAAGTGTTTAATGAATTTGTTTTAAACCGTTTTGCTGACATTTTTAACTGTCGTCTCTCACAAAAATCCGTTGTTTCATAATAAGAAATTATTGTCATAAATCAGTCATGAATTCAATTCAGTCAAATAGTCATAGTTATTGTTATAAATCATTTGCTGTACACTCTGGCTTCACACGTCGCTATACATATAAGAAACGCAGACGCAAGTTTAAAATACGCGCTAAATATCGGGATGACATTAGATTGTTAAAGTATAAGGTATTGGGGTTATAACTTGTGTTTATAAAGCTTTTTAATAACAATTCATCGTAACAGAACATACTGCTCTATAAAATGCGACTAAATATAACATTTAAACTGTTATTGGAAATTTTAACTTTCCCGTAGTCAAGTTTTGCGTAGCCACGTTACTGCATCATTGAAAATCTACGTTTTAATTAAAATCGTGTAAAGCGAATTCAATTTTCCTACCGCGACGGGATATATACATAAGGATTTCTAAACACCTGAGTAAAATATTGTGAGTACTGTGTGCATTAAACCTCATGAATTAAGAATGTTAAATGTAATAAAATCTTGGTTTTTTCCCAGTTTATCAAAAGGAACACACAATTTTCGTCCGTTACTTACCGAGCCGACCGGTATAAACAGAATATATATATATATATATATATATATGGAGTGTGTGGTGTGTGTGTGTGTGTGTGTGTGTGTGTGTGTCGTGTGTGTGTGTGTGTGTGTGTGTGTGTGTGTGTGTGTGTGTGTGTGTGTGTGCGTGCGTGTGTGCGTGCGTGTGCGTGTGCGTGTGCGATTATTTGAGAGAGTGGAGCCGTAGGCCTAGCGTACATTCTCAAGTTAGCCATATGCCTACGGCTTTGCACTCTCTTACGGCATGCATAAGTTAGTGCATGTGTACGTTAGCGCACACACGTGTACAGGTTCTAGGCCTGAGCAAATTGTTACAGTAGGTATTTCCTGGATCAATTGAAATACTACGAGGGAGGACTATTTTACAGTGGCATGAAATAAACCAAATGTACAAAAATAAGGCCGAATGGGTGAACTTCGTTTATCATATATATGGCAACTATTTAGAGAGAATTGTGTGTTATTAGACTCTATGGCATAGGCAGCTCTGTGTCAAATTTTTAAAGAAATTATTTAAATGTCATTTTAACTTTTAACTAGTAAATAGCCACGAGTAACTTTAACAATTATGAGGCGCCTAGACGTTCAAGATTTTACTGTAGCAGCAGTAGACGTGCGCTCGCACATACCCAAACGAAAAGCAATAGTATTTTGTTGAAATTATCCTTGTAAAATATAATAAAAAATAAATTCCGATCTGACTTTAATAATAATACGGTGTCCATTTTTCAGCAGAATTATCGCTAATGAAATATAAATCTGCCTGTGTGCGCGTGTCTGTGCCCAAACCATATAACTGGATCATCAAGGTTTACTATATCTATCTCCATACTCCAAACAATCGATGACATCCATATTTCGCAACGGGCACTACAGATCTGATAGGCGAAACAAAATATCACGCTGCGCTGACATCACGCCGGCTGCCTAGGTTATGACGTATTTACGTATGATCGCTGACGTGGACAATTTTTTATCCGCAAACGCTTTGAAGAGTCAAGTGAAATACATGCAGCTATCAACACAGAATCGAGACACAAGATGGTAGTATCGCGCGGTTACTAAACTGTTGGCCATGTGAACTTGATGTGGAATATTTATAGATGTCAAACAGGCAGAACTAACGTACTCTTTTCTGTGATGTCATAGCATTGCCTCGCTGCTGCAATAATGTAAGAAATGCATACACTGCAGTTGCTAATATTTACTATACATGTTACTATTCGATCGCATGATAACGACAGTGCTCGACCCGGCGACCATTATTGAGTATATTTACGCACGTATAGACTATCTACGGCCGACAGAAAACTAGTTGATCGCCTAGACATTAGACCTTA
This sequence comes from Priapulus caudatus, assembly GCF_000485595.1. NCBI lineage: Eukaryota > Metazoa > Priapulida > Priapulimorpha > Priapulimorphida > Priapulidae > Priapulus > Priapulus caudatus. The sequence continues at coordinate 1,263,587 of NW_014577064.1, read as the reverse complement.
ACTGGTAATGTCTCCCTTTGATGTTATCAGGAGTTAATGAAGACAATGGTTTGTCTTCATTAACTCCTGACGTTATTAGTGCTATATTATTTCTTCTTGGATGTATTGCGCGCGTCTGTCTGTGTTGTGTCACGAGCGTTAGATGACGTTATATAGAACACCGAGTAATGCTTTTTATTAGAATGCGTTAACCGCTGCACTTTCGTTGTAAAAATGCGCCAAAAATTATGCTATTGCAAGAGAAAATGCATGCTTAATATAATACCTTCAATCCACTTACCACCGCTGGGCGAAGAACGCGTCGGCGCAAGGCGTCGGCAACATCTACTAGGCGGCGTCCGGCCGCCGACGGTTGCTCTAGCTGCTGGTGTTCGTCGCACATAAGCATGCGAATAAGTTTGGAACCCGTGAGCCGGTCGTCAGGGGGCGCCAAAAGCTCGCGAAGATGCACTGTCGAAGCGACACCAGACACTGGCAAATCGTTCACCGAAGCCAAACTTTGTGACCAAGTGGTTACAACAGCTTGGTTGTAAATGATGTGTTACGTCCGTGGTTAAATATTGCTAGACCGACTAATCTGCTGACAATTTCCGCTGTGTGTCTACCTAAACATGTCGAGTTGTCACCTCTAATAATATTAATTGTTGTAAAATGTTTGTTGCAATTTTTTGCAATTTGTATATTATACACCATAGAAATTTCGTGACGTAGACAATTTAACATGGCTGAAAATAGGATTCCTATGTTACACAAACTGCCTGTATAGCATTTATAAGAAGAACGTAATAATATTTTCTGGAAGTTATACTTTCGAGATAGAGACGGCATGGCATAGAAGATCTCTTTCCGAACCTTTCAATAGCCGTGCCACATTTATTTGATGCATGGCAGGGTATCGGTATTTACGCATGCACAGTATCTGCAAAATTCAATAAATTTTGTAGAAATTATACTTTTAAATTAGATAGCGCATACTCAATGCAGTAGATTGCTATTAAAAAATAAATCGCGATGTCTCACTCGGGATGTTGACAAAATACTGATGTGAAACACTTGTACAAGTGTGAGTTTGTATCCCAGCTATGGCTCTACGTGATCAATCGTCTCACACGATGGCAGCACCTGCCAACCTCCTGATTTAACGTTATAAATATTCGTCAAAACTACGGCAAATACCCCCCCCCCTCCATAATATACTGCGTGATAAAGTGAACACTGTGAAATGGGTAGTTGGTGGTTTGTATTCCCAGATAGTCGCTAACACTAAGAAGCTCAGTTCTCGTCGTAGTTGTATCGAGAAATTGTTCGTGTGAGCGACCTTTACATGTATCGCCCTGCCCGTTCCTAATCGTGGCCACGGCGTAGGCATTGGCTGCGTGTAACCTTAGACCTCATCATTACACAGACTATCATAAGTTCTACCATTAGGAACCTGAGTATAACACAGAATTAGAATGCAAAAGCCGCCATTGTGTCACATATATACTGCTACGTGTTATAGAGCAACACCACGTACTACGTTTGTAATGATATTATCAGGAGTAAGATATTATAGGATCCTATATTATCTTACTCCTGATATTATAGTTAACTGTTCTTCCGGTGACTCAATTTATATAATCTCATTAATAAGATATCTAGTATAGTCCATCTAGTATATTCTTCTAGTTAGCAATACGGGTTAGGATTTGGAAATACTTCGCATACAGTTTCAGAAGCGTCGCCAATGATGGGACGTATCGAAGACATCTCTTAGAATTCGATCAGATTTCACACCTGATCACCTTGGCCACCCGTATATTAATTTTTAATTGCCAGTATAACACACAGAAACCCTACATGGTGTTATACTGTGGTTTTATTCACTTTTGCATAATGAGTTTTTAAACACCACATTCAGTAATATATGTATTAGTTATAACGTAATTATTCAGATAACTATCGCCTATCCTAATTATATCACTTCATATAAATATTAATTACAGGGATGCATGAGTCCGACATTGCGGCTCCATCGTATATGAGCTAGTGTGTATATGCGTGTAATTAACATCCCGCTATAACTTTTGTTGAAGCGAGAAATGCTAGAGATCAGAGAGAAATTAGGCAATGTGTATAATGCAAGACGAGCGGGAAGAGTAGCAAGAGGAGAGAGAGACACACACACACAGAGAGAGAGAGAGAGGGAGAGAGAGAGAGAAGAGAGAGAAAGATGAAAGAAAGAGAAAGGAAGAGAGAGAGAGAAGAGAGAGAGAGAGAGAAAGAGAGAGAGAGAGAGAGAGAGAGAAAGAGAGAAAGAGAGAGAGAGAGAGAGGAGAGAGAGAGAAGCGAGAGAGAAGAGAGAGAGAGAGAGAGAGAGAGAGAGAGAGAGAGAGAGAGAGAGAAAAGAGGAGAGAGGAGGAGAGGAGGAAAGCAGAGAGAGAATCTCTGTGTGAGACTGATCGAAAATATTTCCTATTAATAATACTATAAATTCCGACGAATCTCGCGTTGTCAATAGGGATTCCGCGTATGCTATGTAAGGATAGCTATTATATTATTTTCGAAATTTAGAATTATTTATTAATGAAAATTGCATTTAAAATACGCCCACTAGGTATGATTACACGTAAACCACATTCCTGCTACAGTAATACGTTTTATGTGACAGCTAGTATTACTATCAAATATTAATATAAAGTTTTCATGATATTACGATTTTAGCACATTAGCACCAATTATTTAATTAATAATCAGACGCTCGTTCGCGCGTTGGCGATAATAAAGCAATCGATCGATCAATCAACGAATAAACAGAACAATCAGCAAAACAACTTCCAAATAACTCGGCATCAATCAAGCCGAACTAATCAGTTGGATTCCGAAATAGATTCACCCATCTATCCTATAGATTCACCCATCTATCCACCCATCGATTCCACCCATCATCCCGCAGGGTGTGTCTGCAACGCCGCTTTGATCGGGGTAGGAACATGTCTCAAAAATCGTAACCATGTCGCTATTTCGTCAAAAAACCATCTCTTTTTCTAAGCGACTATTGAAGTTTC
>NW_014577064.1:1250540-1255540 GCF_000485595.1 Priapulus caudatus | reverse complement strand
TAGAATAAGGGATCTGATCTAGCACATCGATGTTGGAGACGTGCGGTTTCTGTACAAAGTGGGGCGTTTCCATGACGATGGACTTCAACTCTATTTTCGTTGGAGAATGACGCCAGATCTATCAAACCAGATCATCTTCTGTTCCAGTAAGCTTCATCGTCAGCCTGGAAGGTAGAGAATGACTTTAATAAATAATAGTATATCGCGTATATTCGCTATTATATAGTGTTACTCGTTGTCATCGTATCATTACGAGCACCTGACATCGGTATGACGTTATACAAATAAAATGACAATTATACCTATTACAGGAGTTTTCCACCCCAGGAAGCAATAGCATCATAGAATCTTGGGCGGCGTTGCCGGTGCAAACAGAACCACACACAGAGCAGCCGTAGACGTGTGTCTAGGCGGGGTATCTTAAAACTAATTCCTCTCAGACAAGCTCTTTAAACAAGAAAAATTAACCTTTAAAGCCTATCGCTTTTTGCCTTAACGAGTCTCGCACACATTCGGTATTCCAAAACTATCGCGCACAATGAAACCCCACCACGCGTTAGTATGAGTACTAGTTAAGGAGCATAGTTGATAAACCTACCTGCGCCGGCCCCATTCGCTTGCCGTATCTGAAAAACACAAGATGTATATCATTACCTCATAGCATAGATAGCAAGAACATTTCGCGACGGGAACTTAGAGACCATGTTTATAGTAATGAAGGTGTTATGTAGAGCCTATAAGATGCACTTGACGGTCTTGTAATCGGTACGTTCGTAGGTGCCCCGTATACTTGCGATTTTGCAAATGTGCAATTTATTGGGGAATTACGCGCTAGTTAGGTAGAAATAAATCGTACTCGCCAACTCTTTACGAGCAAACCTTTACAGGGGATTGATGCTCGAAATGTAGTGTTACGTGGAATGCGTTTGCGCTAACCATGTGGCTTGTGCTGTATACGTGTTTTTACTCGTGCCATAATGTGAAGTCGAACTAACGGCGCAACACGCAGACAGAAGAGCGGGCCGGTTCGCGACGGTGTATGCGTCATAAATCATCAATTGCATCAATTCAAATGCATCAATATCATTTCACACCGGACACAAGTTGTCGGTAATAATCATAAGTAGTCATGCGGTAAGCAGAGCAGAGTGATAGAGAGAAATGGGGGTGAGGGAGAGTGGGAAGAGAACGCGAGAAGAAGAGAGAAAGAGATGGGACGCGAGAGAGAAAAGCAGTCAAGGAGAGAGAGGGGGAGATAGCGGGAGAGGGGAGAATAACAAGGACATTATCAACTGTCATTCGAATACCGTTGTGTCAGCAACCATATCATTTACAGCGGGAGAACTCCTTCTCCCGCGGATGTGCCGTCACACTAATCGTATACTTTCTCTTACTCATTTACGCTCAAATAATCCCGAACGCTTTTCTGATTATAGGTTTGCTGATTGCGCATTCTCTCGAGCGTTGATTTTAATTTCAAGGGGTGATGATTATAGATACATGCATGCGCCCAGCTGGGTTATAAACGTTTTCTTGCAGATTTCCGCAAAAAAGGCACTGCATGTAAACGATGGAAAATGAAGAATAGAAAGGAGAAGAAAACGTGAGGAACATTACATGAAACTAGAAGAAGACGAAAAAGAAGACGTAGAAAACGACGAAATGAAAGTAGAAGAGAAAAAAACAGAAGAAGAAGAAGAAGAAGAAGACGAAAAAGAAGACGTAGAAAACGACGAAATGAAAGTAGAAGAGAAAAAAACAGAAGAAGAAGAAGAAGAAGAAGAAGAAGAAGAAGAAGAAGATGATGATGATGATGATGATGATGATGATGATGATGATGAAAAAGCAGAGGAAGTGGATGAGGAGAAAATGCAGGAAGAGTAGAAGAAGAAGAAAAAGAAAAGGACGGAAAGGCGGTAAAGAAAGAAGATAAGGAAGGACAAGAGGTAAAATAAGAATAGTATTTCAAAATTAAATAAATTTATTCAGCGTTCTGCTCTCTCTCTCTCTCTCTCTCTCTCTCTCTCTCTCTCTCTCTCTCTCTCTCTCTCTCTCTCTCTCCCCCCCTTCCTCCCTCTCTCTCTCTTCTCTCTCTCTCTCTCTTCTCTCTCTCTCTCTCTCTTCTCCTCTCTTCCCTCTCCGCTCTCTCATCACTCTCCTCTCTCTCTCTCTCCATCTCTCCATCTTATCTCCCCTCGCTACTCTCCCATACTCCTCTCCTCTCTCTCCTACTCTCGTCTCTCCGGTCTCTCCGGACCCGCAAACTCTCTCTCTCTCTCTAATAAATTAATAAAGCCAACCCGGCAACTGGATAGCTGATGCGACGCGTGGTGTGAGAACGCTCGCCAACAGTAGCGCTCTCTGGCGGCACCAAAATCTCTAATTATCGATAGTTACGACGTTCATTCATCACCGTGCGGCATCGTAATTGCGATCCTACGATGCCAACGTAAAAGCTTCACTCAGTAATTAGTCAATGGCGAGACATATATACATGCATATTAACCTCATTGCGCTCTTATTGTGAATTTTGAGATCGATGAGCGAGCGAATGATGGATGCGCTTGCAATGTTGGCACAGGTGCGAAATGCAATATGCGGGTTGTCGGTCACACCCACCACGATAGCCGCTTCAAGCTCGCTGATTTCGCCACCTAGTGGCCTATCGCTCGCGCAATAAAGTAATTTCAATAATCTTATTAAAGGTTGATAAACATCATTGAAGCTCCATTTGTAAGCGTTTATGCTGTTCCCACGACCCGGCAGCTCGGTCCTCTGTTTATTGAAATTGCTTCTATAGCAAGCTGCCGCCGCGCGTGTTGTCGAGTAATGGCGCTCAACGCTCCGACTAGGACACATTTAGGTAGAAAGCGTCTCCAACGCTGATCATTGGTTCGTGGTTTTCTTGAACCCGTTTCACCGGAATGCCGCATCTGGTTATACTAAGTGGGCGAAGTAAGGCGACGACAGCTACAAGCAATTGATTATGTACGTTCGTGACCTTTTCACTCCGACCGTTTGCCGAACATTCACGATTTTATTGAGTTATCTTCGAGTATCCGATCCTGTTTGCCAAAAAAAGTGTACTATTTGCTCTTGAAGTCATGTACTGACTGTTCGTCGCCCATCGTGCAAACAAAATTAAATTGAGTTGTGCGCACCTAAAACTAAATGTTTCCTAACTTTGCGGTAGTCGGAAGTCGAAGTTCGTAATTTGGAACGGCTCCGGGAAATTACGAAGCCTTGTGAAAATTGCTATATAAACACGATTTAGTGGAAAGCGGGCCGCCGAAAAAATGGCTGAACTGGTCGCGTAGCTTGATGGGTTTGCGGCGCGACCCGGGTTCCGGGATTGTTTCCGCTTGTGAGAAACCACCTTGTGCTAATATGGAGAGGTGGTAAGCCAATAAGGAGAAGAGGAGATAAGATGCTGTGTGGCTGAGTGCACCTCTTTCAAGCAACACGCATGAGCAAGGGAGACATTAGTTACACGTTAATATTAGAGTCGAGAAAGACGTGTGCACATATAATCATAGGCAGCGGAATTTGTATATTTGTATGTGTAAAATATTACTACGCCACACATAAGTAACCTACTAAGGGCATCGATGTGAAATAAATAATAATTATGAATTCAGCGCAAACGGCGTTAACACTTCTTTGTAATTTACTAACGCATAAATACCCGCGTAGCACCGCATTCAGCTGCAAACCACGTAATATTCATGAGGATTCGCATAATAATGTCATTATTTGCTTGGGAACGAGCAGAGGTGGGATTCCGAGTTGAATTGCCAGTATTTGGACAACGTCGCGGCCGCTCGGCTATCTATTCCACGCACGGTCGAGTGCAGGCTAGCGTCTTTCACAACAGCGTTTCTCGTTAGCGATGCGCCTGGACAATATAGCGCCGAGTGTGGACATCGTTTATTATTTATCGATCAGGTGTGTCCTCGGCACTCGTAATGCAGCGCGGCACTTCAAACATGCTGAACAAAGCTTGCCCGCGAGGACGAGTAAATAAACAGCGCGGAATTCGTTTGGTGGGGGAAAACGAAGCTAGATGCTGGTGCAGGTATACGCCGGAGAGTGATGACGGTTACGACACGGAGCCAAGAGCGTGCGATCTCCTCTGACCTCATGTATCCTAGTGTGAACTCGTGCGATACCGTGGGAGATCGGACGAGCTTACGTGAGAATCTCGTGGCCGCGCGTCATCAGCTGACCAGCGTGAGAACATAATGTGATCCTGAACGGCAGGAGTTGATGCTCATTATATACTCCTCACCTCTAACACATGAACTATCGTGCCGAAGACACACCTAATCGATAAATAATAAACGTTGTCCACACGTGCCGCTATATTGTCCATACGCATCGCTAACGAGAAACGTCGTTGTGAAAGACGCTCGACCGTGCGTGGAATAGATAGCCGAGCGGCCGCGAGGTTGTCCAAATACTGGCAATTCACTATACGGCTCACCGCCGAACACATGAACTATCGGCGAATAGTGATGGCTTCTCACCGATAAACGTCACTTCCGCCTTCTTTCGGTTTCGATGTCAAATTAATTGTGCCACAGAAGCTATGATGCTTAAGCTCCCGGACGCAATAGCTGGCTGCTCATGGCAAATGATCGCTGTTCAGGCGCCACCGTTTGACAGTAATTAGAATGTATGATTAAGTGATATTAACCAGATGCCGCTTAATGAATCACCTAGGAGTCAACCGGCCAGAGATCTGTTTCCTTGACTTGTTCTTCCTAGCTACCGCGTGCGCGCGTCAAATACGCCGCTACAGAGAGTGGGAAGAGAAAGTGAGAGGGGAGCCGGAGTGAGAGAGAGAGAGAGAGAGAGAATCTCTATAGAAGCCTGATCTCTGCGGGTCTCTGTGTGATTCTATGTGATATTTCCTATTAATAATACTATAAATTCCGACGAATCTCGCGTTGTCAATAGGGATTCCGCGTATGCTATGTAAGGATAGCTACATACACACA
>NW_014577064.1:1247816-1249439 GCF_000485595.1 Priapulus caudatus | reverse complement strand
ATTTGGATGCGTTTATCACAACTGAAACTCACGCGTCTACGATTTTACAGGTTGCGTAAATATAATGATGCTATTCGGCTAGCATGGACAGCGTGCCATTAAAGTTGAGCGATGTATAGAGAGAGAGAGAGAGAGAGAGAGAGAGAGAGAGAGAGAGAGAGAGCGAGAGAGAGCGGGGGGGGGGGTTTAATGTCGCATAGTTAACAGCAATAATTTCAGTATGGCGTTAGGCTGAAAAACTCGCGGGGTCATGGGAAATCTAGGTCTGTTCTGGAGCCTACGATAGCATGCAAGAATATTTTCAGCGTGGTCATTCGAGCGTCGGCTAGCTTACCGTGGTCGGGAAAGAGTCGCCCACTTCCTTTCCATCTCTTGCAAGTACTTGAGTGCTGCATCGGCGTTGGCAAACTGCCGGGACATGCCGTCAGGTTGCGCTGCACTCGTCTTAAAGAACTCTGACGCCACCAAGAGCACGCAGAAGGTAAGAACGAGACACTTGAATTCGAATTTTGCCATTTTTGCTGAAAGAAAAACATAGCAATATGTAGTCGAGCAATATTTCCACCAGGCTGTTCTTGTCCATAACGTCATTCTATTGACGAAATTCAATTAGTAATCCTCGTTGAATGTAAGAAATCCTCAAGCGACAGCCACAAAGAATACGGATATTTTATTATCCGGAGAGCGAGTCTACTACGATTGACTATACGTGCTGCTGTATATTCCGCAGATATATTCGCTATAGGTATATAGCCGCCAACAAACTTGTAGGTTGTGTTTATAATCGCGGTTGCTATTCGTCATACGCTTTGTCGATTGACGATAATTATCTCCTATTTTGCATAGTCATATATCTGTGTATCTGGCATGAGGTGGGCGGGCGTACGTGCGTGCGTGCGTGCGTGCGTGTGTGCATGCGCGTTCGTGTGTAAAGCAATGCGAGAGTATAGATGTTGTGCGATATCGTCTTTAGACTACGTTTTTTTACTGGCGGAATACGATCTGCAGCTTCTTGCGCGAGACGGTTTTTACCATCTGCATCGAAATTCTATTAATTTGCTTTGAGCGCGAGATCGCATCGCAGTGGTGTGGGTTTCGTTTATACAAAGCATCGGCTGCCCTCCCCTACTCCCCTTCCACGCTCGGTAAAATCTAATTGTCTCAATGTCTAAACGATGTCATGCGAACGATCGCGCGCCGTAGATAGATTTCACGGGCCGGCTTCATGGTTGAGCTGACGCTAGCACCGAGGGCGACACACGCACGCACGCACGCACGCACACACGCACGCATGCATACTGGCTCGCACACACGCACGTACATGCGCATGCGCGCACGTACATACGCATGCACGCACGCACACGTGCACGTATGCACGCATATACGCACGCACGCATTCACGCACATAAACAGATACGCAGGTAAGCAGACGAGTATTCCAGCCGACAGTCACGCACGCACGCACGCCCGCACGCACGCACGCATGCATACACGTAAACAGGCAGATACGTTGCAATTCAAGCAGGGTCGCACGCATGCAACACGGCAACACGGGATAGTTAGGACAAATTGCAAGGCTCCTGAGACGTGTGTCAGACGCGTAAGTCATAATGGTCGTTCGCA
>NW_014577064.1:1235853-1247753 GCF_000485595.1 Priapulus caudatus | reverse complement strand
TATATATGCGCGCCGCGCTATGCTATATCTAGCTACATCACCCGTCGCTCACATTAAAATTAATCAAAGGAAAGTTCAAACTATTACGGAATCGTTTTGCATAATTTGCAGCGCCGACGGCGAGAACCGATATAATAACTCAGCACGCTAAATTGCTTAGCGCTTGAAGTTGTCCATGGCAGTATCTGAAATCGATGGCGTATTAAATTATCCTTCATTGCTTTTCAATTTAATTGTAGACATAATTCCGTTTGCCACGTAAGACGGTCCGAGCGTATTGCACCTTTATCATGCTATTCTCATAACCACGGCATATTTTAAATATCGCCAGTGTGGCACAAATGACATGGGTTTACCGACTCCGTGTGACGTCCTAGCTCAAGAGATGTCGCTCTCGCCCCGCCACACCGCGTACCGTGCGCCCACCAGCTCCTCAGACATTCCTACCCTTGCTCTATACCGTCTTAAGGTTTACGTAAGGGAACTCTACTGTTCCACATCACCTTAGTTCCGCTGCACTTACGAAAGGCCAAGACTTCACAGATGTGGCAAGTTGTAGCTTATACTATCGTTGTCAACGATGTTGTTATTATTATAGCATTTCCTCTTGAGTTTGATGTTGCTTTTCCTGCCGTCGTCATTGCCAATATTGCCATCATTGTTGTTATTGTTTGTGTTGCTTCCATGGTCGTTGTTTCCGTTGTTGCGCATGTTATTGTTATTATTATTGTTATTATTATCAATATTATTATCATCATTATTTTCGTCTACTTCTTCTTCCTCTTCTGCTTCGGCATCTGCTGCTACTGCGTTTTATTTGTCCTATTCTTTTTCTTGATGTTGTTTTCGTCGTATTTCGTGCGTAACCGTTCGTCAGTATTAGCCGTTGTTGCAGTGGTGAGTCGGGCCACGGTGGCAGCAATCGCACGTCTTAAATGCGGGTTAATTGGGAGTGAGATATTAGTCGCACCGGCGCGCAGCACGCTAATGTACGCACATACACAAGCGCCCGGCCATAAACATGCGCGCTTTGATACGACAGAGATGGAGTGGCGAGCTCACTCAACCGCTTAATTATACTGCACAACAGTAAAAGAATGCCTTATACTACTGCTAATGGGCGCCTTCTCCGTTGATATGGCTTCTCTGCATATAGAGATTATCTCAGGTGGCATGGAACCCGTGCGCATGCGGGAGGGGCACCTTTGATTAGAGGGTGTGCCGCCGACGCTTTTAACGGTCGGTGAAATCACTGGAACCGAGGCACATCTTTGTAAGGCGACCCGAGGACGCGGTTAGCGTCGAGTATTTGGCATATCTCTAGAGCGCAGAAATAGATAATGGCAGGCTCTCTCTGTCAGCCGTTGCCAACCATGCAGCCTGCGGGTGCTAATTATGTCACTATAGTCATGGCTAATGTTATAAATAAATATCTCTGAATTAGCTCGAAGTATTAGTGCCTGCGGGGTGTATATATTTAATTTAAAATTAGGACCACGTCTATATTGCGAAGACCACGCACAAGCAGGCGCGAGCGACAGCGGAGAAAACTGACAATAAAATTCCATTTCCCCGCAGAACCAGGGTTTGCTGTTGCCAAGAAAGCTAGACCAACAGCAATTACTGCAAGATTGCGCTATAAATCTATGAGTGGTCGATGCACATTGATGCCAACTAACTCTCCTGACACGAGTAGCCGTTTAATGCGGTTATGCGTAAATAATTATTTAAAGGCCTATTTGTGCTAATTCCTGTGAGATGCAGATTCTCATTTGCGCACTGGGGAACGTGCTGGCTATTATGCGGTCCTCCCAAAAGTAATTTCCGTATCGTTAAAGTTTGATGATGTGGAATGCGATGTTGATTATAGGTGATGTATCGTAATTTGACTTGCTCGTTGTAGGCTGCTGCTAGTCTACATGCCTATCCCGCTGGTATATATATATATATAATATACCGACGGAACCAGCAAAAATACGGTGGTATCTAGATAATACATTTTTAATTTCATATAAATTCGCTCTCTCAAAATTTATTGCGGCTGATTGCGTCCAGGCTTGCTTTCGCTGTTGTCGGGTTTCCAACGAGAATACAGATGATTCGCAGATGGGAATATAGTTTTTCAGTGGCTACAGATAGTTTGTTGGCGGACAGACAACAATTATGTCATCAATTTGTTAGGAATGCGTCGAGTATAGGCCCCCCAACGAATGAAAATGGGAAATGAAACGGACACAACCTAAATAGCATCCATCAAAGTATATATGGCCATATAGCCTCACTCTCACGGCGCTCTCGCACGCAGTATCTACAGTTCTGCAGATTTAAAAACAACTCAGTTCAAATTGTGGATTGACATATTGCCGGTTCGCGAGGTGTGACGGCAATGCCACCGCTCATAGGAAGGCATTCGATGTGAATTTGTGAATTGGAAGGCCCATGTGGGGTGGCGCGGAGAAACGGCGAAGCGCGACTAAAGCATAATAATTATTGACACACAGACGGACCCGAAATCTAGATCCCGCATTCATCTCTCGTATTAATCGCGTCATGTGCGCATGAACGTGCGTGCATAGAGACGCTAGTGAACAAGAGACGCTAGACATAGAGAGCATAGAGACGCTCGTGATGTTCAACTAATGATAAATGACAGATCATTTTGCCACACACGCACGCACACACACACATATATATAATATATAATATATATATATATATACATATATATATATATATATACTACGTGCACTAACCACCAAAATCATGCACAGCAACAATTAAACATTATACCAAAAAAACATAAAACAAACAACTTTTTCATTTCCATTAATAATTATTTAACTCTATACCTAAACAACAACATTTCTAAGTTCTAGTTCTATAGTAACACTATAGTCATTACTGTATATGCTGTGATTACACACACCCAGTTTCAGCTAGCGCATAAACTGTTTGTTTTTGAACTAATACGCGCAGAATGTATGGGAACCCCGATTACGTGCGGTACTAATGTTTGCGGGTTTGTTGAATTGAACATAATAAATCCTAGGTATGGATTAAGGTCAACGAACGTTGGATTTCGAATAATTTAGCCATACACACTGCTTTGTTTTTATTCACTCCTATAATATATATATATAATATATATATATATATATTAGAAAGCATGTGTGTGTGTGCGATGCCCATGTTACAGGGAGAAGCTAGAACACTTGCCCACGTTTCTTACGCGTGTGATGAGGCCGCGTCACACTTTATACCTTTACACGTCGGCCGCCACTCTTCACAGATTCGATGCGACGTTTGCCTCGCTAATATACGAGGGTTCTTACGGCGATAATCTGCTTATAACCTGCTTGTGATCTCACGCAGAGTCGTATGTCTGCATTAAGTCCATCAATCCGTCCTTCTCGACATCTTACCTCGCGCATCAGGCGCTTTGCTGTAAGCGCCCTTGCTACCGCGCTGGCGATGTAATCCGATTATTGTCGCCTTAATTCTCATCCCGCACGCTCTCGCGTACGTAGAGGAACACGTAAAGTGGCCTTCACCTATCATATAAGAATCGCGTCCTCTACTATCTCTCTCACGTTACATTAATACAGGCGAGAGTCACCGGAATTCGATATTCGTGTGATATTTAATGAGAAATCGACAAAGTTCTCGACTTTTTTCGTCGTTGAGAAGCGAGCATGCATGACGCTCGATCGCGTAACTGATCGTCAGACTAAATCATTCATATCGTCGATGGCAAAATCAATCGCCGAGCCGACATCAGAACTCGTGCAGCGTCGGACTTGTACAAAAAACGAGAAGTAATGAAATCGAAAGTAAAATGTAATTTGGTTTCGTAAATGTCACAGCGGCGGAGTGTTTCGCAGCGCCTAATGTGCTTGATCGTGACGTCACTCAGGGTCGCTCGCTCCACTTGGTGCGCGCTCTGTCGTTTCCGACACGACCGCGGTGGAATTTTTTGCATTGATCAATTTAATATCGTGATGGACGGCCATTGAGATGTGTACCTTCAAAATATTTGCGCGTCCGCGATGACAACGGCGAACAAGGGCGGTTCAGCCGTAATCATGTCGTACCTTGACCAATATTGGCGCTAGCAGTTTGGACAACACGTCGTCCAATATCACAGATTGCGTAGACACTTGACAATGCCACGTAGGGAGTGACTAGATTAGATGGAGGGGAAACAAGAATATAGAGAGCTTGAGAGTATAACATAGACACATAAAGAGAGCGCGTGAGAGAGGAGGGAAAGAGCAAGAGCGAGAGATAGGGGGAGAAAAAGAGGAAGAGTGAGACATACGGAGACAAAAAGAAAAAGAGAGTGAGGGGGAGAGCGCGAGTTGTATTGCCCGTAGCTTGGCAGGCACAATTGTATGAAAGGAACATGTTTCACGGTAGATAGATTGAGTTGCATTTACACAGGGTCACGTGTCTACCTTACGGATAAAGACTTTTGCAAAAATACGTAACATGAAAACATAATTATAACCACTTAATTTATAACGGTAGATACGTTTTCACTACGGCGTTTGCACGAACATTGGCGGTTTTTGTTAATATCATCCGATTCACGCGATACCTTATTGGTTTTAAACTTACATGATTTTCGAATCTAATTCCGACGAAGAAATATTGCCCAAAGTACATAGATTGAGGTTTATTTACACACTAACACGGCATCACGTGTCTAAATTCGTGCTAGAGGTTTATACTTTAAGAACGAAACACGAAAATACAAAAAAAAACACTTATTCTTACGGTAGATACTTTTTCCATATTTTTATTTTTCACGTTTGTGTATTTTGCCTGTGCTAGTTGAGCTAGCAAAGTGCAAGTAGCTGTGTTTGTGGTGCGTCGCTGGGTAACGAACGATATGAAAGGGGATTAAAATGTTATCATAATTTGTACATTTTATCATATCAATTGATCGCAAGCGTGAGATTGGCTTATTCCCCGAAACGAACAGACGATTGCATCGCGTTTTATTAAATGTGTTTTGTAAGCGCCAGTAAAATGTAATCTCTCGATGTTATCGCCATGAGAGACTCACCCGCGCCGAAAATATTCACTAAATTATTTGGCATGCGCAGCGGTCGTGTCGGGGTATCATGGCGCTGCGAGCGTTGATGATGCATTGCGAAGGTTCGTGCGCAAAATGTGTATCGTAGAGGCACTGCCGCAATAACCGCAGAAATATTACACATGATAGAATCTTATCATTTGTAAATATTCATCTGATATAGACCATCTAGTGCATTGCCATGCATGTCAACAACAGACCCTAGCTGCTATAATGAATCCCTACCGCCGGTGCGTAACCGCAGGAGCACGTCCAAGGGGCAGACGCGCGTGCGCAACAACGCGTCTCTGTCTTGCTCTTATCGTGTCGGTGCTTCGCCCATCATGGCGCGACTTTTAAGCAGCGGCTTACTCTACGCGCTCTTGCAATGTCCACATTAGGCTTTATGGCTCATAGTAGTGATATACGACAGCGCTAGCAGCACGCCACGCGAGCGGTGAGCGGGAGAAATACACAGCCGGGGAATATTATCGAAAAGATGAAAAAAGTGGATGCAGCGAGGCGGGGACGCTGTAGTCGTATATCAACCGACATCTTGTCTCTTGACGGGTTGTAACGCTAAGTACGTCACTGCCGAGTCACCTTGATAGGCAAGACAGCGGGTGGGGGGGGGGGGGGGGGGTGAAAGATGGAGCAGAAATCGTGAAAACCTGTGATAGACTGGAAAACTCGATGAGATTGCGAAGTGAAGTTGTCTGCGGATGCGCCTAGCTAAGCGAAAGCGTAAACGTTGTCTAATAGAGAACTTGCGAACTATTTTCTCTGTATTTTTATACTCTGCCCGTTAGGTTCTTCTCATTAATATTTAATTGCGAAGATCGCTGGCGAAGAAAGTCGTTCGACTAATTGGATTAAACTTTTCGTACTTACGCGTGGCTTAGCTACCCGACGTTATATAAAGACTACGTGCTCCTTGTAGCGTGATGGTTGATGTTGCTGGTCGTTACTTTCCTACACTGTTCTCGTAGGGTTACGCAAGCGGAAATTAGCGTGTCCGCGCGCGAGCATGCGCAGTTATTACGGTATAGTATAGAAAAGTTAGTTAGTCAGTTATTTATTTAGTTATTTAGTTAATTAATCAGTCAGTCGGTCGGTCGGTCGGTCGGTCGGTCGGTTGGTCGGTCGGTCGGTCGGATTATTTTATAGATTCTTATAAATGGCGTGTTGACATGCATAGTTAACAGGGGATTACATTATAGAATTAGGTGAGTTTTACGAGTATTATTAATATAATTGTCGTTAATAAATGCTAATTTTAGCTTATTAGTAAGGGTTATTCACATAATTACTATCATTATTACATAGACATTACGTATACCCTCTCTAGCAACGGCACCGGCAAAATTGCCCTGGTTGGAACAAATTTCCGTAGCGTCGTGGTCTCACCTATTACCTCGCAAGCTCTGATTGATGTTCACCGATACATCAACTCCTGCATGCGGTGGTAGGGCTTGTCGTTGCCGTGCATGCTGCGGCTTCAACCCCCCCGGTGAGAAAGATTGCATGCCGCGCGTTCATTTTGTTTCAATTTCACCTCGCTAACGCGGTTATCCCTCGTTAATTACGCAGCTAATGTTGAACGCGTTCGCCCTGTATGACGGGGGCACTAACAATGTTTAGCGGTCACTAGGTTTCTGGTCTATTCCCTGCTGATTATCAAGCGTGTCTTATATTAAGGAGCCTAGTCGTTTATAATCTATAACATGCTTCGTAAGCCGTTATAGGTCACTATTTTTCTACCTGTTTTTAGTTTAGTCCACGTTTACCACGATTTGACGCGAATTTTACAGTTGAGGCATGTCATTTTAACATGCTTTGAGCATCGTATGTCGAAAGGTGATACGCATTGTAGGAGCTTGTTCGTCCATGTAACGAATCCAATTGGTTTGTGGAAAACACGTGAGACAACATGAACAATTTTTACGTGGCGTTGGTTATGCTTTGGTCCTCGTAATTATTATGGATAAATCGCATTCATGGGAAACACATACACCTGCGTGTAAGCTAGCGCACACGACACGCACTGCCCCCGTGCGTCGCGAGAAAACGCGTAGCAAGTGTATCATTATTCATCACTTGGTGAAGTTGAGAATGTCAAACAGCCATAGCAATACATAAACAAAGTTTGTTGATCGTATTCGACTTTGTTGGCAATGTATTACATACTTGCAGAACAGATAGCAGTGCAGTTCTGACATGGATTTTTGAATAATACATGTAACCACTGGAAGAACAGGTTGAGATCTTAGACGTGGCAATCGGTCAGCGCAATAACAGCGGTCGGTACTCGCTCCAGCGTGCAACAAGTTCCCGCCTGAGCCAGCCATGCGAAATGGAACATCAATTCCAGAAATGCTTGACGTCTCGTCTGCTGCCGCGGCGGCACATTGGCGCAAAATTGTTTCTGGCGAACGGCAGCGGGTGCTAGAGAGGGACCGAGAGAGGGGTGGGGAGGGAGGGAAGAGGAGCGAGAGGCGCGAATGAGACACAGCGTGAGAGAGTGATAGAAAAGGAGATAGCGGGAGAAAAAAAGAACAACCGGACAACGCCAACCGTCAACTCATAAAACGTCGTTGTGGGTGTCGCACACGTCTGCTGTGATTTGTTTGAAGACCGGAAAGAAAGTGTTGACCCATACGTTAGTGCACGTATACACGTGTAGCATGCACACCGATCTGAGTGGCGCCAGGCATTGACGGCGTAGGGTGTGGACTGTCGTCCCAGCCGAGTGTTAGCTCACACGTATACTAGACGTAGTAGCCTCACACAGTGAAACGCTACCGGATTATCCCGCATGAATATCAACCGATCTCATTTTTATAGAACTGATGGAGACGGAGAAAGGTTTCCATTGTCCTTTTCGCTATTGAGCATCGATGACTAGCGGTGCGGAAAAAGGTCGATGTTGCTTAACCGCACTCGCGCAGTATATAGCTATACCGCGTTCGTAAATTAATTATGATAGCGCGCTGCGGTCGTAATGTCACGAGACGAAAGATATAATTACCCGCCATAATTAGCGCGCTTTAATGACTCGCCATCAAAATAGAGCTGCGTGCGAATTAGGGCATAAACGACAGCGTAACGCTTCATGGCAGCTAGGCTCGCACGCGGTTTTAATAAACTGTCAGCTCGTCGCCAGGCGGCGCTTTCGCTTCAGTAAAATCATCAGCTGAAACGGGAAATCCTCGGGGAGAAGATGAGGGTGGATGGCGAACAATGAACAGCCATCGGGGCAGGAGTCAGAGAATCCTCGCGTGGTTCGCTATTTAAAATGTTATCTCACAAATAAATCGATAAATTATTACATGTAGATATATTAGGTGTCGTCTTTTTATCGAACATATCAGTAATTATTCCAGTATAAAAATTACTACGCGTTTGTGTTGTTATAAGCTATAAAACAGCAAACTTGCACCTGCATTCCTATGATTCGAGAAAATGAAATATGAAAATAATGTCCAAAAATAACTGCACCTGTTCACGTGGCGTGAATGGTTCGAGACTGGTACCATATCTCGACACGTAGACAAAGGTAACAAAAGCCGATGGAATCTCGCGAGACGCGACAATCACCTGCTAATGATGTTTACATGTGTACGCAATTCTACTTTGAAACGGTGAACGGTGCACATGTTTATGAAATAATGAGTATTCAAAAACACGTTAGCTTCACTATGTACACTTCCTGTTACGCAAGAATCACCGGTTAGTAGCAGAAAGGGTAAGAAACTATAAGGACGGTTTGAAAAACGAATAAATAAAAATTCACAATAAACAGTAAAATATTAAAACGGCGTACAACGGAGCATTCGAACTTTCGTACAGGGCTTCGTACAAGTCATTATCTCGTGATAGGGCGATGGTGCGTGCGCATGTGGGTGCATATGCGAGCACACGTAGGTACGCGTGCTTATGCACCTAAATGCACGTACATTTGCGCGCGTAAGAGTGCGCGTGCGCGTGTGTGCGTGCGTGTGCGCGCGTAAGAGTGCGCGTGTGTGTGCGTGCGTGTGCGCGCATGCGTGCACGCGACGAGGCTGTGCGCGCGCACATGATACACGCAGACACCAGTTCCATGGGTTATATAAGCGCTCACCATTAAATGCCAACGCGACAAATAGCTATTAGATTTGCGGACAAGCGCCTGCGACACAGTCGATCAATTATTCTGCATCGGGGAGGGCGAGGCTGCACTTGAGGCGACGCCGTAATGAGAAAGCGTTTCGTATCGCTTACAATCACTTTACAGGTCGACTGTTACTGCTAAGCTTTATAGCTGCTCGACCATGGCGCGAGCAGATCCGATGTCATGCATTTATTACAACTGACAGCAATTATCCAGCACGTAGACGCAGATTGCATTCTAAGACTAAAGATGGCGTTGGCGCTCGGCTCTTGATGTCTGAATAAATGCAGCCCTGTTCGTTACGCGTCTCTGCGCTAAAACGCATCATCACAATCTTTTGGTTTCTACTTCAGCCTTAAATATTTCTTTTGTTGCTATAGATTAAGTTGTAAACAGGCGACTTGCAAGTGACCGCAAAATAATACTGTGCTAGCGCTTTTACTCTGTTTAATTTAGAGTGGACAAGCGTCCATAAGATCGCAAATTATTCCAACATGGTGTTATTGAGCCGATAAAATAGTATTATCCCGGTATATCTCATTTACTGTGATAGTAGATAAATCTCTGGTTTGTAATATTATATATATATATATATATATATATTAAAAACGTTATTCTGTCGCAAAATTGTAAATGTATGTTGTTACGAAAATTTTACAGCTGAAATAAACACAAACAACGTGGATTTTGCTAACGTAAGAAGACAGAAGCTCTTAAAATATGGGAATGTACATAGGTGATATATATTCCCAAATTACAGCCTATAATTAGCACCGATGTATTTTTCTATATTTATATTATATAAACTGGTATCAAACGTGTGGCTGTCCAAATATGTGCGCCTTGTGTGTTGTTTTTGTCGCTCTGAAGCTATAGCTGATCATTTGCGCCATTGCTGTCCGCCCCACGAATCAAACACGGGCACATACGCGTAAGATTGTTTCCTGTCATGTGACCATGTAACCGAGATCTCGTTAACTAGCTATTTGTTCCGCCTACATGGATCACTAACGCGCTGTTGCACAGACATAGATAAATAGACATGGACAGACAGAAGAACATAAACAAACAGACATATTGATGGCAGTAATTTCGAGGAACATATTGGCGTCTTGCCTCCTCACGTGTATAAACAGCTATTGCGACCATTTTACGGCTACTGCCGGTCATTGGAAGACAACTGTGATAATATCAGAAGTAGATAATAGGGAACTATGGATTCGTTTTGCTGCCAACAGAATGGAGAATCGTGTCGTACGTTTTAGTCTGTATCTCCGGATTGCGGGTGTATACGAGGAAACGATTTCGCACGATGTTAGACGAATGTACTGTGTACGATTTGAGCTCAAGGATGGATGAGTTACGCGTAGTAAATCGTAGGTATTCTAAGCTAGTAAATGACGAATTTCCCATGTTTATTAAAGTCACACTCCTCATTTACTAGCCTTAGAATACCTACGATTTACTACACGTAACTCAACCAACTTGAGCTCAAATTGTACACAGTACATTCGCTTAGCATCGTGCAAAATCGTTTCCTCGTATACACCCACAATCCGGAGATACAGACTGAAACGTACGACACGATTCTCTATTCTGTTGGAAGCAAAACGAATCCATAACCCGTCTAACTTAAAACAATAGGCAGCTACTAACGACTCTTGCGCACTCTTGTGCCCTCGGCGATGCGGTGAGGCTCGCTGGGAGATTGGAGCTGGAGCTGCTGCTGATTGCGGTGGGTGTGCGTGCGTGGGGAGCATACCAGCTGTAAATAGGTCAAAGATTAGCTCGCCGAGTATTGCGTCGATGTCCAATCTTCCAGCAAGCCACACCGCATCGCCGAGGGCACAAGAGTGCGCAAGAGTCGTTAGTAGCTGCCTATTGTTTCAAATTAGGCGGGCGAATTTCCCTTGTTTATTGAAGTCACACTCCTTCCCTATTATCTACTTCTGATGTATATGTGCATGCGTAGTCTCTAAAATGCGCCACACTTTTCCTACACATTCTAGTTATATTTATTTATCACCGACACTCTATGGCTCGCGAGCCATTTCGACGATGGTTACTAGTTGTTCTCTGTGCATTGTAAGTCGCACGACATAATTACTGGCGCTGACAGACGATTTTAGCTTACACGGAACTATTTTCGCTGCTAAGTATCGCTTAAGCACCACCACTCATCGTTATTCATTATCATAAAACCTGGTAAAACTTGTAAACCTGTCCGACACGGCTTGTAAACCCGTCTCAGAGATGTTCACTACCCGATGTCGCTTGTACATCATTCACCTAAATTGGGCCTACACGCTAGTCTTGCCTGGTCTACGTGCCGTGACAACACCGTTTGTAGCGTGAAGGTTGCAATCTCACCGCGCCACTTACCTGTGTCTCATCACAGCAATAGCTAATAATACGTACATGCATTATTAGCTCTTGATAACATTGTTGTGAGATAGCTTATGAACAACAAAACCCGAAAATTGAAACATTCACGAAATTATCTGTGTTTATCTATCGAACGTATCGTTTGTGTCTCTAATATTCTCTCTCTCTCTCTCTCTCTCGCGCGCTCTCTCTCTTTCTTTCTTTCTTTCTTTCTGTCTCGCTCTCTATCTATTTATCTATCTATCTATCTATCTATCTATCTATCTATCTATCTATCTATCTATCTAT
>NW_014577064.1:1221339-1235843 GCF_000485595.1 Priapulus caudatus | reverse complement strand
GGTCGGTCGGTCGGTCGGTCGGTCGGTCGGTCGGTTGGTCAGTCGGTCAGTCGGTCGGATTATTTTATAGATTTTTATAAATGGCGTGTTGACATGCATAGTTAACAGGGGATTACATTATAGAATTAGGTGAGTTTTACGAGTATTATTAATATAATTGTCGTTAATAAATGCTAATTTTAGCTTATTAGTAAGGGTTATTCACATAATTACTATAATTATTACATAGACATTACGTATACCCTCTCTAGCAACGGCACCGGCAAAATTGCCCTGGTTGGAACAAATTTCCGTAGCGTCGTGGCCTCACCTATTACCTCGCAAGCTCTGATGTTCACCGATACATCAACTCCTGCATGCCGTGGTAGAGCTTGTCGTTGCCGTGCATGCTGCGGCTTCAAGCCCCCCGGTGAGAAAGATTGCATGCCGCGCGTTCATTTTGTTTCAATTTCACCTCGCTAACGCGGTTATCTCTCGTTAATCACGCAGCTAATGTTGAACGCGTTCGCCCTGTATGACGGGGGCACTAACAATGTTAAGCGGTCACTAGGTTTCTGGTCTATTCCCTGCTGATTATCAAGCGTGTCTTATATTAAGGAGCCTAGTCGTTTATAATCGATAATATGCTTCGTAAGCCGTTATAGGTCACTATTTTTCTACCTGTTTTTAGTTTAGTCCACGTTTACCACGATTTGACGCGAATTTTACAGCTGAGGCATGTCATTTTAACATGCTTTGAGCATCGTATGTCGAAAGGTGGTACGCATGGTAGGTGCTTGTTAGTTTCATGTAACGAATCCAATTGGTTTGTGGAAAACACGTGAGACAACATGAACAATTTCTACGTGGCGTTGGTTATGCTTTGGTCCCCGTAATTATTATGGATAAATCGCATTCATGGGAAACACATACACCTGCGTGTAAGCTAGCGCACACGACATGCACTGCCCCCGTGCGTCGCGAGAAAACGCGTAGCAAGTGTTTCATTATTCATCACTTGGTTTCAAGTTGAGAATGTCAAACAGCCATAGCAATACATAAACAAAGATTGTTGATCGTATTCGACTTTGTTGGCAATGTATTACATACTTGCAGAACAGATAGCAGTGCAGTTCTGACATAGATTTCTGAATAATACATGTAACCACTGGAAGAACAGCTTGAGATCTTAGACGTGGCAATCGGCAGCGCAGTAACAGCGGTCGGTACTCGCTCCAGCGTGCAACAAGTTCCCGCCTGAGCCAGCCACGCGAAATGAAACATCAATTCCGGAAATGCTTGACGTCTCGTCTGCTGCCGCGGCGGCGCATTGGCGCAAAATTGTTTCTGGCGAACGGTAGCGGGTGCTAGAGAGGGGCCGAGAGAGGGGTGGGGAGGGAGGGAAGGGGAGCGAGAGGCGCGAATGAGACAGAGCGTGAGAGAGTGCTAGAAAATGAGATAGCGGGAGAAAAAAAGAACAACCGGACAACACCAACCGTCAACTCATAAAACGTCGTTGTGGGTGTCGCACACGTCTGCTGTGATTTGTTTGAAGACCGGAAAGAAAGTGTTGACCCATACGTTAGTGCACGTATACACGTGTAGCATGCACACCGATCTGAGTGGCGCCAGGCATTGACGGCGTAGGGTGTGGACTGTCGTCCCAGCCGAGTGTTAGCTCACACGTATACTAGACGTAGTAGCCTAACACAGTGAAACGCTACCGGATTATTCCGCATGAATATCAACCGATCTCATTTTTATAGAACTGATGGAGACGGAGAAAGGTTTCCATTGTCCTCTTCGCTATTGAGCATCGATGACTAGCGGTGCGGAAAAAGGTCGATGTTGCTTAACCGCACTCGCGCAGTATATAGCTATACCGCGTTCGTAAATTAATTATGATAGCGCGCTGCGGTCGTAATGTCACGAGACGAAAGCTATAATTACCCGCCATAATTAGCGCGCTTTAATGACTCGCCATCAAAATAGAGCTGCGTGCGAATTAGGGCATAAACAACAACGTAACGCTTCATGGCAGCCAGGCTCGCACGCGGTTTTAATAAACTGTCAGCTCGTCGCCAGGCGGCGCTTTCGCTTCAGTAAAATCATCAGCTGAAACGGGGAATCCTCGGGGAGAAGATGAGGGTGGATGGCGAACAATGAACAGCCATCGGGGCAGGAGTCAGAGAATCCTCGCCTGGTTCGCTATTTAAAATGTTATCTCACAAATAAATCGATAAATTATTACATGTAGATATATGAGGGGTCTTCTTTTTATCGAACATATCATTAATTATTCCAGTATAAAAATTACTACGAGTTTGTGTTGTTATAAGCTATAAAACAGCAAACTTGCACCTGCATTCCTATGATTCGAGAAAATGAAATATGATGATGTCCAAAAATAACTGCACCTGTTCACGTGGCGTAAATGGTTCGAGACTGGTACCATATCTCGACACGTAGACAGAAGTAACAAAAGCCGATGGAATCTCGCGAGACGCGACAATCACCTGCTAATGATGTTTACATGTGTACGCAATTCTACTTTGAAACGGTAAACGGTGCACATGTTTATGAAATAATGAGTATTCTAAAACACGTTAGCTTCACTGTGTACACTTCCTGTTACGCAAGAATCACCGGTTAGTAGCAGAAAGGGTAAGAAACTATAAGGACGGTTTGAAAAACGAATAAATAAAAATTCACAATAAACAGTAAAATATTAAAACGGCGTACAACGGAGCATTCGAACTTTCGTACAGGGCTTCGTACAAGTCATTATCTCGTGATAGGGAGATGGTGCGTGCGCATGTGGGCGCATATGCGAGCATACGTATAGGTACGCGTACCTATGCACCTACATGCACGTACATTTGCGCGCGTAAGAGTGCGTGTGCGCGTGTTTTTCTTTCGATTGCGCGCGTAAGAGTGCGCGTGTGTGTGCGTGCGTGTGCGCGCATGCGTGCACGCGACGAGGCTGTGCGCGCGCACATGATACACGCAGACACCAGTTCCATGGGTTATATAAGCGCTCACCATTAATTGCCAACGCGACAAATAAGCTATTAGATTTGCGGACAAGCGCCTGCGACACAGTCGATCAATTATTCCGCATCGGGGAGGGCGAGGCTGCACTTGAGGCGACGCCGTAATGAGAAAGCGTTTCGTATCGCTTACAATCACTTTACAGGTCGACTGTTACTGCTAAGCTTTATAGCTGCTCGACCATGGGGCGAGCAAATCCGATGTCATGCATTTATTACAACTGACAGCAATTATCCAGCACGTAGACGCAGATTGCATTCTAAGACTAAAGATGGCGTTGGCTCTCGGCTCTTGATGTCTGAATAAATACAGCCGTGTTCGTTACGCGTCTCTGCGCTAAAACGCATCATCACAATCTCTTGGTTTCTACTTCAGCCTTAAATATTTCTTTTGTTGCTATAGATTAAGTTGTAAACAGGCGACTTGCAAGTGACAGCAAAATAATACTGTGCTAGCGCTTTTACTCTGTTTAATTTAGAGTGGACAAGCGTCCATAAGATCGCAAATTATTCCAACATGGTGTTATTGAGCCGATAAAATAGTATTATCCCGGTATATCCCATTTACTGTGATAGTAGATAAATCTTTGGTTTGTAATATTTTATATATATATATATATATATATATATATATATATATATATATATATATTAAAAACGTTATTCTGTCGCAAAATTGTAAATGTATGTTGTTACGAAAATTTTACAGCTGAAATAAACACAAACAACGTGGATTTTGCTAACGTAAGAAGTCAGAAGCTCTTAAAATATGGGAATGTACATAGGTGATATATATTCCCAAATTACAGCCTATAATTAGCACCGATGTATTTTTCTATATTTATATTATATAAACTGGTATCAAACGTGTGGCTGTCCAAATATGTGCGCTTTGTGTGTTGTTTTTGTCGCTCTGAAGCTATAGCTGATCATTTGCGCCATTGCTGTCCGCCCCACGAATCAAACACGGGCACATACGCGTAAGATTGTTTCCTGTCATGTGACCATGTAACCGAGATCTCGTTAACTAGCTATTTGTTCCGCCTACATGGATCACTAACGCGCTGTTGCACGGACATAGATAAATAGACATGGACAGACAGAAGAACATAAACAAACAGACATATTGATGGCAGTAATTTCGAGGAACATATTGGCGTCTTGCCTCCTCACGTGTATAAACAGCTATTGCGACCATTTTACGGCTACTGCCGGTCATTGGAAGACAACTGTGATAATATCAGAAGTAGATAATAGGGAAGAAGTGTGACTTTAATAAACATGGGAAATTCGTCATTTACTAGGCTTAGAATACCTACGATTTACTACGCGTAACTCAACCAACTTGAGCTCAAATCGTACACAGTACATTCGTCTAACATCGTGCGAAATCGTTTCCTCGTATACACCCGCAATCCGGAGATACAGACTAAAACGTACGACACGATTCTCCATTCTGTTGGCAGCAAAACGAATCCATAACCCGCCTAATTTGAAACAATAGGCAGCTACTAACGACTCTTGCGCACTCTTGTGCCCTCGGCGATGCGGTGTGGCTTGCTGGAAGATTGGACATCGACGCAATACTCGGCGAGCTAATCTTTGACCTATTTACAGCTGGTATCCCCCCCCACGCACGCACGCCCACCGCAATCAGCAGCAGCTCCAGCTCCAATCTCCCAGCGAGCCTCACCGCATCGATGAGGGCACAAGAGTGCGCAAGAGTCGTTAGTAGCTGCCTATTGTTTCAAATTAGGCGGGTTATGGATTCGTTTTGCTTCCAACAGAATAGAGAATCGTGTCGTACGTTTTAGTCTGTATCTCCGGATTGTGGGTGTATACGAGGAAACGATTTTGCACGATGCAAGGCGAATGTACTGTATACGATTTGAGCTCAAGTTGGTTGAGTTACGCGTAGTAAATCGTAGGTATTCTAAGGCTAGTAAATGACGAATTTCCTATGTTTATTGAAGTCCCATTCCTTCCCTATTATCTACTTCTGATAATATTGATATACAATACTCGTTGTTCGGTAGCTTATCACGTTTATCAATAATAAATGTCGCAGCGTCAGTTGTTTAATTTGAATTTCATATTTCTGTGTTTATATTTAAATTTTAGACGTCAAAGACGACAGACGGAAGCCCCGAGTTGATTCATGTACGCCGTACCAGTGGCTGGTTTTGCACGCGCCGCGCCGGCGGCTGTTTTTGCGTGCGTCGCGCCGACGGCTGGTTTTGTCAGTTACTGCCACAAGTAAATTGAACGAAACCGATTGTACGAACTTAATCGTCCCTTAAGATAATTTAATCACAGGGGATCTCTACTGTTTGTCTACTGCGTATGGCGCCGTAGACTGAACGTGAGTTTTCAAACACGAGGCAGTCCTGGTATAATAAGTGTATTACATGTGTATAATATACGTGTATAAACGTGTATAACATTACTACGCATGCTATCAGGAGTTAATAATGACAAAAGAGTAATTAAGACACCTCTTTGGTACTGATTTCACTACATTTTTGTCGTACGAGTTCGATGTGAATAAAAATACAAATGTATACAAACATGAGCTTCTTTTGTTCACTGGTCCTTATTCTATCTTCCGGTAGTATTACAAACCGCGTAGCTTCCTTCGTTTTGACACAAATCATACTTTTGAACGACATGGTTTTCACGTTATTTACCGTCGTGTGGCGAGACCAAGCGGTAAATTCGCATACACAGGCTACCACAGCAACTCGAATGAGGCACGGCAAGGATCGAAACACGAAGGAAACTACGCGGTTTGTAAAACTACCGGAAGATAGAATAAGGGCCAGTGAACAAAAGAAGCTTATGTTTGTATACATTTGTATTTTTATTCACATCGAACTCGTACGACAAAAATGTAGTGAAATCAGTACCAAAGAGGTGTCATACTCCTTTGTCATTATTAACTCCTGATGATATAAATGTATCGATCGGCAGTGCGCCTATTAATGCATGTTGCAAATAATTCGGTCAAAACCACGCTTCCATCAACGCTCGCCCTACTTGCTTTGTGTCTGAGCTAGAAGATGTCATTGACAGTTGACATGAAATTCTGCAATCGACTGCAACATTTTTCGATCGCCTCCTAGCGGCGATTTTAACAAAACGCGAAGCTTCTACACGGCGTTATAGATAAACAATATTCTTTCAGATTATATTCATTCGGTTGCTGAGCTCATAGAGAACGCCATAACCCTGTTGTTGCCTCATCACTTGAACTCGGTTGAGACCTATGAGAAATTTTGTGAGTGCTTTAGACGAAGCTGAGTCATTTCAGCGAATATGTGCGCAGATCGCACTTAAACGGAAGGTTTAGACGGACTGGTGCGTTTTTATTTGTACATAAGACCTAAATTCCCGACCAGCCCGCCTCGAGTGCAGATCAAACATGTGCACGCAATCCATATGGTGCGTAGTTCTGTTAACGGGACAGAGTAGAAAGACGTTCGCCTGTGCGAGCCAGTTTAGAATTTTAGCCAGAATTTCGGCATCGGGAGTCCGTTAAACTCCGTCCCCGCCTAGCTGCTGAGGATTCGACCTACCGCCCGCGAATGCAGGAACGTGGTGGACGTCGTACGTATTATCATCGACCACAGCCGATCGCCCACGAGTTCTCGACGGCGGTTAGACTGACTCCGTACGACGTTAACGAATGAACTTCACTCGTGGGCGCAACCGTCGGGACTGTTTGATGTCAGACTAGAAGGGTAGCTCGAAATGAAAGAGGCGCCGCGGACCCGCGCGCCGCACGCGACGTCGCTGCCAGAGTGATCGTATCGCTAGATCGTATCCTTTAAATCATATCGTTCGCGAGATCGTCGCGCGACGCTGTGCGTCGTTTCCGTCGCCAAGAGTCTATATTATAGTCTCGCGAGACGCGCGCGCGAACTTTATATAGCCTGCTTGTCGGCATTGCGGATATTTTCAATTAAATCGCGCTTGTTTGAGGAGTGCGAAGATGAGAAAGCAAACGATGGAAAAGAGTGGATAATGTGAGATGGCAGGTGGCTTGGGAAGCGGTATCATCTCGGCAGATAGCTATAGGACCGATATGACGTCCGACCAACGGATGGTGGTTACACGTAACGTGACTTAGTGTGCGAGCCATCTCTATAGTCGACATAGCCAACTCTATATGATGGTATTGGGCGAGACTTGCGCATACGCTGTTGTGCACTAGTAGTGGCCACTCGAGCACCCACACGCGGGGTGCTCTCGTGAAATTCATACAGGGATACAAGATAACACTTTTAGATCATCGTAGCATTTTGCTCGACAAAATTGGAAATTTCTACCTCGTAAGACTGCACGAGTTGGTCGGCCTGTCTATCAAACAGACGGAAAGTCTCCAGATCTGTCGGCCAGTCACTATGCTGCACTGCCTCTAGCCGTCGATCGCCCGATCAGTATGGCCAGTAGTAAATGCACCTTTGAAGCTACGCAAGTAACACGGGGAACGACACTCACACGTACTCGCAAACGCACATGCCGGATAAATTTTAGGAGGGCTTGCGCAGTATATCAGCAATTGTGTACTGCGATATTAATGTCAAATAAGATATACGGTCACGCACGCATGATATCAGATCGGGTTGTCATCCCCGGGCGTTGCTACGATAAAATGCGAGCGCTCACTCAGATAATTATAACAGCGTAACAAATCAGCGGGGGGGGGGCAGTAATATATTAAGATTTTAATGTATGAAATCATTTATAAATAAATAAACATAGGTATATATATAATTCAGAGAAAATTACTAGCCTGTTGGGTTCCCGTAAACTATTGTGAGTGAGAGACCGGCTGTTACTACCTGCTGATATAAAGGAATCGAAGCGGAACGATGGATTTATGTAGCCAGCGTATTTAATTTAAATATACGCCATTAGCGGCTGCATCAGTGTTTTCCCTTCAGGCCAAGACCGTTGTCGCTGCTATCCGCGTTTTCCTACTTGCTTTACTGACGAATATAACTGTACAAATTCTTCCGCGAGCCACGCGTTGTATAACCGCTATCCGCGTTTTCCGACGAGTTTTCAGCATGTAACCGCTATCCGCGCTTGCCTTAGCGGGTTGCTGCCATATTGTCGCTATCCGCATTTTCTCGCATGTTTTCCGAAGTCGTTTGCTCACCTATATCCGTTATCCGCGTTTTCCGTGTGAATTCACACTGCTATCGCCCTAATCCGCGTTTTCCGTTTGGATTCACACCAGCGTTTAGCGGACGCGGACTCTGTCACGCGCTTCCGGAGTCAGTGCGTTAGTAGGTGATTCTTAATGCGACGCATTGGCTCGCTAACAAAGATAGCACTTTAAGAGTAATGGAGTCATCCAGACAGACGTTGTGATTCGTCAAACGAGAGTGTGGAGTCAGAATCACCCGGGACTACTAAACTTGCAAAAGATAGCGACGTACGGAATATACCCTTGGCTGAACAGCTACTCTCAACTTTAGAGAGACGCAAACAGCGGTTACCACTGACAAGGATAATGGCAAACACCTGCTGAGAACATCGTGATCACGTCGGGCGAGAACGTGCGTCGTAGTAACGAACACGAAACGCCACTCTACTAGAGAATCCCTCGTCACCATAGCTACGCCAGGATTACCGGTCAATCTCTTAATCGCGATCACAAGTAGTCTAGTAATATCAGAGCGCTCGCTTTTGCACTGCACTGGTAAGACGTTACACAACCACCGATAACCCGCCATCAGAACTATTATTTCATGCTGCAGTCAACTGGAGAATAGTGGATGTCTCATAGGAGAAGCTCATAGATATAAAATATATATATTAAACACATATCGAAAACCTTATAGAACCCGAATGGGAGTAACCAGTAAAACGAAACCAAATCGGCAAAATCTGCTGTTATAAGTAACCGTTAGCGGTATAAAAAAGATCAAAGTCACCGATATTCCGTATTCATGCAGATACGTAATTAGAGCGATTATGTGAAACCCATTCCGATAACTAACTTGTCACATTCTCCCATATCAATTGGGCACCATCGGATCGTTTCGAAATTTACCATAAATATCCTTTGTTGGAGTGAAATGATTTGTTTCAAACAGACGTTGTGATTCGTCAGACGAGAGTGTGGAGTCAGAATCATCCGGGACTACTAAACGTGCAAAAGATAGCGACGTACGGAATATACCCTTGGCTGAACAGCTACTCTCAACTTTAGAAAGACGCAAACAGCGTTTACCACTGACAAGGATAATGGCAAACACCTGCTGAGAACATCGTGATCACGTCGGGCGAGAACGTGCGTCGTAGTCACGCAACAGTCAACTGGCGAATAGTGGATGTCTCATAGGAGAAGCTCATAGATATAAAATATATATATTTAACATATATCGAAAACCTTATAGAACCCGAATGGGAGTAACCAGTAAAACGAAACCAAATCGACAAAATCTGCTGTTATAAGTAACCGTTAGCGGTAAAGAAAGATCAAAGTCACCGATATTCCGTATTCATGCAGATAGGTAATTAGAGCGATTATGTGAAATCCATTCCGATAACTAACTTGTCACATTCTCCCATATCAATTGGGCACCATCGGATCGTTTAGAAATTTACCATAAATATCCTTTGTTGGAGTGAAATGATTTGTTTTAAACAGACGTTGTGATTCGTCAGACGAGAGTGTGAAGTCAGAATCACCCGGGACTACTAAACTTGCAAAAGATAGCGACGTACGGAATATACCCTTGGCTGAACAGCTACTCTCAACTTTAGAGAGACGCAAACAGCGGTTACCACTGACAAGGATAATTATTATTATTAAATATATATAATATATAATATAATATAATATGATATATGTTATGATAATTAATAAAATATATAATAAATACTATATTTATACTAGGGTATGTAGAATGCAGGGGCACCAACCTGACACGGTTGTAAGCGTAAAAGCAATGTTTTTGTTTCGTAAAATAATAGCTGTTGATTTTCTATGCGACATTCAACGTCTTCAGCACGAATATGCCTACTCACTCTTAGCTTCCGATCATCAATCATACGGCGCTGGTTTAGAGTAAGGTAAACACGCACGCGTTGCTGCTGTATTCAGAGACAATAATACCTTCTTACGAGAGGAAAGAAAATAGGTGCTCGCGTTTAATTATTTAAGCCTCTCCGTGCCAGCGCATCGCCACGCAGCCGTGTTCTACTTCTAACATTTACCGCCAGCTACACGTGAGCGCTGTGCGCGCGATTTACGTTGACCGTGCAAGCTGACGACGACCGAAATCTAAGCAACGTTTGTCCCTGTGCTTTTACATAGAGAGCCGTGGTAAATAATCCACGGCTTGGGCTTTCATCGTAACGTATAGGGAATTGGGCGTGGGCGTATATGTAAACCCGCGGTAGGCGCCAAAGGCGTAGGTGCTCGTGACCCGTGTCATCCGAACTATGCATTGCTGAAGCGATCGCTCGCAGTCAATCACCTGTCACTGATTATTGCCGCGTTACATCAATTATTCAGGAAGCCTAATGAAAATTTATAATGGTTGGATTGTTATATAATTACAGAGAAGGTACGCTTTTTGCAGGAATGGCAACGAAAAGCTTTACTGAGGTATAAAGTGCAAGCTTTAAAGTGCAAGACATCGAACACGATATTACTGGCCATCTCTCCGCCATCTTGCCGTGTTTACATTGGCGTAAATCTTTGTTTCTGTTCGAGTTTACATCCTACTAATCTAATCTCATCTAAAAATCTTAAGGTATGCTGTTCTGAGTAAGCTTTTAATTATGAGATGGTGCACTGAGATGGAACTCGAGGAAGTGACAAGTTTACATAAAATCGAAACAAATGCAAGGCCACTTGTATATGAATCTGTTTATTGTAATGTAGTCAAAAATATATTATTATATTAATGATTCTCATATTATGTGATATTATGAGACTTTATTTTCCAATAAATAATATATTACCGTTAGCGCTACGGTCCGTAACAGATACGCCATAGGCTTTTGACAGATTAATTCCCTGATGCTAACGAACAAACGTCAACATCGCACAGACAATTCGCATCAAAGTGGTTTTAACACGAGTATTTAGTCAATCGTTTCTAACGCTATAAAAGCATTACTGCTGCTATATACTGAAGGTGCGCTGCCCGTGTGTGATCTTAGTGTCAAGGTGACCGGATACGCGGGAGAGTAGAGTCAACGTGCAATACCCGCCATATATCGTGCATATCATTAATTGCAACGTGAGCGATTATCGGAATGAAACCACGATCTTTGGCATGACAGTCGCGCGGCTGTTGTCGCTGCCGGCTCGCCTAGATCGTGCAGAGCAGAATATGTATCGATCGAGTTTTAACCATACATCAATACTAATATGTATAGCGTCTGGAAATAACCGCTGACGCCGAAGAAAGGTTTCTGGAGACGGTTCTCGCGGAATGACGATGACGATAGTGACGATCGTTCAGCAACAGCAGTGACATTAGACGATGGCGAGGATGGCGATGGCTGGACCAAATTCTGTACGACTTGCCCGTGAATTAGGAGACGGGTCAATGTGATTGGTACTGTGAAGCGGGTGTGTTTATATGTGTTTCAGTACGGACATTGCTGACTTGATGAGCTCCATTAATAGTCGTGCCGCCTATCGCCCCTGTAATATAAAATTATACGTTAAAACATCAACCAAGAACCACCTTAGTATTCGTAACGCGCGATATATATATATATACATATATATATATATATATATATATATATGCACATCTTACGAATGCTATGTGATATAAAGAAACAATTCGTACACACATAGTTGAAATGACAATGCGTTTTTACGTCTAACAATCATAAACCCAGGAAAGAAGCAATTATTTCATTGATAGATAGACAGTACAAATCCTCATGTTTTCTCGCGGTTGAACCGATATGCGATTTAAGCAAACCCACCAAATTTCTTACCGCTTAAAGCGATGAAAACGAATTCAGATGAACCCGCGCGCCAAACACGGGCCAAACGCAATGATTTGGTCCGAGCTCTCAATTTCTTCAACACGCAGCCCGCTGGATATACTTGTGCAATGATCAGATCGAAATTGGAATTTCGTAATAGAAATTTCATCTCTTCTTCTGTATTTGACTACGTGCCAAGCCAAACGACCGTCAATCGAAATAGCAAGGACAGCAAACACGCGATGTGCCGCATACAATGCCTGCGAAATGCGATATGAATACCAATTCTTCGTAAAATCGTTTGGCTTCGCGGCGATATCTATATATTCCTTTGGGGGCAGATCGTGAAGCGACAAGAGCTTATTTGACGGTGTGATGTAAAGACACACGTCGCATGACGAGCCAGACGCTCTCTGATGATAAACCTCGCCCGAATGAATGAAGCGTAAATGGAGGCGCGAAGACGAACATAGATCGAATCATACAGAGAATAGACCAGCTTCAATTGTTAATGCGAGCGGCGTCGGGGTCTCGACAGCTACGCATTGACAAATAGGCGTATATAACCCGATAAGAGACTATCGCCTTTCATTGGATTTCCCTGCTAAATTTTAATAACATAACTATAGAATCCTTCGGAAAATAATGTAAACCTAACGCTGCGCGTGCACTGAGATATGATTTGTCTAAACGGTTCTACTACACTTACGTACTATTTCACTTGTCATTTTAATCAAAGATGTATATAAAATGTCTGATGTATACACACCTATATATTAACGAAAGCGCGATTGAAACATTAGCGTGTATACCAATAACTCAGTAGTCGCTTTTCAATGTTTCAGTTAAGACCCGCTTAATTTAAGCCCAAGAACATTGGTTGCATCACAGTGCTTTAATTGACGTTTTTAATCCCGATAGACTGAACTTCATGCAATAGCACTCACAGACACAGGCATAGACAAACTCGCACAAATAGCAATATCAATGGGTGATTGACTCGTGTGGAGATAGATAGATGTTGTGTCAGCTTACCTTTGTCGTGTGCTGGAAATCCTTCTCGGGTCGATTTCGTTCGATCGTTCTTCTAGCGTGCAGGTCTTCGAATGTAGGGATACGGCTCCCGTCAGGTGCCTATATATAGTCCACGATGCGACCGGCGGTTGGAAGCATTGACCAATAACCAGACACCTACACGCGCGGCGCAGCGCTGATCTGCGCATACTTTGTCGTCTGCGTCAGTAATGTCCCTCACTGTGCGCACGCGTGAGGCGTTCACTTCAACTTTCAAGAATCGATTGTCTACTTGATTAGTATAAATAATATGACTAGGTCCGATTTTGCCATGGGGTGGGCGTAGAAGTCACAGTGATACTTGGGGGGGGGGAGGGAGACAGACGTAGTAGAAGACAGAAGAAGATAAAGAGCGCGAGAAAAGAATGAGAGGAATTAAACTTTTGACTTTCATGGAAATCGAGTTCCCGGTCCCTTTAGCAATTTATCACATGCGGTTAAATCGCAGTAATATTGTAACGGGCTGAAGAAGACTATGACCGATTGAATTTGAACAAACGACGCCGGATGGTGCGATAATATCAAGAGTACATAATAGAGAGACGTGTGTTGTATGTACGCGTCTAGATACATACATACACAAAATAGATACATACATACATACATACATACATACATACATACATACATACATACGCATACATAACATACATACATACATACATACATACATACATACATACATACATACATACATACATACATACATACATACTCATACATACATACATACATACGATACATACATAATACATACATAGCATACGTACATACGCTACATAACTACGTACGTTACGTACGTACGTAAGTACGTACGTACCGTACGTACATACATTACATACATACATACATACGCTACGTAGCGTACGTACGTACGTACGTACGTACGCTACGTACTGTACATACATACATACATACATACATACATACATACATACATACATACATCAACATACATACATACATACATACATACATAATACATACTATAGCATACATACATGACATACATACATAACATAGCATACATACATACATACATACATACATACATACATACATACATAATACATACATACATACATACCATACATACATACCATACATATAACATACATACATACATACATACATACATACATACATACATACATACATACATACATACATACAGACATACATTGATATTATCCAATGCAATAAGAATCGGTGAATAAACCTTTTTGATTCAGATTTAATTTGCAACCGTGTGACGCTGCAAGCAACATGACTAATCCCAAATCAATCCTAGACCCGTTATTACTAAGTCATGGCCAGTAAATTCTTATTAGCTGTCACTCGCACGAGATTGTCAAAGATCAAATGTTAAGCGCAGAGCAATTCCTTGCGTGAATCCAGTAATTTACGTCTCTTGTTTGTGTCTCTACA
>NW_014577064.1:1208453-1221329 GCF_000485595.1 Priapulus caudatus | reverse complement strand
GTGGCTGTGTGTGTGTGTGTGTGTGTGTGTGTGTGTGTGTGTGTGTATGTGTATGTGTGTGTGGGGGGGTGTTTGCGTAGGTGCGTGCGTAGGTGCGTGAGTAAGTTAATTGCTGATTTTCTTCGTATTCTTCTTATTTCTCGTAAACAACGATCCCTGCCCTAAATCTGTGACGAAGTTTGGTTGACATTTTGAAAGTTCGAGAGCTGTTACCTAATAAACACATTATTCTACACGGGGTTACGTTATCTTACAGGTCGGAATCGATATGCAATGCAGGCAATAACTTAATACAATAGCAAAAAAAGATAATTACGCTTTATAATGCCGCGATTACACGACTGCACTAAACTAACGGCAGGGGGAAATTAAAATGATCTCTCCGCCGACTCATGAATAAGATTTCAAACGTCTGCGTTGCTAACGAAGTGGTTCTCTTTGAGAGGGCTGCTATATCGGCTCCATCAATCATTCAATTTTCGGAAAATGTCGGCGCGCGTTCTGTGACGACAAGTGTCGCCGGCGTTTCTGCGCCGCGTCGCTCTGTAATCATTTCGTTGATAGAATGAGAAAACTTGCGAAGATCACAGGAAAAGGTTTGGCCCACTGAATTTCGAGGCGATGTCTGTGCATTGACGCCAGCAATATCTTCACTCCGTGCTTGCGTGAGGCGTAGTAGTATGCGACGCGTATATATGCTCCTGCCGGCTGCATGAACGTCTGGAAACATAGACTAGCTATTTCATGTTCCTGCGCAATAAACTTCCTTGAAAGGCTCATTTGTAAAGTGCTCAGAGTACATATGTAGAGTTTTTTAGAGCTGTGTGTATGGTGTCAG
This sequence comes from Priapulus caudatus, assembly GCF_000485595.1. NCBI lineage: Eukaryota > Metazoa > Priapulida > Priapulimorpha > Priapulimorphida > Priapulidae > Priapulus > Priapulus caudatus. The sequence goes on along the minus strand of NW_014577064.1, from coordinate 1,220,491 downwards.
GCGATGACCTTCTGTCACGCTGGCGAGAGTTAACAGGTGAACGGCCTTGTCAAGCCACCGATACATAAATATATATATATAATATATATATTCATTTATATATTTATTTATTATTTTATACACAGAATACCTGTGTGTGTGTATGTGTGTGTGTGTGTGTGTGTGTGTGTGTGTGTGGTGTGTGTTGTATGTGGTTGTGTGTGGTGTGTGTGTGTCTGTGTGTGTGTGTGTGTCCTTTATAAAATATCGAGAACCTGATATCGATATCGATCCTAATATCGGATCCTAAAATGCGCCTAATATCGACCATAATATCGTATAAATATCGAGATGCCTTTGCGCCCATCTTTGTTGTTTGGATAATTATCCCACAAGCCAGTCTTCCAGTATGTGAAAAATTCTTCGGACCTTAAGTTACAAGATACAAAGTACAAGTTAGAGTTAGCGCGCGAGGTAGTATACACGAGAATCATTATCAGCGAGGATGGTTATGCATTGTATCACAGACACCTGTGACAAGGCGCTGTAACACCGGTGACAATGGTTCATTCACATCTTTACTGGAGTATTGATTCGTACCACGGCTTCTCAAGCGAGTCTCGTTGAACGAACTCTCGCAAATCATCGAATGTCCGTTTTCCAAATCTGAAATACACGAGCAAATGCGGTTTAACGCGTGTCTTCTTTTGTATAGCCATTGCTCGGCATGGCGCATGTTTGCTGATATTTATATATATATATATATATATATGTATGTGTGTGCTGTGTGTGTGTGTGTGTGTGTGTGTGTGTGTGTGTGTGTGTGTTGTGTGTGTGTGTGTGTGCATGTGTGTGTGGGTGTTGTGTGTGTGTGTGTGTGTGTGTGTGTGTGTGTGTGGTGTGTGTGTGCTGTGTGTGCGTGCGTCGCGTGTGGTGGTGTGCTGTGGTGCGTGTGTGTTGTGTTGTGTGTGTGTGTGTATGTGTGTATGTGTGTGCTGTGTGTGTGTGTGTGTGTGGTGTGTGTGTTTGTGTGTGGTGTGTGCGTGCGTGTGTGGTGTGTCGTTGTGTGTGTGTTGTGTGCATGTGAGTGTATGATGAGTGATGCGGGCGTGCACGTGCGTGTTTGCACATGCATGGCTGTTCGTGCATGCGTGCATGCGTGCATGCGTGTCTGTGGGGTACTCTTTTAATACGTATCTACTCACCTATTTCTGCAGACACAATCACGCGTAAATCAATTGCTCAGTCTTTACCCGACCACAGCGTAAATATAGACATGCGTTCATGCGTTGCAGGACTTCAAAATTAATTAAAAATAGCACTATAGGATGACCGCTAACAGATCAAGAGTAAGTCATCAAACCTTTTGTTTTTGCGAAAATGTGATTAGGAAGTGCCATGAGTGACACGGTAGAGGGACTTTTACTTTATTAAGCTATACATACGTGATAATGATACATAGATTATTCCTCGGCCATCCGCTGGGAGTTGATTTTCGGAGAAGTAAAGAAGCGTGAATGCGCTGTTAATGCACGGGCTTATGATTGACGGCAACTGATGCGAAACTTTAATTTCGATATTTGCGCTGTGACTCAGAGTTCATCTGGGGAATACGCCGTGGTACATGGTCGCCACCACGCCGAGATAACGACAAGTGGCGTCCGGATCCGGAAACTATGTCGACCGGAACCGGAAACTATGTCGACCGGAACCGGAATCTGCAAAGCTGTCAAACAACAGCCGGCTGCTACCTGTTAAGCTATTAATTTATTCTGTTTTAAGAAGTGTTATATAACCTCACTTTCCACCCTAAACAGCGGGTTCGCGAAAACGGGTGAGAGGAAGGGGAAGATGGGGATTGTAAAATATGGAGAAAGAAGAGAGAGAGACCCAGAAAAAGCGGAAGGAGATAACGCCTTATGGGAAACTACATACATAAAGAAAACCGAGGCACGCGTTTAACACGTTATATGTATTTAGCGATAACAGGCAAATATAGTTTGTGTGTTATTGAACGCTATAATCGCTTACAATATTACCTATACGCTGGTTATAATATTATTCGGAGATGCATTATAATTGCCGTTCGCCTTTCTCTGTAGAAATAAAAATACGGCTTTGAAATTTCTTAGCAAATATCTCCAGCCTCCGAACTAATAGGCAGCCAGCTTCAACGCGCTGCGCATATAATCACGATGACAACACTTCACGCAGGGTTATTAAGAGGCGAGTATTGCTAATGCTGTCGGCGACAACGAGCGAAATAGAAGGCATGATATATATGCGACAGATGAAAGACACATGTAGTGCAATTACTGCAGTTGTATTCCTTCGCTCGTCTATAACTGGCCGCCGTTATTATACAAGTGCGTCTATAGAGCAGGCCCACTCGTACGCAGTTCCTCTATGCAGCCGATTCAAGGCGATTGTGTCCCATTATCATCGAAAGCGAAATGTAGACGGTACGTACATCCCTCGCTTTAGAAAGGCTAGCAAACAGCGCGACACTACATGCCACACATCACGTCACGCGTACCACGAACCTTCGCCTGAAGTTGACATTGCCATTAGCGTGTCACGTGATCGTGTGGAGCAGACGACACTAAAATAGGAGGTTACACGCGGGGAATATTGGAGCGAGAGACTGATTCCAAGGTCGGCTAATTTCTCGCTTCATTGAAACCTAGTATCGGGGAAAACGCCAAAATAATTAGGGCATTTTTAATTACCCTTTGGCCACCGAGCCAATCAGGATATACCAATACAGTTAACATGGAATTTCTTTATACCAGTTAACTCGGGTATGTCCCAGCAATCGCTCGCGATATTGTGTGACGTCACGTTTCAGTCGCCCTAGTCAAACGTAAATAAGTTACGCGGGTGTGGCGCCACTAGGAAATATCCAGACTGTGCTAAATAACTCTATTATGCACTATATATGGTGCAAAATTACCTCAATAGATCTAGTTTAATTGCAATTAATAGTAGTAGTAGTAGTAGTAGTAGTAGTAGTAGTAGTAGTAGTAGTACTAGTAGTTGTTGTAATGGTAGTACATAGTAGTTTTTGTGGGTGTCGTTGTTGCTGTTGTTGTTGTTCCAGTGATTTCGGCATAATGAAACTCATAGACACGCAGATAAAGAAATAAACATCTAAAGAAAGAAATAAAGAAAGAAATTTAGAAATGACAAGCTACCGAAAAATATAGCTCATATTACCCTGCATGTTGAATGATAATATAAAGGCTTGTTTTCAGACATACGCGCATTTTACAACGAAATCTTTGCACGCGTAATCTTTATCGTGCACACTTAGTGAAAACGTGTATTTCATCCGCATTGATAAACACGTCCAGTAAACCTTTCAATTGCCTCTACGAATATATCGATCTCGTGTACTCGACACGCAAATGCATCTGCACACAAAATTAGCAAGGTGCCAATTCACCCATCAAACCTTGTGACGTAACACCGTAGATTTATCATATAGTCTATTATCGCTGGCGTCCGTGGCAATAGGTATAGTGACGCGTAGTGACGTAATCGCATCGGCTCCGGTAATGTAGCAAGTCGGACTGCTCATGTTACCAGCCACCCGCGCGCCTGCGCGTGTGCAAGCGCGCGTAAGCAATGAACGCGTCAGCTTTCTGTCGCACTCCGGTATAGCATCCGCTGCTAGCATGACGAACGTGCTAGTATGCTGAACATGCTAGTATGAGACGCGGGAAACGCATCCGCCAATGCGTCGTTGGTATTCCCACAGCTTCGCGGCGTTGCAGATTAAACTTCCGATGGAGACGCACGCGCCGTGTGCGGTCGACGGTGGCTCCACCGCGACAATAGTGGAGACGACTCCTGCGGGACACGCCTATGATGACGCACGTTATTATGAAAGACAAATAATATTAAAATCCCCTCTATAATCGACTGGGGACGAGGAGTCGCTCGGCGCATGTCAGCCGCCGAATGCGTCTGGTTAGATATGATGGGTAGACGCGTTCACGGATTAATCGAATTACGTCGATATCTCCTGAGAAATTTAATGATAATATTTTGATGCAAAATTTATCGATCTACGATATTCTCTTGCGGTGCATTAAATTGATAGACGAAGCAAAACGGCGACGAAAGATCACAGTGACGTCACGACATTTCCTTATCTTCTTCTTGCAACATATTTCTGCTTTGCATGTATGGCTTCTATTCAACCTGACTGCGAGCAACAATATTAGTCCATGCGTTTATTCTACTTCTTTCCTTGTCAGCACTTTTTCTTTGTATTATGCGTAACAATTCTTGTTAATTTTTTAGACGCATCTGTCTTTGCAACGACATCTAGTGACTGTTAACGCAATCTTTGTTTTATTGATTGGTAAAGGAGAATATTATCTAATGAAAAGCTGATCCTGCCACTCTCATATATTGCTCGCTTTACATGAGGACGGCTACACATCAATAATCCGCGTTCACTGAAAAGGCGAATATTTTAGTTACGTAAATAATCAATGATCGTAGCCATTGTAAGAGCGCCCATGTTTCACGAACGACGTCAGACCATTAGCGGTTACAAGCAAATTTTAAAAGAAGATTTTCGGATCACATCGAATCATTATCGTAGACGCGATATCGCATAATTTGCCAATTATACCGTCTTATTACGATTGTAATTATAATATCTATTGATTGATGTATCCGATTGAATTTAACCGGCCTAAACAGATATTAGATCAGAAACTAATGCACTAGATTTATGACTAGACCTAAGATACAGGACATCTTTATATAACAAATATAGCATAAAAAAAACGATCACAAAAAAGACTCGTTCGCTTATTCTGTCTAGTCGTACTACCGCCATTTTATAGTTTACAAATTTGCCATATTGTTTGCACACTATGGAATATATACGTGTGTGTTCACTGCGAGATATTTTCTATATCGTGTATGCACTGGTTAATAGTCTGTGAATACGTTTTCTCAGAACGCATTATCTTTTTCTTGTTCATAACTAAGCAGGTGCAACATTATTACCAGGCGTACATGAATAGAATCTGTATTCGTTTCTCCTAAAATTTCTTCAGTCTACTTTCTATGTTTTGCTTTTGCCTACATTTCGCGATCAATAGGCTAAGCGTCTATCGGCGGATTACCATCGTTGTTCGCAGTGCGCAATTTTAGTGCGAATATAAATGTTAGTGACCCGCGCGCGCTAAGTGTGAACTAATCTGTATATACTAACTGGATAGCTCTTAGCGGTTACTACATGCTGCCACCGGACGCCATGATACCACTCCAAGAAGTAGTATTATCATAGAATAGGCCAATAGCTAAAGCCGAGTTTTCACGTAACTCATGACGCCGACTCTATGTATAGACTATACGATATATATTATTTCTCGCTCTCTCTCTCTCTCTTGCAAAAGATAGCGACGTACGGAATATACCCTTGGCTGAACAGCTACTCTCAACTTTAGAGAGACGCAAACAGCGGTTACCACTGACAAGGATAATGGCAAACACCTGCTGAGAACAACGTGATCACGTCGGGCGAGAACGTGCGTCGTAGTACCGAACACGAAACGCCACTCTACTAGAGAATCCCTCGTCACCATAGCTACGCCAGGATTGCCGGTCAATCTCTTAATTGCGATCACAAGTAGTCTAGTAATATCAGAGCGCTCGCTTTTGCACTGCACTGGTAAGACGTTACACAACCACCGATAACCCGCCATCAGAACTATTATTCATTCATGCTGCAGTCAACTGGCGATTAGTGGATGTCTCATAGGAGAAGCTCATAGATATAAAATATATATATTAAACATATATCGAAAACCTTATAGAACCCGAATGGGAGTAACCAATAAAACAAAACCAAATCGACAAAATCTGCTGTTATAAGTAACCGTTAGCGGTAAAGAAAGATCAAAGTCACCGATATTCCGTATTCATGCAGATAGGTGATTAGGGCGATTATGTGAAATCCATCCTGATAACTAACTTGTCACATTCTCCCATATCAATTGGGCAGCATCGAATCGTTTCGAAATTTACCATAAATATCCTTTGTTGGAGTGAAATGATAGTCAATCCGGACTGTTGCGGACAGCCGACACGCACGCTCGAATGTCATACCTATGAATGCGACATATAACTTCTCTCATACACTCGCGCTTAACGATTCAAACGGTGCTATCAGCAAGAATACTATCCATCAAGAAAATTGCAATCACCTATATTCTCTGCGATGCGGAAAATGCCGATAAATTTGGGGTTTGTATGATTTCTCGCATTAACACGCCCTCCACTACACACTCGAGTTGGTGTTGTAAATTAGACATGAAATCGTTAGTTAATGTTGGTTTTCTCGTATATTCTCTGCATATACATCGGTTCCGCTGTATTCAATTATTGAAATAATGATAATACTTGAACGGCATAGATATGCTCCACTGAAGGCACTCTTACAATGGTTAGTCGCGAGAACTAGAGCAAGTTAGAGAGGCTAGTTACAAATGCTACTACATGGCGTACACATAGGATATATAATATATATATATATATATATATATATATATATATGCACATCTTACGAATGCTATGTGATATAAAGAAACAATTCGTACACACATAGTTGAAATGACAATGACGTTTATTACGCTACACAATCATAAAACAGGAAAGAAGCCCAATTATTTCATTGAATAGCATAGCACAGTACAAATCCTCATGTTTTCTCCGCGGTTGACAGCCGAATGCCGATTTAACAAACCTCACCAACTTTTCTTACCGCCTTAAAGCGATAAAGCACGAAATTCAGATGAACCGGCGCGCCCAAACACGGCAACGCAATGCATTTTGGATCCGAACGCTCCAATATCTTCAACACGCCAGCCGCTGGTATACTTGCTGCAATGCATCAGATCGCAGATTGCCGAACTTTCAGTAATAGAAATTCATCCGCTTCTTCTGTATTTGACTCACGTGCCAAGCCAAACGACCGTCATCGAAATAGCAAGCCGACAGCAAAACACGCGCATGTGCCGCATAACAATGCCTGCGAAATGCCGATATGAATACCAATTCTTCGCTAAAACTCGTTTGGCTTCGCGGCGATATCTATAATTCCTTTGGGGGCAGATCGTGAAGCCGACAGAGCTATATTTAGGCGGTTGTGATGTAAAGACCACACGAGCTCGCATGACGAGCCAGACGACTCTCTGATGATAAACTACGCCCGAATGAAATGAAGCGTAACATGTGAGGCCGCGCAAGACGAACAGACGATCGAATCATACCAGAGAATAGACCAGGCTTCCATAGTTAATGCGAGCCGTCGGGTCTCGCACAGCTACGCATTGACAAATAGGCGTATATAAAACCCGATAAGATGACTATCGCCTTCATTGGATTTCCCTGCTAAATTTTATACATAACTATTACGATCCTTTGGAAAATAATGTAAACCTAACGACTGCGCGTGCACTGCCCAGAATTATGATTTGTCTAAACACGCGTTCTACGATACCACATACGTACTATTTCACTTAGTACATTTTAATCAAAATTATATATAATAGTCAAAAAGTATACACGACCTATATATTAACGAAAAGCGCGATTAAAGCATTAGCGTGTATACAAAACTCAGTAGTAGCTTTTCAATGTTTCAGTTTAAGACCCGCTTAAATTTAAGCCAAGAACATTGTTTGCCATGTCACGAATGCTTTAATGACGTTTTTAATCCGCATAGACTGAAACTTCATGCAATAGCCGCTCACAGACACAGGCCCATAGACAAACTCGCACAAATTACGCAAATATCACATGGGTGAATTGACTCGCTGTGAGATAGACTAGATGTTGTTGTCAGCTTACCTTTGTCGTTGCTGAAAATCCTTCTCGCGGCTCGATTTCGCTTCGCATCGTTCTTCTAAGCGTGGCAGGTTCTTCGAATGTTAGGCCGATACTGCTCCCGTCAGCGGCCTAATATACTCCATCGATGCGATCGGCGGCTTGGAAGCATTTGACCAATAACAGACACCTACACGCCGCGGCGCCAGCGCCGATCTGCGAACATACTTTGTCGTCCTGCGTCAGTAATGTCACCTCACTGTCGCGCACGCGTGAGCGTTCACTTTCAAACTTTCAAGAATACGATTGTCTACTGGATTAGTAACGAAATAAGATGACTAGCGTCGATTTTGCATGGGGTGGCGCGTAGACAGTCACAAGTGACACTTGCGCGGGGGGGGAGACAGACGCTTAGTAGAAGACAGAAGTAAGATAAACCCCCACGCGCCGAGAAAAGAATGAGAGCGAATTAAACTTATTGACTTTCAATGAAATCGAGTTCCCGGTTCCCTTTAGCATTTATACACATGCGTTAAAATCGACCAGTATATATCTGTAACGGGCTGAAAGAAGCGACTATGACCGACTTCAACTTTGAACAAACGACGCCGGATGGGTGCGATAATATCAAGATACATATAGAGCAGACGTGTGTTCGCTATGTACACAGCGTCTAGATAGCAATACATACCAAAATACGACTACACTACATACATACCATACCATACATAACATTTACATACATACATACATACATAGGCACACATACATACATACATCACATACATACATACCATACATACATACATACCATACCATATTTACATACGATACATACCGATACATACATACATACATAGCATAAACAGGATAATACGATCACAATACCATCTACATGACATACATACCGCTACATACGTGCACTATAGCCGCTAGTGACGCTACTCTACCGTACGTAACGTACGTACGTACCGTACGTACCCATAACCATACATACACGACACTACATACGTACCGTACGTAGCGTTACGTACGTAACGTTACGTACACTACGCTACCGTACTACATTACATACATACATACATAGCATACATACATTTACATCACATACATACATACATACATACATACATACATACCATACATAATACATAGCATACATACGCTAGCATACTAATGACCATACAATACATAAACATAGCATACCAATACATACATACATACATACCATACATACATACCATAATCATACATAGCATACATACATACCATTACAATACATACATACATACATAACATACATACATACCATACATACATAGCATAGCATACATACATACATACATACCATAGCATCACAACCATACATTGATATTTATCCAATGCAACTAAGAACGGTGTGAATAAACCTTTTTGACTTCAGATTGAATTTGCAACCGACGCTTGACGGCATGCCAAGCAAACTACTCGCACTAATGCCAAATCAATCCTAGACGTTGATTACTAAGTCCATGGCAGTAAAATTCTTATTAGCTGTCACTCGCACGAGATTCGTCAAAGACTCAATGCGTTAAGCGCCACAGAGCAATTCCCTTGCGGCTGCAATCTAACAGTAATTTACGTCTCTTGTTTGGCGCTCTACACCCTTGCGCTCACTGCAGTGTCGCCTCGCTGATCTTACAATTTTAGATAGCTGTTAGACATACGATTCCTCTGTGATTGGAAAAGAAGAAAGGTCCTGTCGGTTCTGTGGAATATTTAATCTTGTTTTGACCTATGCAGCCTTTTCTCTCTTCCTCCCCCTCTCTCGTTCTCCTTCTCTCTCTCTCGATATAGATATATATGACTCTTTCTCTCTCCATCTCTTTGTCTCGCTCTCCCTCTCCGCGCGCTCTCTCTCTCTCTTCGTCTCTTCTCTCGCTCGCCTCTCTCTTCCTCTCTCTCTCTCTCTCTCCTCTCTCTCTCTCATCTCGATCTCTCTAATCTCCTGCTCCCGCATGCCAGCCGCGCTGTCGACACGCTCAAAACGTGACATCCATCCGATATATGTGTGTGTGCTGTGTGTGTGTGTGGTGTGTGTGTGGCTCGTCCGTGGGTGCTGTGGTCACCGCTTGTGTGTGTGTGTGCACGGGTTGCGTTGATGGTGCTGGGCGCGTATGTACCGGCGGAGGCTGATGTTTGCTAGGTGTGTGTGCTGTCTGTCCTGTCGTCTCTTGCCCCCGCGTCCCTGCTCTTAATATGGGTCGTTAACTTCTCACTCTCCGATGTTCGGATATTTTTTCTCCGTAAGAGCCTCCGGTTTTCTCTCTTACATCACGACCTCGCTTGTCTGCTTGCGGCGTACGCTGTCGTTCGTTGCTCGGTCCACTTGCATTGTGCCTTTCTCTTGGCGTGCAATAATGTATCAAGTACATATTGTGCGTCTCACGCATACTGTACATATTATCGCCGCATAAGCTACGATTGGCCAGCAATGCACTCGCCAACATACCCAGCCCGAGAGCGATCCATCGCCACGCCGGCGACAATCGTCATCGTCATCTCACCGCGTCACCGGCTTCTTTAGCGCATTGGCGTTGTCCTCTTAGAAGCGGGGCAACGAGGCACCCGACTCGATCCCAGTCGCCTTCGCTATTGCTCTTGAGTAAACCCTGGCGACTAGTCGCGACCGTTCCGCGCACAATAACCGTCAAGTGCCTTAGAACGATCCCTCGCGCTCCACGCGCACGGTTTTATTCTGCTAATGAGCCAAGTTGGTCGCGCAGATTTAGTTGACAGAAAGTATAGAACCAACGCGCATCACGGACGGAACAGAACTGCTGTCGACACTTGCAACAGCGGAAATGCCGACACGCGCTTTTGACATTTTGGTAATCCGAATGCGCAGCTATTTCGGGTGCCACGGGCAAGGACAGTGTAGAGATGTAGATGTAGATAGTATACTCGCACACGGACCATGCTATCTTACATCGTAGTGCCGTCGGTATGTCGTTAATAGTGCCCATTCAAATCCATAGTGGAGCCACGTCATCTGTGCACGACCTCTTACGATATAATCAGACTGCCAAAATTGCCTGAAGGAGGGATATTCAAAAATCGACGCGTGGCTATAATCGTCCGATCATCATATTGATGAGAGGCCGAAATTACTTCATATCTTAAAGACACTTCTAATACGTCTTTGCCGTAACGATAACTGAGCGGCCTAGCGAGACCTGATCAATGCACGCGGAACATTGGTACTCAAGACACATTAGGAATAATTATTGCAAAAATGCGAGCCTTGCTTATCCGCCTATATATATAATCAAGCTTATATGCCATTATTGATTAGCCCCTAAATGTAATAGTGAATGAGATGAATTAACTGATAGTAAATGAATACTTGAATTCGCGCCGTGAAGCTTAATCCAAGCGCAAGCGCCTGCTTCGGACTCGTTGTTGGCCTTAAGGGTCGGACGGAGCAAGGACAGACATGATAGACACGAATCGGATTGGTTGGCAAATCGCTAGATATAATAAACGAGATTACATGTGCTGGACTAATAAATAGACGGGAAAATTGATATATTAAAATTAAAATTAAATAATAGTATCTATATTAACAATATTATTGTCTTAATCATAAAAACAAGGACCAAATAATTTGTGTGCACTGATCTTCGCGGACTATACAATACTGTTCTTACACCTATTAGTATTATTCATTTCATATATACAATATATTACATGTGCGCAATAACTAATAATATAAATATCGATATATGTTATGATAATTAATAAAAATATATCAAATCTAAATACCTACATATATACATAGGTATGATTAGAAATGCAGCGACTCACGGGGCCACCAACCTGACACGGTTGTAAGTCCTAAAAGACAACTGTTTTTGTTTCGTAAAACTAATAGCTGTGATTTTCTTATGCGACATTCAACGTCTTCAGCCACGAATATAACCTACTCACTCTTAGCTTCGATCATCATCATACGCCATGGTTTAGGAGTAGGTAATAACACGGCACGCGTTGCTGCCTCGTCATTGTTCAGAGACTATCTATATATACCTTCTATCGAGAGAAAAGAAATACACCTAGTACTCGGCCGTCTTAATTATTTAAGCTCTCTCCGGCACGTCGCTCTCTACTTCGCCTCTACCCACGCAGCGTGTGTCTACTTCTAACATTTACGCCAGCTACACCGTGAG